>NC_140219.1:3370000-3512500 GCF_951802725.1 Rutilus rutilus
CCATTGTTGCGGCTCCTCTCTTCCCAGTCTGTCAGTAATGCTCTGTTTAGTTCCTGTCTCTATGAAGCCCCTCCTTCTGAAAAGCACACTGTGCTCTGATTGGTCGGCTGGAGCAGTGTGTTGTGATTGGTCGAGCACTTCGAGTGTGTTTGGGAAATGTCCCGTCCCTTACCATAACCACCAGTTTAACACACTACTAACTAACTCAACCAGGCCCCGCCCCTTTATTCTGCGCATTAATTATTTAAATGAGGAATATTGTGACGTGTTCGTTCCCGGAAGAAACTCAAGACTACAATGGAGGCGTTTCAGGAGTTCAGAAACACTGACACTGATATAGAGAAGAACTGTGTGACTTTGCAGAGCTTTTTCATGATCAAACAGGAACATTACACACTAAAGAGAGTTAAGCATGTGAAAAAGCATATGTCCGCTTCACCATCATGATTTTCTTTAAAGCTGCTTTGAAACAATGAGTATTGTGAAAAGACTCGATATATGACATTCTAAGAGACGTGACGATATCAGTACTCAAAGTGAAGCTTTAAAGGGTTGAAATTACGGGTGTAACAATATATCGCAATACCAAAATGCAACAATACGTATTGTGTATAATTCACCCAAAATAAAAATGACTGTGTGAGAAAAAAATTCAAGTTTACAGAGTTTTAGTGTCAGTACTACATTAAACTACTATATATAATGTTGAATATAATGTATTATAATGCAATGAGGGAATATTTGTGGGTCTTGATAATGCCAAATGTCTAAAGTTACCAGTAAAAAGTGTCCGACATTATGTTCAATATATCTAGTCAGTGACAGAGATCAAGCATATTCGTCTACAATAATTCTGTGTTTTCAGCTTCAGAATCATGAATATTGTTATTCTGGCGTCTCTATTGTCCTGAGCATTGAGTTTTCAAGCCTATTCACTTACACCCCAATGTAATACCAAATATAGCATTTAACAGTCCATTTTTTGTTAATCTTTTACCATATGTCTTGGAGTATCGCAATAATATCGTATCGTGAGTTCATGAGAGTATCGTTACACCCCTAGTTGAAATAAAACTGAAGAGTACGTACTCGACTCCCTCAGGCCCCTGTGAAAGCACTCGTACATGGTCTTGGCATCTTCGTAGAAATGGGTCATGAGCTGGTCTCCGTTTAAAATTGCACTTCGACGAGCGAACTCTCCACCCTGATTGGCCAAAACACAAATGCAACCATTAAATACGTTTACTGTCAAACCTGTGATTGCAATGCCAGGATTTGAGTTCACTCACCGGGAGCTCCACCGACTGCATGCGCAGGTCACAGGGCGGTTTGAGGGCTTTGGGTCTCGTGGCGTACCAGTACGCCGTGACCGCGGTGACCGCGCCCATGCCGAGGAGTGTGTTGGTGGAGAGGCTGCGGAAATAATCCCGGACCTCGGAGATCTCGGGGATCCTCATCTGCTTCAACAGCTCGTGTGCCTGCATGACTGAATCTGTGGAGGACAGCAGGGTTTACATTACATACTGCAGGGAGAGGTTTAGTTTAGTTTAACATTACTGTTCATTCTCTCGGACACTGGTATCGTACATAAATACAGATTAAGATTGTTTTATTTAGTGCCATGTCAGCATTCAAGGCTATTTTCATGGCAAAATTTCAACTACAAAAATACAAATATCATATAAATACAATTAAAACCAAACAAACAAAAACAGCAAGTCATATTATACAAGATTTTTTTTTAATTAACACATGATCGTACATAAATGCATCATAAATACTTACAAATGAACAAACACAGAATTTCACTACTTGCATCCCACAATAATATTAAAGTGCTATAATGTTATTTTAAAGGCTCCTACAACATGTTTACATGCATTCAAAGTCAAAAAACACTTTATTTTTCTCATAATAACCATGTCTGAAACGCTTCGATCAAGGATTCAGTGTCTCTAAGCCCCGCCTCTCTGAGAGCTGCTCTGCTGTGATTGGTCAGATGCCGCAGTCTGCTCTGATTGGTCAGAAAGCAAACGCTCATTACCATATCTGAATCTCAGCTCTTGACACACACAGTGATACGAACAGTAACGATGGCGTTGGTTTTACCGTATCAATCTCAGAAAACAGCGTCTCCTCCACATGAACAACACGAACCAAACTCTTCCAGTCTCAGATAAACTACAGTGTTTATGGAGCAATCAATTGGTGAACTGTGACATTATCTAAACCAATCAGTGATGAAGGGTCAAACTCAAGCAACTATCAGATGTTGTGTAAGGTTATTATGTTAATCTACTACACCTGTAATTCAACTCAAATGAAACCTTAACAGCAGTCTCAACACTCCTCTAACATGTCATTAAACCTTACACAACTTCACAAAACCAGCAGCAACTTGTGTTCACAAAATGTTCCTTCGTGTTCCTGTTCATTGTGTCAAAATGTTCATGTGCTGAAATATGACCCAGACTTGATTTCTTATGATTCACCCACACTATAAAAAAAGATGAAAAATAAAACAAAAATTTCTGTAGTACGTTTTACAAGAAAATATATTTCCGGTTTTCTACTTCAAAATTACGTTTACGTGTTATTTGCAGTTTCTTCGTAAATATTTATGAAATTTACAGGCAATTTCGGAGAATTTTTTTTCAAAGTAAATCCTACACAGGGTTTATTATTATTATAACTATTAAACTAAAAACATTTCTAGAAAGTGCTAACTTTTACCCTATTTTATTAAATACCTATTTTATTTCAGCTAGTTTCCCATTTTCATTTAGTTTAACTTGATTTACTAAACTAAAACTAACTAAATAAATAAATAAAAACATAAAAATGACAAAAAAAAAAACACAATTACTGAAACTTTAACTGAAATTAAAATGAAAACAGAAAATATAAACAAAATCTAATTAAAAAATAATAATAAAAACTATAAAAGATACCAAAATAACACCAATTTTGTTCCAATGCTTTGTTTTGGCTATATCTCGCAATCCTGATTTTATATCTTGCAATTTCAAGTTTATATCTCGCAATTCTGACTTTATAACTTGCAATTTCGAGTTCATATCTTGCAATTCTGACTTTCTGAATTCTGAATTGCAAAATATAAATTTGCAATTGCGAGAAAAAAGTCAGAATTGCAAGAAAAAAGACAGAATTGCAAGTTTATATCTTATTAATTGCAATTGTGGAAAAAAAAGTCAGTTTACATTGCGCAATTATAAAAAATAAAAATAAAAAAAAGAATAGTGAGATAAAAAGATTATTCTGTGGCGGAAACAAGCATCCATCGAACACTGAAGTGGCCCAACTAAACATTCTGATCATATTCAAATCAATTATTATAAGTACAACAAGTTTCATCTGAAACAAGCTAACACACTTAGCATCAGCAGCATTAGGTAAGAGATGTGAGTCACCTTCGCCAGCTATGCTATATGTGATTCATGCTTAAACCGTGCGAGGAGGACGCGTTACTCCTTTAACCTCTCACCCACTTCTATTCTTACTGCCCCGGGGTAAAACGTCCTGACACACACACACACACACACACACACACACACACACACACACACACAGCATGAAACACTAGTAAACTCATGCATTAGTGCATACAAACAACACAAAGAGTTAAATCCAGCTAAAATCAATATGCTTTCACTCAGAATCAAAATGAAAATACTAAATCATTCGTTATGTTCTGTCAAAAGTAATTTGTACTATGAAATATAGTTTCCTCAACCCCTCAGCACAGACCAAAACATGTCTGACTGTCCTTCATCACAGTACAGCTGCTGACAGCAAAGGCACAGAACACACACACACACACACACACACACACACACACACACACACACACACACACTTCATCTGAGACTAGCAGAATAAGGTGCGTCCAAACGTAAGTGCCACTGTGTCTCCTGCACCCACATAACCACTGACAGCTACAACACATACACATACACACACACACACACACACACACACACACACACACACACACACACACACACTTCACCTGAGACTAGCAGAATAAGGTACGTCCAAACGTGACCACTGCAACACGAAGGTGAAATGAATGACCAGGTGAAGGTAACAGCGGTTCAGTCTGAACAACTACAGCTTGAGTTTATGTGCAGCCGAGGCTCAGACTCCTTATTGGACACACACACTCTTAGAACCTGCTGTCTCAGCCAATCACAGAGCAGGAAGTCCAACGAGCAACCGACCAATAGTAAAACAGCTAAGATAAAAAACAGAAAAAAAAAACACACAACTGACTAGATAATGATAACTGTGTCAATACTCAAGAAGAAAGAGACGCTGATTACATCAGGCTGTGATAAAAGTCCTATGATTAGACGACCAACGTTACAAATGCTTCAAATGTTTGGGGTCAGTAAGATTACACAATGTGTTTTATTCAGCAATGACGCATTCAATTGATCAAAAGTGACATTTATTATGTTGCAAAAGATTTCTATTTCAAATAAATGCTGTTCTTTTGAACTTTCTATTCATCAAAGATTTGATAATAATCAGACATTTTTCTTGAGCATCAAATCATGATTTCTGAAGGATCATGTGACACTGAAGACTGGAGTAATGATGCTGAAAATTCAGCTTCGATCACAGGAATAAATTACATTTTACTATAAATTCACATTAGAAAACAGCTATTTCGAATTATAATAATATTTCACAATATTACTGATTTTACTGTATTTTTTGATCAAATAAATGCAGCATTGGTGGTGATCAAAAACATTAGGAAATCTTACAGACCCACAGTTTTTAAAGTCCCCCTGTGTTGAAAATCCAGCTTTTAATGTTGTTAATGTGTCTATGTGGTGTTTTTAATCTGCTTTAAGACAAATCATGTGTAAGTTCATAAGTCGACAGCATTGCTGAGTATTTCCTCCTTAAACTGCAGTGAACCAAAGACAGTCTCAAAAACACGCTTTGAAATCGCTGGTGTTTCTGACGTCACAAACTACCTTGTAACCAATCAGATCAACGTGTGATCGTCAACCAGTGGATCTCTGAGCTGAGTGAGTGAGTGAGTGGAGGCGGGGCTCATTTGCATATTCATAGAACCACGCATACTAAATGAGGCAAGGGTGTCGAGTTACATTCAAGTGATCAAAGATGAGTTTTAAGGGATACAATTATTGACTACAGGGTCAAAGGTTAAATCCCTACATATCGGCCTAGCTGATACCGCTCAATCACTACCTATGATAGCATCACGCTTCCATTTATTTATCGACTATTTCCTCGTAATCTCACGGGTTTGGTGTCGACCCGACAAGAGGAGCTGATAAATGCAAACACAGTCTCATTCCACTGCGCTTTCCAGGGCAAAGGTAACGTGACCACGTCCTTTAAGCTCCGGCTGTGACGGGCGAGACCAATGACAGACCCTCGGGCCGCTCACCCGATGGCTGGCGAACCCTCCCCTGCTGCTATTTAAAAACAGTGGCACAACAAATGGAAAACACTGGCATGAGGTTGAGTGGAACAGATCCAGATATATATTCAAGGCATGCAACTTCTGACGAGAGAGCAGCAGACATGTGACATCCACATGAGGCTCGAGAACAAGACAGCTTTACACTGATCTGAGGCGTGATGGGAAGGGGGTTTATTTTATTGAGCAATTCAATTTGATTAAAAGTGACTGTAAAGGATAATTACATTTTTTTTTTTACTTTGTATTCAAAGAATCCTGAAAATTGATATTTTCAACATTGATAATAATCAGGAATGTTTCTTGAGCAGCGAATCATCGTATTAGAATGATTTCTGAAGGATCATGTGACACTGAAGTTTTTGCATAAATTAACTACAGTGTTTGAGGGTCAAAGGACACATATATTAAATGGTAAAGTATTTATACTTAATGCTAGTATTTGTTGCATTGCTTTACATTTTTTGTTGATGTCCATTTTAACACGCAATGAGAAACTAATGCAAATTATTATGGAAGATTAAAAAAAAACAAAAAAAAACCACTAAAAATAAAAAGTAATTGTGTTTATTTGCCATGTAAATAATGTCACGATCCGACAACATATAAAATCCGATAAAATGCTTAATTTGATCATGCAAAATATAAAATTGCATGTTTTCTTTTGATAAGAAAATTGATTTTGCATAAATAAACCGCAGCCTGTTTTTACGAGCATTAAGATTATTTGCATTTTAATGAGATTTCCAACTGAATTCTTCTATCATACACTGACGATTCATTAGACATTCATTTTTACTGTATAATGTCAAAAAATATATATTATAGGCCTACTTTTTTTTTTTTTTTGCATAAGGGCTGTACAAAAATACTACCATTATACTGTTCAAAAGTTTGAGGTTGGTAAGATTTATTTAATGTTTTTGAAAAAACGTCCACCTATTTCAACTTAAAAAACGTGAGTTCAGTTGCGGACTTACATTTTTAAGTTGAACCAACTTCAAATACAAGTCATTTCAACTTAAATTATATAAAATTGACTTAGAGTTGAATTTATGAATCTCCAGTTTAAACTTTATATGTTAATGTAAAAACATAAGTTGCCATGACTGACTCATCATATAATTTTTATTTGTTTAATTAAAATACAGAAATACTTGTGAGTAAAAAATTGTGAAATATTATTATGTATTAAAAAGCTGTGAAATATGACCCAGACATGTTTATAGATGTTCATCACTCTAACATTCACTCTAGATCTCGTTCAGTCATTCATATATCGCAATAATGACGAGCCTGTTGCATTATGGGTCTCCGGATCACATTTACAGCAACTTAAACACAATAAACCACACTTGTGTTCAATCTGACAGGGAGACATGACAGGTCCACAGTCCTGACCTTGTGATATCTTCACACATCTGTCACATGTCTGATCGGGACAAAGGTCGAGTGTGTTGACAAAACATATCATGCCATTTAAACTTTTGACCTTCATACAATATGAATGGATACAACAATCAACAGTGTAGATTATTAATAAAGATGAACAGATGTGAGGTACGGGCACACATTCACACGCTCCTTTTGTCTCGCCTGTCATTTCCAGTTTCCACCAAACCTGTTCATAAGCAACACAATGATCAAACTAAACAAGCTCTGCAAGAACACCGGAGTATTGAGGCTTCTTTACACCACAGAAGGGAAAAGAGGAAACTGCAACTTTTTAGACTTTAGAACTTCCAAGTTTAGATCTCGCAACTGACTTTCTCACATTTCCAAGTTTATAACTCATAATTCTGACTTTTTTCTTGCCATTTCAAGTTTATAATTCATAATTCTGACTTTTTTCTTGTGATTTCAAGTTTATAACTCATAATTCTGACTTTTTTCTTGCCATTTCAAGTTTATAATTCATAATTCTGACTTTATTATTGCGATTTCAAGTTTATATCTCATAATTCTGACTTTTTTCTTGCGATTTCAAGTTTATAACTCATAATTCTGACTTTTTTCTTGCGATTTCAAGTTTATATCTCATAATTCTGACTTTTTTCTTGCCATTTCAAGTTTATAATTCATAATTCTGACTTTATTATTGCGATTTCAAGTTTATAACTCATAATTCAGACTTTTTTCTTGCGATTTCAAGTTTATAACTCATAATTCTGACTTTTTTCTTGCGATTTCAAGTTTATATCTCATAATTCTGACTTTTTTCTTGCCATTTCAAGTTTATAATTCATAATTCTGACTTTATTATTGCGATTTCAAGTTTATAACTCATAATTCTGACTTTTTTCTTGCCATTTCAAGTTTATAATTCTGACTTTATTATTGCGATTTCAAGTTTATAACTCATAATTCTGACTTTTTTCTTGCGATTTCAAGTTTATTATTCATAATTCGGACTTTTTTCTTGCGATTTCAAGTTTATAACTTGTAATTATTTCTTGCGATCCCAAGTTTATATCTCATAATTGACTTTCTCACGTTTCCAAGTTTATAACTAAATAATAATAATAATAATAATAATAATAATAATAATAATTGATAATAAAGTTTATTTCTCAGAATTGCCTTTTTTTAAAATTCCATTATTTATTTTTTTATTCCATGGTAGAAACGAGTTTCCATACCAAAGCACCCATGAATCGCATTATCTTAAAGAGAAATAAGACATTGCATAAACATGATGAAACCAACCATTTACACAACCACACTGATGGCAAGATGATTACAATGATCACTACAGCTTCACAATGTTGGCAAATCTTAACAACCGCAATGGAAAGTGAGCTTCTGTCCAATGAAAGCCTGTTTAACACTAAACTTTAATGACCGCACACAGGTGATTTCTGCAGGTTGGAGGGATGCTGGGAATGCAAACAATAAACAGAAACATGGCTGTTGCCAAACAACAAGGTCAAAAGGGTCATGAAAGACAACATTCAGTAACAGATGAATGATGAATGTCTATGAGGAAAATGAACATCTATAATTCCAGCTGTGCTGAGCCACACGATTAACGCATTTAGAGGTCAGAAAGTTAAATTAAGAACTTGAGTCATAGTTTATAGTCAGACACACATGACAGACAGACGTGTCTAATTCACAAACCAAGAAATATTAAACGTCAGTCATCATACAGGACATATGCTAGCCTAGTAGCCTACATAAAAAGAATTGCACTCCACACAATGTGCATTCGTTAAATTATATAAAATGATCTTTCCTAAAAGCAACAACAACAAAACACTAAACTGCATTGTTCATTGTGTTCGCAGTGTCACACACACACACACACACACACACACACACACACACATGCACTTCTGCAGTTGTCCATATGCATCATGGACACGTCGACATGAAAACAAAGTGTCTATGGTGCGATGCATTTCATTATTTACAAGGAATAACATGTTACAAGTAACGCAGATGAGCTTTAGTCTGCTCTACTGACCTGTATGAGACCGAACTCTTCTGATAATCGCACATGCGTCTGTCCGTCGGCGCGCGTTTACTACTTTTCCTGTGTTGTTTAGTGGTTACCAATCTCTCGACCAATCAGAGGCGCCGTACGAATAGAAAGACTGTTAGGAGGCCTCTGATTGGTCGCTAGTTTGACTCGCAGTAACCCGCGTTTACAGACTCGTGTACCTTTGTACAGACTTTCACAAGCGGGACAATATCATATCTATACTCAATAAATGCACCTAAGATATAGGGGACATTCTACCAGAAACGTACATTTCCACTTATAAAAATATTGGGGGGAAAATATCTTATTCTTAAATCTGAACGTTAAGTCATATAGAGGACATGTAAAACTATGAGAAACACATATCATGCCATCTCAGCATGTTTTTATGATTGAATAAAATACATATTTATACGCATTTCACCCCTAATATGTCAGGCCCTGTCACAGACAAATCTGTATATGTTAGAATGGTTTCCTAATTAATTTCTTTGATACAAATAGCGTTTTCTTATTGGTCACGTGTCCCTGATTGTATCTAACATGGTTTTGTAATTCATCTAAGAAATATAAGCAACTTTTCGGTCAACTGTAGTACACAACATCACAGAATACCCGTCAGGCACTCGTATAGTTGTAAAAAAAAAAAAAAAAGCTTTACATAGGAGATTTTTACAAAAACATAGTGGTTTCCATTCCTTCATCTACACAATTAAACCGTTTAATTCATCAAAATTTCCTCAAATAGTAATTTTTTTAATCATAATTTCTGTGACAGGACTGACTTTATGGATTTCGTTGATGCAGAAAAAGTTATGTTTTGTGTTCTTAATTTAAGTTTCGATAAGCATTCATATTTTAAATTATTATTTTAATTTTAAAGTTAATGTAATATTAGACATATATTGTAAAGTTCAGCCAAGGACATATAATAAGGACCTAATTCATTATAATAAGATGATTGAGCTGAAGTTGATGAGTTAATAAGTAAAATATTTCATATTTATGATAAATACAGTCAGTTAAATGGATAGCATATTTGTACATGCGTATATTTTAATATCATGTGTATGTAGCCTACTGAGTTTTATACTGTAGATGATATGGATTTATTGATTATTATAGCAGCTAAACCGAGCTTTTTTTAAAGAAAGAATGATCAAAAACGGCGAAATAGCGACACTTAGTGTTAAAATATGGTACGACAGGCTGTAGCGCATACATTAAGAGGCCTATAAAGCAGAAGAGTTGATGTGATTGAGCTGTTCTTGTCTGATCTTGTCCAAGAAGTTCACAGTTCATGACAGTCATTTTCCTCTAGGCCAAATAATCTCTTTCTGTGTCTTAAATCAGGGGTTTTCAAACTGGTGTCTGCAGGGACTCTGGGTCTGTAAGAAGGTGCTAGTAGGTTGGACATTTTATATTTCAGAGAGAAATAATGTTAAAAATGTTAATAAAAATAAATATGTAAATAAAAAATTTAGAGTATAAATAAATAAAAAACATTGCTGGGATTTGATGACTTTTGTGTCCCCAGTAAAGATCATGATGTTAACATGCCTTAAAATGTTGAACAATAACACCATTATATTATAAGCATATTGAACGTCATGCAGAAATAAATATCCAGTGAGTCTCAGTGAGTTTTGCTGGATGGTCAAGCGAAAATTCTTTTTTTTTTTTATTATCTTTTTGTCTGTGAAAAACCCTATTGGATAAACAGGTTTTCTCAAACGTGATTCAGGGACTTTGTTTTCTAAATGTCTTAGAAATCTTTCCAGCCCTGAATGCATTACATTACAGGTTTATTATTATTTTAATGATTTACCTCTGATTAGTCTCTTTCTGTAGTCTTTACTCTAGTGCTTGAACAATAGTCTGATCAGAAACCTCTCGGATTTCATCAGAAATATCTTAATTTGTGTTTCTGAAGATCAACGGGTATCTTACGGGTTTGGATGACCTGATGGAGAGTAATTACTGACAGAAACTTCATTTTTAAACCATCTGCTGTGTTTGATTAGACTGTAAGTTATACTCAGACCTCTTATTTTACTGTAAAACATGATCTTGTGTCTGTAAGGAGAGGTCAGAGGTCATGAGTGGAACGGCACTGAATGAGCCGTGGAGAAAATGAGTTCAGAAAGTGTTTACAAAGACTGTCTGATCGCTTTATGCATTTTATTTAAAACAGTGTGTTTGTATCTGGACTTTTCTCGCAGAATTAATTCAGTTTTACAGTAAATGTTTCAAAGAAATGAAAAACTTGATTTAGACAAAGAATCTGAAACAGGCAAAAGAAAATGACAAATAATGCACATAATTACAGAAACAGCAGGTGTAAATGATACACACATGTGCTTGTGCATCAAGATAAAGAACGTTACATGAGGAGGATCATATTTAACACGGAGAAAACACAATACTGTGACAATCAGATGCAATATTGCACTGATAACTGACATAAATAGAATTTTATATTCAGAACAAAAAACTATACAACTATATGAAAATATAATAGCATTTACAAACTTACACTTATTCCCGTTCTATTTACAAAGCCTAATAAACAGACACAGTTTATCTGAGGAAGATTTAAGGTCTGGAAACATTAGTTCATCATCTTCTGTTATGAATAAAGTTGCTGTCAGGATCTTCAGAGTCCAGAAGAAACTTTAATGAGCTTTAAAATAAAAGACACATGCGGTTTCATCATCATCATCATCATCAATATTCACTGAAATATAAATCAAATATTGATCAGCTGATCATCAGTGTATCTCAGAGATGATGGCCAAACATGATCTTACATTAGTTCAGGCGTCCTCTCATCATTTACTCAGATATCATGATCTCAGCTCATGCTTGATCTCCTCTGATGATCCAGATTGACTCTTTACAGGTGTGTGTGGATCCACAGAAACTGTGAATGAAGAAACATAATATTATCTTCAGTTTAAAGAGAGACAGAACAACCACATACAACACTAAAACTCCACAAGATAATAATAATAATGATGATAAAGCTGATAATCTGTTGCTAGATAACAGGCAAATGAAGTTGTACTGATGAAATGAGACACTGTTTTCATTTTTAATACTGTAAAGCTGCTAAAAAAAAAATCTTGTTTGTTTTTATGTGTTTTTTAAAGCTTGCTGTTCTCTCAATTTTGTTGCATGTGTATTTAGTTATTGAGAGGAAAGCGCAGCACATATTCACATATTCATCAAAGCATCACTCTCAGCAGTCTGGATGTTTGTTTACTGTACAAAAAGCCCTTAATGAGTCAAGTATGTAGTATAGCATAGTATAGGTATGTCCACTAGGGGGCAGATGAAAACTGATCGAAAACTCACTCGCCGTCGACATGTTGTGAAATTGGTTTCTCTTTGCTGTTCATCGAAGTACAGCACAACACCAGAACAGTATTATCAGCGCGAAACAGTATGTTATGGGCACTATGTATTTTTAATAGCCTACACTTTACAAATTATATATAACAGATGATTATTTAGCCGTTTCGTTTTATTTTCAAACCATTAGTAGGCTATTATATTCTGGTGGAAAGTTTGATTCTTTTCAGAGACTCGTTCATTTTCAGTTCGTTCACCAAAATGATTCGTTCAGACTCGTTCACTGATTCGTTCAGTGATAATTTCTTCATATTAGATATATACTGCAGCAGGTGGCGAAAAAGAGTGTATTTTATGTTATGTTTTAATGAACGTATTTACTTGTTACAAAAAAAAGTGATTTGGCTTTGTTAAAATGTGTGCCTTATTTACTAAATTAATAACATAAGTCTAAATAAGTGGTTCAGATGACCAAACCAAGGTTTTCTTGCATAATATTAACATTTTAATTATTTAGTCAGACATACACATTCATAAATCTGGGATTATATTAAACGTTGATGTTCTGTATGTTGAATATGAATATAAACAATTATATGTGCACACCTATAACTGCGCTTTGAATGAGATTAAATCACATGCTAAATGACCGATCTACCCAGTACTCTCATTCACGAACGAAAGTACCAGTTCAATTCGTTCACGAACGAGATCTCTCCCTCTCGTTCAGACTCAAAACAGAGCGATCTCAGCAGTGATAGGCAAATTCGTTCAGTAGATCCAACCAAATACATGCCCCTTCACAGCCCGAACTGAAATGCTATTTGCTGACGTTATGAGACCTATAATACTGTCATATTTTTTTGGTTTGTTTTAGTTTTTAGAGAAGTGCATACATGAATAAAACGTAATGAATTCATTTTGATAATACAAAATGAACACAAGTAGTCAAGTAAATTGTTCAAATTGCAAAATACCACAAAACTAAGACTAAAACACACAACCAAAATATAAGAAAAGCAGGTAACGAGAAGTGTAAATTTAAATCAAGTAAACAGTCAAGTGCGCCCCCCTTAACTCAAACCAAGTAAAAAATGACGGTTAATTTGTCTTTGTTATATTTAACCAATATATTGCGTTATTAACCTGTTTTCATTACAATGGTAAAGTGTAAATTTGATTATTTGATGCAAACATGCTAACTACACAAACCTAGCTCTATCGGTTCGCCATCATTATCGTTCAAACAACTGGTTATTTTCGTTCATGAACGACATACCAGTTCGTTCAACTCGTACACAAACGATAAGATCTCTCTCTCGTTCAGACCCGGCTCAGACTCAAAAGCAACTCGGTCAGTCAGTGAAGGGCGTATTCGTTCACTACATCCAACAAATCACATGCTCCGTCATATCTCATACTCGAAGGCTATTGGCTCGAGGTTCATTCTTTGACAGGTTGAAAACACCGGTTCACTGCATGCGCTGCTAATAGCGCCGCGCTGCTGTGGAGGGAGGGATTTCAGTGAACGAGAAATATGAGTCAATTGATTACGTGAACGAGAACGATTCGTTCACCTAAAGGATTCGTTCAAAAAGAACGATTCGTTCACGAACGTAACAGACTGGCAGCTACTCTAGCCCTAATGTGGCTTCGCCACTGGTTTGCCATATTAACCATTACAAATCAGTTTAATAAAAGTTAAGGAATTATCATATATCAGGAGAAATCACACTATTAATCAAAGCAACTTCCATTTGCAGGATTAACACAAATATGGACACATTCAATAGTATATATTTCAGAAACACAGATGATTCCCTCAAACATTTACTGATTGAGTTCTGAGAGATTGTTTTACTCACAGTCTGGTCTTAAATCATATAAGCTGCTCCATCTGACAATCTTCACAAGCTTCATGTTTTCAGTGGTTTGTGTCTTCATCTCTCTCTCTCTCTTCATGTGTTTACTCCTAGTTTCCATCTACTGTAATTTAAACAATAAAAGAAACAAAAAAGAAAAAATATTAATCTGTTCTCTCGCGAAGAAATAAAGAAAGTATAAAAGTCAAAGTTAACGAGAAGAGTCTGGCTCATAGACTGTAAAATGGTCTGACTGGCAGCAGACCTGCACTTGCACTCTCAGACACCAACCCCCTCCGTCAAGTGACGTCACGAAAACAACTGAAGTTACGCCCCACTTCAAGTTTTTCCCTTCTAAGACATGTGACCAAATGGGCGGCAACCTCTTCAGAACGCAAAGAATTATGGGTATGTTTGGCCAGGCTGGCATAGCAGGCAAGTGTTCTGGCATGAAAATAATGAAAAATTAGCGTGAAAAACAGAATATAATCCTACAAAATGCAGGCATCTTGAACACTGCGTTCTTCCCTCCATGCAATGAAGTTTGACGCCTTATGTTTGTGCCGCGGATTCCCAAAATGCTTTGCGTTCACCACTGGGAATACGTCATGATGACGTCACATTAGCAAGGTTACGTCCCACTTCAAGTTGCTCACTGTTTAAAGCAGCGCTGCACAGACCGGTCGGTGTATGATATCAAAGTACCGCGAAAGCGATTAGAGAACAGACAGTTCTATATGCTTTTGAATCGCTCTCTCGCACGAGTTTAACATAAACAGAACATAGCCTACTAAGTTGAGTTGATTAAACTGACTCTTAGCTGTTCACGAACCGAAATACTTGTTTTGGAATGCAGTAAAGCAAGCTGCAATCTGCATTAGTGCCAGGTAATGTATTAGGCTACAAGAAACCATATTGCGATGTATTTTTTTTTTTTTTTTAATCAATTATTCTTCCCACCTCAACTAACTGAAATTGGGCTTTATTTCTTTTTTTTTTTCTTTCTTTTTTTTCAAATAAATAATTTTAAACATCTTTTGATGTCTTATTGTATGACTGATTAGCTGATGATTAGAACAGCTAAATGCACCGCTGACAAACAAATCTTATGATACTTTTAAGACAAATGAACAACAAGCACACCCATAACAAAATCTTTTAAAATCAAAGAGGTCCTAAATTTGAGGTTGTTAGGGAGTTAAAAAAAATTATTTCTCTGATATGTGCATTTCAAGATGTTTGAAGGGCAAAAAAAAAGTATAAAAAATAGCTTTAAAACCGTGTTAGCAGGCAGTAATTATTTGTCAATACCTGCTCTCTCCTCATTTCTCTCAGTCTCCTCATCTTGCCCTGTCTCTTCCCCTCCTAAAGCTCTTAGTCTTTACTCTAGTGCATGAACAATAGTCTGATCAGAAACCTCTCGGATTTCATCAGAAATATCTTAATTTGTGTTTCTGAAGATCAACGGGTATCTTACGGGTTTGGATGACCTGATGGAGAGTAATTACTGACAGAAACTTCATTTTTAAACCATCTGCTGTGTTTGATTAGACTGTAAGTTAGTACTCAGACCTCTTATTTTACTGTAAAAGATGATCTTGTGTCTGTCAGGAGAATAAAGGTCATGAGTGGAACGGCACTGAATGAGCCGTGGAGAAAATGAGTTCAGAAAGTGTTTACAAAGACTGTCTGATCGCTTTATGCATTTTATTTAAAACAGTGTGTTTGTATCTGGACTTTTCTCGCAGAATTAATTCAGTTTTACAGTAAATGTTTCAAAGAAATGAAAAACTTGATTTAGACAAAGAATCTGAAACAGGCAAAAGAAAATGACAAATAATGCACATAATTACAGAAACAGCAGGTGTAAATGATACACACATGTGCTTGTGCATCAAGATAAAGAACGTTACATGAGGAGGATCATATTTAACACGGAGAAAACACAATACTGTGACAATCAGATGCAATATTGCACTGATAACTGACATAAATAGAATTTTATATTCAGAACAAAAAACTATACAACTATATGAAAATATAATAGCATTTACAAACTTACACTTATTCCCGTTCTATTTACAAAGCCTAATAAACAGACACAGTTTATCTGAGGAAGATTTAAGGTCTGGAAACATTAGTTCATCATCTTCTGTTATGAATAAAGTTGCTGTCAGGATCTTCAGAGTCCAGAAGAAACTTTAATGAGCTTTAAAAAAGACACATGCGGTTTCATCATCATCATCATCAATATTCACTGAAATATAAATCAAATATTGATCAGCTGATCATCAGTGTATCTCAGAGATGATGGCCAAACATGATCTTACATTAGTTCAGGCGTCCTCTCATCATTTACTCAGATATCATGATCTCAGCTCATGCTTGATCTTCTCTGATGATTCAGATCGACTCTTTACAGGTGTGTGTGGATCCACAGAAACTGTGAATGAAGAAACATAATATTATCTTCAGTTTAAAGAGAGACAGAACAACCACATACAACACTAAAACTCCACAAGATAATAATAATGATGATAAAGCTGATAATCTGTTGCTAGATAACAGGCAAATGAACTTGTACTGATGAAATGAGACACTGTTTTCATCTTTAATACTGTAAAGCTGCTTAAAAAAAACATGACATGTTCACATGCTTTTCTTGTTTGTTTTTCTGTTTTTTTAAAAGCTTGCTGTTCTCTCAATTTTGTTGCGTTTATGTAGTTATTGAGAGGAAAGCACAGCACATATTCATCTAAGCATCACTCTCAGCAGTCTGGATGTTTGTTTGCTGTACAAAAGGCCCTCAATGAGTCAAGTATGTATAGTATAGTCTAGTATAGGTATGTCCACTAGGTGGCCGAGCGTGTGTCTGACGGCTTGGCTATTACAACGCACTTTTTACGCACATCAACAGTCTTGTAGTCCATTTCTACTTTTCTGTTTCTTTATTTACCAAATGCAAATAATAAATACTTGAGAGACGGTGAACATCTAACTTTGTGTGTGTGGTAAAATCTGTATGCGTTCCCCCACCAAGCCCAACTCCCTCTACGCGTAAACATCGGTTTAAAAACACTCTGTGCACATACTGCCCCCAACCGGTGACAGCCCGAAATACATATACATTGACACTGGCTCCAACATGTGGTTCATCGAAGTACAGCACAACACCAGCACAGTTAGCCTGGCTAACGTCAGACTGATGCTGAGTCCCAATTCGCATACTATCCGTCCTAAATAGTATGCGAAACAAGAATTAGTACGTCCCAAATCGTAGTATGTTGAAAAGAGTATTCCAAAGATACCCGGATGTTCTACTATTTCCGGTTAGAATTCGAAGTGCAGATCAATGCACACTCTAAGGCTAATATTGCCCACAACCCATTGCGTGCGGGAGGGAGAAGCTTTGTGGTGATGGTGGTATCTATGGTGATGTAAACATGGCAGCCGGATGCAGCCGCGGAGATTCGCCCTCAGTTTTTAAGTGTAAGAATTCAAATGTTTAACCCTTATTAAAGTTATATTTTATTGTCTCGTAATATTAATGGGGTTATTTTGTGCCAAAAAGTACCGTGTTTATCTTGTAGGGTCCGATGAAATAAAAAGTACAGTGTCATGCAAGTGTCTTTTTTTTAATGTATTTCTTCTGATGTTTCTGTCTTAGATTTATAAGTTACCTTACTATAAACCCTTATGAAAATAAACACCTTTTACTACACTAAGCATAGTTTAACCACACTGACTTATTTGTAGTAATACTGTGGCTGTACAAATGTTAACTTTATCAATCCAACCAAAGAAACATGGTTACTACACTTTTACTATAGTAAAAGCATGGTTCATTTTCATCGGGGTATTTTTGAGTATTATACATAAGTATAAAATACGTTAAACAATAGTTATACTATAAACTTTAAATATTTTAGCTTTCGTTACACACAGTGCACATGAACGTCAGAACCAGCCGCCTCACAAACGACCTGCGTTTGGTTGATCTACGACGACGCCCTGCTTCACTCCTCAATTTGGTAGGACATTGTAAATGTATTTTGGAAAAAAAGATGGGAATAGTAAATACATTTATATATGACATATAAGAATGAATGAAATGTAAAATGTTTTGTTAACAGTCATGGTGTGCGTAACTAAGCAACCACGTTCTCGTTCACGTTGCATGACGTCATCGAAGTATGTCCCAGAACGTGCATACTTTTTTGCTACACACTCAAAAGTATGTACTTTTTCCTCACAAAAAAAGTACATACTTTTAGGTCGTAGTATAAGTAGGCGAATTGGGACTCAGCCCAAGTCTCATTAATATGGAACGCCGTTGGGGACAATACCTATTATATGCAACGCGTGAAATTTGGACGCATTAACACCAGGGTTCGAATTACGTGGGAGCCAGTGGGAGCTGAGCTCCCATAGAGAGAGGATGAGCTCCCATGAAAGCAGTAAAATCATACACCTGTGGGGGTCTCTAAAAATCATCAGCACCATTATTTTCAATTACAAATAAAGCACTTTTTCCTTCGGACTCAGATTGTCATCACACTACATCCTTATGCTTAAATCAAGTGATCAAAGTGCTCGTTGCCGCTGCGATCAGTGGCGCGGATACTGTGTTTGTTTGTGGCTCGCGCACAGTCTTCACTCGTTTCAATCCGTTGTGGAGACTCCCTATTCGTTCCAGTGAAATTACAAAACAAAATGCACACAAACGTCTGTCTCTGCCTGATATACAACCACTGATAAACATAATCGGATTTGATAAAAAGAAAAAAAAAATATATATATATGAGTACGGATTCGAACCCAGAGCCTCTGACACGCTTGGCAAAAGTTCTACCACTGGACCACGTAAGTATTGTGCTTAAATCCGTCGGATCTATTAATTTACTCACGTGAAAATTCTACAACTCACAACATCTTAGACCTCATCAAACGACAAATGAAACCAAATGTACTATTTAAATTGAATTGTGTTACCAACGCTTTTTTTTTTTAAATTAAATTTGTATTATATTTACAAATTTTTATATTTTTATATTACATTATTAAGCTATAAGTCTGCTCATAGGCTACTTTTTTTTTTTTTTTTTTTTTTTTTTTTTAAAGAGACCCCCACAAAGATGAAATCATAATTCGAACCCTGATTAACACGCACAGTTTGTACGCGTCTTTTTGGTCCGTGTAAACGCGAACGTTTTGTACGTCTAAACGCGAAGTTTTTTGTCATGTTATTTAAAGACACGATCGTTTGTATCGCCTTAACGCAACATTTATGGCCGTGTATTTTTTGTTACGTGTTTCTAGACGAACGTTTTCGTCGTGTAAACATGACATTTTTGAACGTGTAATATTTCTGAGTCTTATTTGATGTGCGACATACAAATTTTTCTGTTTTAGTTAAACTGGTGATAATTTATAGTCAATGAATAAATACATTCAATGACTGCATGAATTGACATTATATTATTTTGTAACATTAAAGGAATTTGTCCATAGGCGTCGATTTCGGGGGGGACTTTCGTCATGAGTCATTTTGTACCCACCACTTTTAACTTCCGTCCATATTAATTTGACTTTTGGTTCGATTTTTTTGACCGTTTTCAGTAAATTGTGAGGAGCAATATGAGAGAGAAATTTGGTAATCATTGTCTGACCCAACAAAAAAAAAAAAAAGGATTTAATATAGCTATAAAAAGTAAATATAGCAGAATCATATGGTGACGCATTGCTGCCACATAGCCTACATATTATTTTTTCACCTCAATTATGTCTAATAACGAGATCTTATGTCGTTTTAAAATAACGATGCATTTTAATTGTTTATTAATGTACTAGTCTTTTCTAAATCAGTGTAGGCTGCCTGCATACATATCTCCACATCTCCGCTGTAATGTAGCCTAGATGCGCCTTTCATACGGACAGGATTACATAATCAGATGGTAGCTACCGTATTTGCTTTCGATTGGATTTTTTTTTCGTTGGTGGACATTTTTTTTAGTAACTTTATAGTTATATTTCTCATGTCTGTGAGGCTTGTCTATACACTGTTTGTCAGTTCATTTTTGAGGCGCGCTCCAATTCACAGAGATCATGAAAGCGCGTCCTGTTCGTTTTATTTTATTTTACAAAAGCACACCGTTTTCTTGTTGTTGTGAGTTTACACAAATAAAAGTAGTTGCGACTGATGTATTATTATATTCTGTATGACCAGAAATGAAGTATTTTTAAGTTGTTTCCACTGTTGATAGGAAAATGCGAGTGATGGCACCGGCGCCTCCATCCATGTCATAGTGCGTGCTCCACACTCTGCACAAACACTTGGATATGCGCTTCATAATAGCAAACATTTATTTAGGTTAACGTTAGAGTGAGCGGCCATGCCAGACGGATAATCCTCTTCATGTTTAACTAATCAAATTCTGTTGCATTTTATTGCGCCAGTTTGAAAAGGGCGGCTGAAACACTTAGCCTATACAGACAAACGCCCAACGCTGGTGTTTTTCTTTAAACAAATTCGTTTAGGCTTTAAAATAAATATTGTTTATGGGCTAATTAATGCCACAATAATTTATTTATTTTATTTGTTTTGCATTGAATACCATTGAATATTTATCATTGAATGCATTGAATATTTGCTATGCCATCCTCCCATAGAAAGACACGTTAAGAGCCACATATTTTCCTTATAATAAAGGGTTTCTATGAAAGGAAAACGCTTAATGTATAATTAAATGCATTGCGTTCATATTCTTTATCACTGAAGCTTTTTCTTTATTATAAGGGTGTATTACTCCATTAAAAAGGGACTGTTTATAAGGTGACAATCCGTTATACATCTTGAAGATTTTTGTATTGTATTGTATCTTCTGTTATAAAGATGAAGATTGACATTTCGTTAATTAAACAAAATAAGAACACAAGGTGTAAAAAATAAACAGCTATGTTCTGTTAGATGTGTTTTGACTACTTTTTGTTTAATTATATCTCTAGTTAATGAAGATATATAGCCTATTAACAATCATTCATAATCATTACTTTTACGAAGTGGACGAGCGGAGCGGAATATTCAGAAATGCGCTCTACACTCACGAGCTCTGATCGGAACAAACCCGAACTTCACTGTCTGCTGAACTTGCGCAGAAACATCAAAATATAACCAGCTTTTTAAAATGGTTTTTAAAACTAAACACTATTTTAGCACAAATTATGAGCTTATTGGCGATTTTTTTATAATTATTGACAAAATTAGAATATAGTAAAAGGTTTTTTTTTACTTTTGGGTGGGCCTGTTGAAAAGTGGGGCCGTGCCTGAGCTACAGGACATCGCCTTCCAAAACATAACCTGCGCGAAAGAGAGAAAAAAATGAATGCGTCATTGTACCCAGCACTTCTGAAAATGCACTTCCGAATGAGTCTCTGTCCCCAGCTCATTTCAAACCAAACTGACGCCCATGAATTTGTCCTGTAGGTAAAGTAAACGACGATATTTCCCCTCTGGTTAATACATTCGAGGTGTCTATTTGGACCACTGCAAATAGCCTACTTGTTGGCAGAACTACACTAGGCCAGTCTACCCTATATGTGGAAAAAGTCACTTTAGTCAGCGGTTTCTGTGGCGTGTAAAGGGAGACCGGGGTTCTATTCCCACTGACAGTGCTTTTTTATATAACTTTACAGTTATTAAACGCATTTGTTTTCAATAAAAATGATTTGAATTAAAATTCATTCTAATTCATAAAAGTTACATTTAGGTAGGTTCGGGGTAGCTCTAGGTCTTTAATATCTCAATAAGTTGCCATGATTTTAATATTGTTTTATAAATCTAATGATCTACTGTCAGTTATATTGCAGGATGTTTAATGCACAACAATACTGATGAGCAAATAGTAACGTTATCTGTCACTATTTATAAGTAAATAGCATCTAAATGTCTACTGAATCCACAACTGTTGCTATTTACACTTGGACTTGGACTGGCTGCCCCACAGTTTACGTGGTCCGCCTGCTGTAGTGATTCTGTAATGTTTATGTGTCGTATGATTGTGTCTGTGTTTAAATGTTGAATAAAGATTTGTAAATTGTCATAGGCTACTGGTGCTTTGTTTTCTGCTTTTGTATTTGCCTTATTGTTATAATATAATTGTTAAATGTGTGATTGTTACAATATATTGTTGTTATTAGATTTTTATATACAGTATACATAGAGTATATGTGTATTAATTATTTCCAGTCAAACTTACATCCCGACTTCAAGGAGCATTCCAGAGTCTCTCATACCAGATTGATGCTGGCCCACTCGGAGATTACTCCAGTCATTTTGAAAAAACAATAGCCACAGTATTTAGTATTTAGCCTTTGCTAACTTTATTATTCATTGTATTTATTAAAGTTGAATGATTTATGGCATTTATTGGCACTATTATGTATAATTATTGACACCCCACCGTGGACCTCACTAATTATTTAACCCTGGCTATGGCCATATCCAGTGTTGTATGTTGTATACATATGTTAACATGTTATACATGTGTATATAGCCTGTTATAAGAGGATGCCAACTGAACGCAGTCTGTAAAAGTTCTTTGACAGTTTAATAAAAAAATTCTATGAGCCATCGTAGAGAGTCAAGTCAAGTCAAGTATATTTATATAGCGCTTTTCACAATACAGATTGCATCAAAGCAGCTTCACAGCATAAACCAAAATAACACAACAAGGTTTGTTTCTAGTGTAAATTTATTGATTGATAAAATTTAATTAAATATTCCCAAAATATCCCCAATTGAGCAAGCCAAAGGCAACAGTGGCAAGAAACCGAAAACTCCATCAGCAATCCACTTTTCCACGTTACCGGAGACAAAAAACCTGCATGAGTACAAACGGGATGAGATGCCACAGCACTGACATCACAACCAACGTATAAATGCATCATTGACTCTAAAGTTTTACGCTTGCCTATGTACATGCCAACGTAAAATTACGATCTCATTCACGAACAAATGTTACGTGTGACGTTTGCATAGGTATTTGCTTACCTAACAGCACATCATCCCTCACGGAAAGAAATGTCGTCTGATGTTTATATATGTATACAGCAACGTGCCATCGCATCACAAATGCAAATGAAATCCTAAATAGGGCAACGCTATTGGCTGTTGTGCGGTCTGACGCGACACCCGAACATATACTTCGTATTTACGCGTACAAACTGTGCGTGTTAATGCGTCCAAATTTCACGCGTTGCATATAATAAGTATTGTCCCCAAAGGCGTTCCATACATTGAGACTTGGTCTGGGAACTACGTGCGCATTTTCTCGTATTTGAGGCGTGGTTTACGAATGCCCAGAGCCGTTTATTGGGCGCTATGAATGTCTATCAAATGCGCCTGTATGTAGCTCATAGCCAATCGCTTCAATTATACCAGATGACGTATGTAGAGTGAGAGAAATTCGACGAGGAAAAGGACGATGGGTCAAAGATTTATTTGTACACGATGGCGTTTAGCGAATATTACCGTTTGTGCAAGATAAACATGAGGGTAGAAGGTAACGTCGAGTCTGATATAAACAAACTGCTTCGGTGTCGTCATCATCTTGCTGCTCCCTCCCCGTTCTGTGATTGGTTCCCTTTTTCAGGGGAAAAATTGTCCCATGGTGTCCAGACTGCCATAGCAGCGTGAATAGAATCGCTGCGAGCAAGGCAGTATGGGGAAACCCAGGCTACAGCACAGTATTATCAGCCCGAAACAGTATGTTATATAGGCGCTATGTATTTTTAATAATAGCCTACACTTTACAAATTATATATAGCCTATATAACAGATATGATTATTTAGCAGTTTCGTTTTATTTTCAAACCATTAATATTATATTCTGGCAGTTTCTCTAGCCCTAATGTGGCTTCGCCACTGGTTTGTCATATTAACCATTACAAATCAGTTTAATAAAAGTTAAGGAATTATCATATATCAGGAGACCACATATGAAATCATTCGTCACACTTTTAAGAGCAACTTCCATTTGCAGAATTAACACAAATATGGACACATTCAATGGCATATATTTCAGAAACACAGACAGATGATTCCCTCAAACATTTACTGATTGAGTTCTGAGAGATTGTTTTACTCACAGTCTGGTCTAATAATATCATCCAAGCTGCTCCATCTGACAATCTTCACAAGCTTCATGTTTTCAGTTGTCTGTGTCTTCATCTCTCTCTCTCTCTCTTCATGTGTTTACTTCTAGTTTCCATCTACTGTAATTTAAACAATAAAACAAATAAAAAGAAAAACGTTCTGTTCTCTCGCGAAGAAATAAAGAAAGTGAAAAGTCAAAGTTAACGCGCTCCACAAAACATGATTCCACACCACAGACTGCAGTTCCACCGTTTATATACTGTTCCACACCTCGACGATGAAGAGGCCCCGCCTTTGAGAAGGAAAAACAAACCAATCAGGGATGCTCTAGCAGCAGCGGCGTCTTCGTTTATAGGGCGCTACGAATGTCTATCAAAGCTCTTCCGTGAACACACATTTTTTTTTTTGTTTTTTGTTTTTTTTTTAGTCAGCTGGCGTTGGCGTTGACATCACCCGCACTTTTAGCCAATCAGCGATCAGCAGGCAGATGCGAATCAGAGAGTTGCGACACGCTTTGATCTCGCCGCCACGCGGTCACGTGGTTCATGTAGCTCTGCATAGTTCCAAACAAATCCGCGTTGCCTATGATTTTAAGCGGGGCAGACAGCAGCAGGTATATTTGCAGCAATTATCGGTAAATATTGACGCATAATGTACATTGCTTATTACGGTGGCACTTAAATGACTTACATACAATATCATTTATTTTCTGGAGAGTAGCAGAAACACAGCATTAATACGTTTTTGTGTTTAATTTTGGAAGGAAATTGGGTGCTCCCATAGCGTAGAATACATTTACACCAACAACAACCATTTGCAGCAGATTTCTGTAATGATGGAGAGACGGCATTATCGTTAGCAGTGTGGTCAGTTGAAATTAAACTGGAGAAATGGTTAATGAGTGGAATAACTATGTTAACGGGATTCATTTCAGTATACATTTACATGTAAACATACTGTACACAGTTATGCATGTATTTGTGTGATGAATGGTTTGAAAGGATCTAGGGGTACGTACATTAGCCATACTAAAATGAATCCGAATCCTTTAACAGTAATGTTATGGATCATATTTAGGAACATGGTTATTTCATTCAGTAACCATGTCTCCAGTCACACACGCACACACATGTATATATGTTTGAATATAATAATAATAATAAAATACATATAGCCTATACACACACACACACACACACACACACACACACACACACACACACACACACACATATACATATATATATATATATATATATATATATATATATATATATATGTATGTATTTATTTAATTATTATTATACTCATACATACATGCATGCATACTCTGTCAGTAAGATTTGTAATGGTTTTAAAATAAGTCATCTCTTCTGCTCAACAAGGCAGCATTTATTTGATTAAAATAATAATAATATTATATATATAATATATATTTTATATATATATATATATATATATATATATATATATATATATATATATATATATATATATATATATATAATGACGGTTTAAAATAACTATGTTCTATTTTATGTTCTATGTAATTTATTCCTGTGATCAAAGCTGAATGTTCAGCATCATTACTCCAGTCT
Organism: Rutilus rutilus; assembly: GCF_951802725.1. Classification (NCBI taxonomy): domain Eukaryota; kingdom Metazoa; phylum Chordata; class Actinopteri; order Cypriniformes; family Leuciscidae; genus Rutilus; species Rutilus rutilus. The sequence continues at coordinate 3,395,934 of NC_140219.1, forward strand.
TCAGTGTCACATGATCCTTCAGAAATTATTCTAATATGATGATTCAATGTTGAAAACAGTTGTGTAATTTTTATTTTTCCGGATTCTTTGATGAATAGAAAGTTCAAAAGAAAAGTGTTTATTTGAAATATGATCTTTTGTAACATTATAAATGTCTTTACTGTAACTTTTGATCAATTTGATTCATCCCTGATGAATAAAAGTATTGATTTATTTTATTTTTATTTTATAAAATAAAATAGACCCAAACTTTTGAACGGTAGTGTTTAATGTTACAAAAGCTTTCCATTTCAGATAAGCTGTTCTTTTAAACTTTCTATTCATCAAATAATCCTGAAATAAAAAATGTTAATAACTTTTCTCAACATTAATAATAATCATAAATGTTTCTTGAGCATCAAATCATCATATTAGAGTGATTTCTGAAGGATCATGTGACACTGAAGACTGGAGTAATGATGCTGAAAATTCAGCTTTGATCACAGGAATAAATTACACTTTACTGTATATTCACATAGAGAACAGATGATTTACATTATAATAATATTTATTTTTTTATATATATATAATGTTTTTGTATTTTTTTGTTTTTAAAAATACAAAAACAGTAATAGTGAAATCAAATAAATGCAACTTTGGTGAGCAGAAGAGTTATTTTAAAAACATTAAAAAAAAAAACTTACCGATCCAAAACTTTTGACTGTTAGTGTACACACACACACACACACACACACACACACACACACACATACATTGTTCTTGAAACTTTTATGTCAATAAAGCCCTTTGAATTTTATAAAATTTTGTGTTTAATTTTGGAGGGAAGGGGGACTGCTCCCAATAAGGTATAATACATTTACAGTATTTACTGTATATATTTTTCTCGTGCTTCTATGTTCATAATTTTCAAATATCCTAATGTTATGTTCTGTTAAAATACATTCACATAAACCTGCACAACAAATGAATATCAGTTAAAGCCGCTCAGATTAAATCAAGAAAGAAGTTGGGTTAACAGTAAAAAATATACAAGGCAACCAATTGCATTCAACAGCACATTTAATTATTATATCTAGGGAGAGGGTAGTTAAGTTTTCCTTGAATGTTCTGTCCTCAAAGAAACTCATTCGACTTCCTACGGGGAGAGAAAGATGGCAGAAAGCAGGCCAGAAGAGGAATACAAGTGTTCACAGTAGCCAATACATTCTGCCACCGACGCTGTAGGATGATCTGGAGACCTGGTGGTGAATCGAGAATCAGTCAAATGCTTAGCCATACATTGATAACAAGCATTCAAACTCCACACTATAAGTAATGCTATAGTTACTTGGATTTTTGGGTGAGTGCATTCCCCTGTCAGAAGCAGAGCGTTTCATAGGCCCATACACATTGAAAGCCTATGTTTCCTAAACATTTTCATGAGGCTGAGATTACAGAAGTGAGAGTACACACCTACAGTTAGGTCCATATCTATTTGGACATTTGTCATTGTCATTTGACAGTTTCTATAATTATGACTCTATTACTCTTATGACTCTGTACTCCATAATTTGAAATTAAATGAGAATATGACACACACACACACACACACATACATATATATATACATACATATATATATATATATATATATATATATATATATATACACACACACACACACATATATATATGTATATATATATATATATATATATATATATATGTATGTGTGTGTGTGTGTATGTATATATATATATATATATATATATATATATGGTTATTCTTACACAACAAAATAATGGAAGAAGCTGGATGATTATTTTGCTCATCCAACAAATTATATTTTTATTGCATTATGATACCGTATACAAAACTCAGCCATAAATTCTGCTTTTCTATAATGTTCGGGATTTTTTTATACTGTCATAGAGGTGTACATTAATTTACACGTTTTAACACGTTTTGAGGTCTTATTTGTGGGAGTGCTGCTGTACTTATTTGCTTTATATCCAGATGAATTTCTAATATTCTGACCACGTCATGTATGTAAATAAATAGGGTTGACAAAAAAATAAAAACTCTGAATACAATGTAGTGCAACATTACATTTAACTATGACCTCAGTATTGAATTTACACATTTCTGACTGGTAGCTAACGTTAGTGAAGTGTTGGTCACGTAAGCTTGCTGCAAGTAACTATTCTCTTCCAATAAACATTAACTAAAGTTGCCTACATAAATTACAACTACTTACTAGATTCCTGAGAGGACAACTAATGCGACCAAATGTCAAAAATACAGTAAATTCATCAACTTACCAGCGAGCGTACTTCGGAAACACTGAAAATGAATGGGGTTCAGTGCTGGAACTATCAGTGTTTGGAACTATCGGCTGCTCCACGACACGCGTTACTTCCGCATTCCAAAGTTTCCATGGCAGTCTATGGGAGTGTCGTAACTCTGTTTTTCAACGGCTCTGATGCGAATGAGCGCGATAAGTTGTAGCTGTATATTTCGTATATTCAGTGATCGCTAATGCCAAAGTGATATAGCCTACTAAACAGTAAGTTGTATCTGCACAGTAAAGAGTGAGATAGTGAGCAACTCTAAAAACGTAGCCTACATGTGGGAGATATCGATGGTGACTATAACTCTGAGAGGAGAGAGCACAGTTGAATGACTTGAAATGAAATCAAATATGGGACGACTCCTGTCCATGGTCATGTGCACACTACCTTACCAGACATCGGCAACTTTTACACCGTCCAGACTGCACTATACTCGACCCTGACAGCTGCTGAAAAAGGTTTGAATCGATGAATCCGTTTTTACTGCTAAATTATGCGTCTGCAATGTGTACTTCCGAGGGTTAAAGTCATCGGTTCATTTTTTGACAGTGTCCATCTGGACATTTTAGTCATATTGGCTAATTCTCCTTAATTATTGCCCTGTTTTGATCTGTTTTCCTGGAAATTTTTATTTTTATTTTTTTTTATCATTGTTTTTTTTTTAAGGAGATACAAATTGTGCTTATCAACCTTGAATGACATGGTAATGAAATTATATCATATTATTTTGGCAGTAAAATTTTGGGCGGTTTTTTCTTGTTGTGGGCGGGTTTTGGTGAGCTTTTGGGCTGGAAATCACCGTCCCAATCTGGCAACACTGTCCCTGATTGTTTTGTCCTGAGAGTGATGATTAGATGAATATGTGAATATGTGCTGTGCTTTCCTCTCAATAACTACATAAACGCAACAAAATTGAGAGAACAGCAAGCTTATAAAAAACACAAAAACAAACAAGAAAAGCATGTGAACATGTCATGTTTTTTTAGCAGCTTTACAGTATTAAAGGTCCCGTTCTACGTGATCCCATGTTTCAAACTTTAGTTAGTGTGTAATGTTGTTGTTAGAGTATAAATAATATCTGTAAAATTATAAAGCTCAAAGTTCAATGCCAAGCGAGATATTTTATTTAACAGAAGTTGACTACATAAAACGGCTCGATTGGACTACACCCCTCTACTTCCTTCATTAGTGACATCACCAGAACCGTGTTTAGACTAACCTCCGCCCACAGGAATGCTCCCTCAACTCTACTGGCTACTTGCGCACTTCTTATAACTTAGGCTACTGTGTTTACTCAGCTCTTACGGTGATTTTCTGAAGTAAAACTGACGCTTCATCTTTTGTGTGATGTACAATAAACTTTATTAAACTCATCAGTACATGTTTGATCATCATTCGGACCTGGTCCGAAACAGCAGACTTGTAGGCTGTTAATAAATAATGGATACATACAAGCAGATGACAAATACGTTATAATAACCGTAATTAAACTACTAAACCATACCTGTTTCATCTCTATACAGCACTCTGACTCTGTAGGCATTATTGTCCGACTCGAAATGAACGCCGTTACAGAGAGTTTCTGATATTATCATCATTCCATGAGATGAATTTGTCCTGACAGACTGAGCGCGAGCTCATGAAGCTCCGCCCCCTGTGTCGTCCAGCAGCAGCTCATTTGCATTTAAAGGGACACTTCACCCATTTGCATTAAGCTTTGTATTGTTAGAAACCCAGTCATATATTATAATAAATGTGGATTTTTCATCCATTTTTCCCTGAGATGGGAGAAATAAGGATTTAAGTGTTTTACTTCCTGCTTATTATGACGTAAAAATCATCATTTTGCGTCATAATAAGCAGGAAGTCACATTTCATTGAAAAGTGTAGAGACTACAGACACTCGTTCCTCATCTTTCCCAGGTGGCGGGAACCGCTCACGCTACAGGCCTATTACAGATCAGTGGGTGGGACTTGACTTTCTGAAACTAAAAGCAATATCCTCCATCTTGTTTGGAAGCTAAGCTAACAGGCGCTGTGGAGACAGATGTAAAGTTATGACAATAGCGGAGGAGAGCACTCAATATGATATAGAGGAAGAGGATTTCGGAAGTCTGATGCTTGAATCAGGTGTTTGTGGCTACCTTTACAAGCCGCATTATAGCGAAGAGCAGCCGAGGCAGAAGACCTGCCTGCCGCGGACGAGGAGCCCGGACTGGCTCGGGTTAGGGCGGACTGGTGGCGCCGGTGATCTCACTATGCAACTACGAACCGCTACGAACACAGAGATAGAGTCCGACTGTGGCAAAGAATTTCAACAATGACAACTTCTCCTGGATGAAATTTCTGAATCAGACGAGGACACGGACGTTTGTGTTGTGAATCAGACGAGGACACGGACGTTTGTGTTGTGAATCAGACGAGGACACGGACGTTTGTGTTGTGAATCAGACGAGGACACGGACGTTTGTGTTGTGAATCAGACGAGGACACGGACGTTTGTGTTGTGAATCAGACGAGGACACGGACGTTTGTGTTGTGAACTATCCTAGTTTCGCACCGCATCTGACTGAACATCCAGGTAACGTTACAATGCAATAATTCACCACTTCGAAAGAAATACAAATGAAGAGTAATTCACTAATGAGTTCGCCAACTAACTAGACATTTTGTGTGAAATTAATTTCAAGCTCTGGTGGTAGCTAGCCTTGTAGACGGAAGAGTTATTTCTCTTAGGCAGATATGCGCTTTCTGGATTAGTGGGAGTGGCTTGCGCAGCTGTGCAATGTGGTGCATTGTGGGAGTTGGTGTCTTTCATACAAATGCGTCCTGAAGTTACTTTCTTTCTTTCCTCGGCCAAGAAGGCACCAAATTCAAAATTAATTTTACATTTCGACTACATATATGACCCACTTTCAATAAAGATCAATGTTCCCATGGGTGAAGTGCTCCTTTAAAGGGGACACACTGAAACAGCTCGTTTTTCTGAGCCCCAAAAAATGTCAATTTAAACATGCTGTAAAAAATGATCTGTTGGGTATTTTGAGCTGAAACTTCACATACACACTCTGGGGACATCAGAGACTTATTTTACATCTTGTGAAAAGGGGCATAGAACGGGACCTTTAAAGATGAAAACAGTGTCTCGTTTCATTAGAAGTACAACTTCATTTGCCTGTTATCTAGCAACAGATTATCAGCTTTATCATCATTATTATTATTATCTTGTGGAGTTTTAGTGTTGTATGTGGTTGTTCTGTCTCTCTTTAAACTGAAGATAATATTATGTTTCTTCATTCACAGTTTCTGTGGATCCACACACACCTGTAAAGAGTCGATCTGAATCATCAGAGAAGATCAAGCATGAGCTGAGATCATGATATCTGAGTAAATGATGAGAGGACGCCTGAACTAATGTAAGATCATGTTTGAGCATCATCTCTGAGATACACTGATGATCAGCTGATCAATGTTTGATTTATATTTCAGTGAATATTGATGATGATGATGATGATGATGATGAAACCACATGTGTCTTTTATTTTAAAGCTCATTAAAGTTTCTTCTGGACTCTGAAGATCCTGACAGCAACTTTATTCATAACAGAAGATGATGAACTAATGTTTCCAGACCTTAAATCTTCCTCGGATAAACTGTGTCCGTTTATTAGGCTTTGTAAATAGAACGGGAATAAGTGTAAGTTTGTAAATGCTATTATATTTTCATATAGTTGTATAGTTTTTTGTTCTGAATATAAAACTCTGTTTATGTCAGTTATCAGTGAAATCCTGCATTTTCATCTGGTTGTGACAGTTTTGTGTTTCTCCGTGTTAAATATGATCCTCCTCATGTAACGTTCTTTATCTTGATGCACAAGCACATGTGTGTATCATTTACACCTGCTGTTTCTGTAATTATGTGCATTATTTGTCATTTTCTATTGCCTGTTTCAGATTCTTTGTCTAAATCAAGTTCTTCATTTCTTTGAAACATTTACTGTAAAACTGAATTAATTCTGCGAGAAAAGTCCAGATACAAACACACTGTTTTAAATAAAATGCATAAAGCGATCAGACAGTCTTTGTAAACACTTTCTGAACTCATTTTCTCCACGGCTCATTCAGTGCCGTTACACTCGTGACCTCTGACCTCTCCTTACAGACACAAGATCATCTTTTACAGTAAAATAAGAGGTCTGAGTATAACTTACAGTCTAATCAAACACAGATGATGTTTGTCAGTAATTACTCTCCATCATGTCGTCCCAAACCCGTAAGATTCCCGTTGATCTTCAGGACACAAATTAAGATATTTCTGATTAAATCGAAGAGGTTTCTGATCAGACTATTGTTCAAGCACTACAGTAAAGACTACAGAAAGAGACTAATCAGAGGTAAATCATTAAAATAATAATAAACCTGTAATGTAATGCATTCAGGGCTGGAAAGATTTCTAAGACATTTAGAAAACAAAGTCTCTGAAGCACGTTTGAGAAAACCTGTTTATCCAGTAGGGTTTTTCACAGACAAAAAGATAATAAAAAAAATAAATAATTTTCGCTTGACCATCCAGCAAAACTCACTGAGACTCACTGTGGATATTTATTTCTGCATGACGTTCAATATGCTTATAATATAATGGTGTTATTGTTCAACATTTAAAGGCAGTAAGATCATGATCTCTACTGGGGATATAAAAGGCATCAAATCCCAGCAATGTTTTTTTTTTTCTTTACTTTTTACTTTTATTTATTTATTTTTATTAACATTTTTAACATTATTTCTCTCTGAAATATAAAATGTCTACTAGCACCTTCTTACAGACCCAGAGCCCCTGCAGACACCAGTTTGTAAACCCCTGGTTTAAGACACAGAAAGTGATTATTTGGCCTAGAAGAAAATGACTGTCATGAACTGTGAACTTTTTGGACAAGATCAGACAAGAACAGCTCAAACACATCAACTCTTCTGCTTTATAGGCCTCTTACGGGCGGTTTCCCGGACCAAGATTAAATTAAGCCAGGAGTAGGCCTTAATCTAGAATAGTAATCATGTCTTAAAAATGGCTTTCTGAAACACAGATTAAGTACAGATTACTAACACCTGGACTATGGAGTCCTGAACTAAAATACACTCGATTAATTTAATACCACCTGTGCAAATCAGGATTAGCTGGATTGAGGTTGCCTATAAAACATGGAATGAACCAAGAAAAGGTTAAAATTGTATGCAACTGAGAAGCAAATGGCAATGGAAGTTGAAAAGAGAAACATGAGAAAAGTCTTTTAAAGCAAATAGTTTCGAGACATCCTGTTATCGAAGATAAACTGCACACATCAGAGGAATGCCTGGATCTATTTGTAATGAATTTAATGCAAATGAACACACATCTACAAGAACAATACAACAACTTCAGGTAATAATCATTAGTTTTATTATGGCTTTTTAAAATCACTGTTGTATTTATAATAGTTATTTAATACAGGTGTTGTAGAAGAATATCAAAATAAACCTAAAAAAAACCTGTTGCTGAAGCTTGAAGAGAAAGGTTTAAGACTGGTGGAGGACCTGCAAATAAAGACTGTGATGTGTTGGATGAGTTACTGACAGGAATACTGGAGAATCAGCAGCCTTTGGAGAACATACCAGATGATGACCACAGTTCAGATGATGGATCACATGCACCTATATTAAGTATTTGAATTTGATTTTGGCTTTTGTTTCTCTCCTCTCAAACTTCTATTTGCTTCTGTCATGTGATGTGAAACATTTTCCCATTTTAACCCTCTGATGGTTTATGGGGTCTTTTGGGACCACAAATGACTTTTACTCAAATTAAAAAAAAAAGTTCCCTTTGTCCAAATGGTATGAAACCTTCTACGGCTCTCAACACTTTCTAGATCTACAAAAACAAAACAAAAAATGGAATGATATCTGTTTTTATGTTAGCGTGACAAAAATTGTGACACTCGAGGTCAAAATAGACAAAATTCATCATCAAAATCAGAAACAACGCAGAACACATCGACAGAAATGGCACAAATAAAGTGGCACACTTCCACCAATGCAAAAAACATCCACAATGCTAAATTATATTGCTCACAACACGCGTGCGTACGTACACACACACACACACACACACACACACACATATAGAGGAATAAATTTTTGAGACTATAAAAACTGTTCTCTTATCATTTGTAAAATAAAATCATCCAAAATGCAGTACCACCACAAAAATAAATTGGTGACACTGACACATTGAAAATGTGCACACACACACACACACACACACACACACACACACACACACACACACACACACACACACACATTTGTAAGGCTATAATTTGTCAAATGAAATCATCCAAAATGCAGAACCACTACAAATATAAAGTGGTGTGGTGACACTGGCACATCGACAATGTGTACTCACACACTCTCTCTCTCTCTTTATCTCTTAGACACACACACACACACACACACACACACACACACACACACACACACACACACACACACACACACACACACACACACACACACAATTGTGTGTGTCTAGAATCTAGAATTAGATTAAAAATAAATGATTGAAATAAATGATAAAATCTTAAGACTCCAACATTTCTCTTTGTGACATTTTGTTCAGGTTTGGTTCTAATCATAATGTAACATTATTGAAAAACTGGGGGGTTTTTTGGTACAAAAAATGCTAAACTTTGACAAAAATATTTTATTTTTGTTATAATTGTGATTTTATAATATTTAGATATGAATCCAACTGAATCCAACTTGTGAAAAGATATCTTTCAGGTAGTCTAATAGCAAATAGCATATACTGGAGCTCTATAGCCATCTAGTGGTTAAAATTATTATTTTTTATTTTAAAACTGCATTTTCCAAAAAATGGGCATAAATGTTACATTAAACCATTTAAAATGATCCATGTTTTCCCCATGAATGAAAGTTAGAAATCTGGGTCTTTTATAAAGTGAATTTTACATCAAATGCTGTTTTTTTGTAAAAAGGCTATTTAAATATTTATTTATTTATTTATTTATTTATTTATAGAAATTTAAAAAATATCATAAATTCTCCAAAAACTGCACAAATGTTGAGTAAAAACATTAACAAACAGAATAAAATTACATTTGTAAAAAAAAAAAAAAAAAAAACTATTATCTTGTTACAAAATTAAATGTTATTGTCTGGGGTATAGAGACCCCAAAAAACTCAAGTGTAGACATAAATAAAGACCATCAGAGGGTTAATCTGTATTTTTTTGACCATATATGAACTGTTCATGTTTCAAGGAGAAGGTCAAAACAGAACTGAAGAATTGGAAAGCAGCTTACCCTCCACATCCTCAGAAGCAAGGGTGGCGATGTCTGCCAGTACTGGTAACCAGAAGAAAAGACTCACTGTTCATGAAAAGTTGGCTAATGATTTTCATGAACATAAATTGAAGTATCTTAAGGAGGAGCATGACATGAAGATGATGAAGATACTACAAGTAGAACTGGAGATAAAGATGAAGGAGAGAGAGAGAGCTGCAACAGGCTCAAATGTCACATCAGTACATGAATCTGTGAAATAAATATTGTTTTATTAAGAAAAGATGGATGTTGTGGTGGTTTCAGTAACATACCAGACCAAAAAGTTGTACACTTATAACAAATATTTGGTTTTATTATTACTCATTTAAGTATTAATTATTAATAATTAATATTAAATTAAATTAATTACAAGTAATAATTAATAATATTAATAATTATTTATTATTATTATTGGTATTATTAATATTTGGTTTTATTTATTTATTATTTTATTATTAAATTTTATTATTTATTATTACACATCAGATCTGAACAGAGGGTTGAAAGTTAAATAATGTAAAAAGATCTATTTGAAGTGGCACAATGCAAAAGCATCCCTGTATGCAAGTCCTTCTCTGTGGTTTGTTGTAAATGGTGGCACATCTGGATTGTCATCCTCTTCTATTGGGGGATCTGGGCATCCCTGCTTTTTTAGGTATAGTTGTGAAGAACAGCTGTTGCAATGATGCTTGGTTTGAATCTGAGTGTTTTCCTAATCCTAAGGCACTGAAAACGACTCTTCCAAACATGCGCTCGACTAAACCCCTTGTGCGCATATGAGCCTGGTTGTAGCGCTGTTGTTGAGCTGTTGTTGGGTGCAAGTATGGCGTAAACAAGAAATCCTTCGGAGCATACCCACTGTCACCAAGCAAAATTCCATTATGATCTCTTCTTTCAAATTGAGTATACAGAGATGAGTTGAGGAAAATTCGGGAATCATGAGTTGCACCTTTTCACCGTGCAACAATGTTTGAAAACTCTAACTGGGGAGTGCATACACCGTGGACATTTACGGAAAACCAGTTCTTTCGGTTCCTGTATTCCTCAGCATCTGGAGTAGAGGGACGCTTAATGGGAATATGGGTTCCGTCTATGCAACCTATGACTCCTGGGAAATTTCCATATTCATAGAATAGTACCTTGTAGTAAGCCTGGGTTCTAGCATCAGGGAAGTTTATGTAATGTGCTTTTAATGCACAAATGGCCCTGCACACACTCTGTGAATGACTTTACATACTGTTGGTTCACTGACACCACATAAATCCCCAGTTTCTCGATGAAAGGTGCCACATGCCAAGAACCTTAAAGTTATGAGCACCTGGAGACAAACTGGAATAGGCTGTCCTCTTTGGGTCACAGATGAAAGCCTGGGTTTTAAGAGTGACATTATCTCCACTGCATTTACTTTATGCATGCGGAAACGATCTCGAAAACTTATTTCATCAAAATGTTGGTCTTATTTCATCAAAAGTCTTAGACTTTTTAAAACCATGACAGAGAAAGCACATTTCTGTTAATCTGATTTAAATGGCAATTTTAGTCTAGGACTAGGCTTATTAATCTTGGTCCGGGAAACCACCCCTTAATGTATGCGCTACAGCCTGTCATATCATATTTTAACACTAAGTGTCGCTATTTCTCCGTTTTTGATCAGTCTTTCTAAAAAAAGCTCGGTTTAGCTGCTATAATAATCAATAAATCCATATCATCTACAGTATAAAACTCAGTACATACACATGATATTAAAATATACGCATGTACAAATATGCTATCCATTTAACTGACTGTATTTATCATAAATATGAAATATTTTTTACTTATTAACTCATCAACTTCAGCTCAATCATTTCTTATTCTAATGAATTAGGTCCTTATTATATGTCCTTGGCTGAACTTTACAATATATGTCTAATATTACATTAACTTTAAAAGTATAATAATAATTAAAAATATGAATTCTTATCAAAACTTAAATTAAGAACACAAAACATAACTTTTTCTGCATCAACGAAATCCATAAAGTCAGTCCTGTCACACAGGAAATTATGACATAAAAATGTACTATTTGAGGAAATTTAGATGAATTAATCGCTTTAATTGTGTAGATGAAGGTAGGGGTATCACCATTATGTTTTTGTAAAAATCTCCTATGTAAAGTCCCTGTAAAATCAAAATTAAGTATGTGTTCTGAGTTTTTTAGAATTGCCTTTAGGGACATTAATGTATGCGCTACAGCCTGTCGTGCCATATTTTAACACTAAGTGTCACTATTTCGCCGTTTTCGATCAGTCTTTCTAAAAAAAAAGCTCGGTTTTTACATTTAAACATTTAAATAAATAAATGTAATTCTTAGAATACTTCAAACATTCAAATAAATAAAACATTATTAAAATACTTCAAACATTTAATTTAATAAATAAAACATTATTAGAATACTTCAAACATTCAAATAAATAAAACATTATTAGAATACTTCAAACATTCAAATAAATAAAACATTATTAGAATACTTCAAACATTCAAATAAATAAAACATTATTAGAATACTTCAAACATTTAATTTAATAAATAAATAAATGTAATTCTCAGAATATTTAAAATATTTAAATCAATAAATAAATGTAATTCTTAGAATACTTCAAATATTTAAATAAATAAAACTAATTTTTAAAATACTTAAAAATTAATTAATTAGATAAATAAATAAATAAATCTAATCCTTAGAATACTTTAAACATTTAAATAAATAAATGTAATTCTTAGAATACTTCAAACATTCAAATAAATAAAACATTATTAGAATACTTAAAACATTTAATTTAATAAATAAATAAATAAATGTAATTCTTAGAATACTTAAAATATTTAAATAAATAAATAAATGTAATTCTTAGAATACTTCAAACATTCAAATAAATAAAACATTATTAAAATACTTAAAACACTTAAATAGATAAATAAATAAATGTAGCCTAATTCTTAGAATATTTAAAATATTTGAATCAATAAATAAATGTAATTCTTAGAATACTTCAAACATTTAAATAAATAAAACATTATTAAAATACTTAAAACACTTAAATAGATAAATAAATAAATGTAGCCTAATTCTTAGAATATTTAAAATATTTGAATCAATAAATAAATGTAATTCTTAGAATACTTCAAACATTTAAATAAATAAAACATTATTAGAATACTTCAAACATTTAAATAAATAAAACATTATTAGAATACTTCAAACATTTAATTTAATAAATAAATAAATGTAATTCTTAGAATATTTAAATCAATAAATAAATGTAATTCTTAGAATACTTCAAATATTTAAATAAATAAAACTAATTTTTAAAATACTTAAAAATTAATTAAATAGATAAATAAATAAATAAATCTAATCCTTAAAATACTTTAAACATTTAAATAAAAAACTTTTTTTTTAGAATACTTAAAACATTTAATTAAATAGATAAATAAATAAATCTAATTCTTAGAATACTTCAAATATTTAAATAAATGCATAAAACACATTTTTAGAATACTTAAAACTTTTAAATAAATAAAACTGATTCTTAAAATACTAAACAAATGCATAAAACTAATTATTAGGATACTTAAAACCTTTAAATAAATACAATTAATTCTTAGAATACATCAAACATTTTTTAAAGAAACCGAAGAATACTTAAAACATTTAAATAAATAAAAAGCGAATTCTTAGTATACTTAAAACATTTAAATAGATACCCCCCCCCCCCAGAATTTCAATTTCTATTGTCATGAGATGAGCCAGTACCGTATGCATCTCAATAAAATGAAGTCACGTGGTTAAGAGTCAGAGGTTTCTAGCGCCCCGTTTCTCTGAAAGACACACACACATAACAAGCAGACCTTTATACTGTATGTGTAGTTACTGTATAGCACAGTCCCAGAAGGTGTTCCTGCAGGCAAACAGGTGATGTGCCTTGCGTATGTTTTGAACAAAATCAAGAAATCAGCTATTAGTGAGTCTAACAAATGTACAGGCACTTTCATTTGTCCTCTGATCTCAATTAAGAAATCTCAGGTGTCCACTAGAGGGCAATCAGTCCACTGGAAACTTGTGAAAAACAGATTATTTTATTGGAACTATTATCATATATAATAATAATAATAATACAAAACATTGTGTTTTAAAACCCTGTAGATTCAAGCAGCAAACAAACACAGACAGTCACATAGTACAAATGAACAGATTCACTTACTTACTAACACTGTTTTAACAAATAAGAGGTGTAGGCCTACACCAGATCAAAACTCAAGCATTCCTTCAGCACTCGTTGCACAGGGATTCAAAGTCACATTATCAGAAAGCACAAAGAAATGATGTGGATGGTTAAAAATCAAGTAAGCAGAAACACATGATTCAGTGAATGTGATCAAGGGACTCATATTCAAATCAACTTCACCATACCAGGCAGATTAATAATCAAAGTCCCTAAAACACTGCAAAAAATGCTTTCTTACTTAGTATTTTTATCATGTTTCCAGTCCAAATATCAAACATTTCTTAAATCAAGATGCATTAAAGTAGTAAAATGAGATGAGATATTAAAGGCACACTAGGGATATTTACGACTGTAGGGGTCGCTGTTTGACAAAAACACAATTTCTACATAGTGTGCCTTTAAAGGAACACTCCACCGTTTTTTGAAATAGGGCTTATTCACCTTCTTTCCTACATTTAGATAGGTGGGCAAATGCATTTTTGTCTCAGTGCATGCATTGTTTTAGTTTGACAGGGTCGGCGCTATCTTAGCTTAGCATAATGAATGTAATCCTTTGTTGCCAGCTAGCATGTCCTGAGTAAAAGTAATATATATATAAAAAAAAAAGCCACCTAATTACTTCTTGTGGCCTGCGTATTCACAACGAGTACAAATAGCGATGCAGATTAACACTAGGCGATTTCCTAGGCAGATATTGACATGGGACTATATTAGGGGGAAGCACAGGCGAAGCACTGCTACTTGGGCTCAGAGATATCACGCCCAAGTAGCAGTGCTTCACCTGTGCTTCCCCCTAATATAGTCCTTAATATATAAGTCAATATCTGCCTAGGAAATCACCTAGTGTTAACTATTTGTACTCGTTGTGAATACGCAGGCCACAAGAAGTAATTAGGTGTTTTTTTATTTTTTATATCACTTTTACTCAGGACATGCTAGCTGGCAACAAAGGATTCCATTCATTATGCTAAGCTAAGCTAGCGCTGACCCCGTCAAACTAAAACAATGCATGCACTGAGACAAAAATGCATTTGCCCACCTATCTAAATGAAGGAAAGAAGGTGAATAAGCCCTATTTAAAAAAACGGTGGAGTGTTCCTTTAAGTCTTGTTTCCGGGGGGGGAAATTAAGCGAGTTTTTGCTTAAAACTTAAATTTTCTTAAACTTAAAAAAAAATTGTCTGACAATTCTTAAAATTAAATGCATCTTAAATGCATCTTGATTTTAGAAATGTTTGATATTTGGACTGGAAACATGACAAAAATACTAAGTAAGAAAAGTTTCAGTGTAATAATAACACGTCTCGGTCAGCAGCATCTGTGATTAGGGGCGTTTGCACCGCAGGAAAACATTCCTAGGGAAACCATTAGTTCTCGGGGAACCATCCTGGTGGCTAGTTCCTAGAACTATCCGGTGCGAAAGCCCCTATAGTCAGTTCATGCAGGATGAGTCGGATCAAATCCTGTTTGACATCTTTCTAATGTTAAGTCTCCTAAAAAACGACTTCATTTTGCAAAACTTCCGCTTTTGCTTCTTGACTTTTCTCTTTCTAGGATAAAACGCCTCCCAGTTCTCTCCGTCTCCTTCCCAAGGACCCCAAGCTCCTCCGTTTAGGCTGGGATCGGCTCTGGGATCTTCCGAAGGGTATCGAACGGGAACGGCGGTCCGGTTGTAAAACGTCAACCGAGCCAAAAGTTGCTTAACAACATCCGGCCGACTCTCCGCGAGATCGTAGCGCTCGTACGGATCGTCCGCCACATTAAACAACCACAGGGATTTCTTTTGCTCCTTGTGTCGTTCCAAATTCCACCAAGATTCTGGGAAGATTCCGAGCACCTGAGGAGGAATCCAGTCTCCGTATCCGGGATTTCCAGTCAAAAGTTTCCAGTCTCCGACTCGAACGGCTGCCTGTACGGCGGTATTCCAGATCCCAAAACCGTTTTTTAAAGATCCGTGTCGCGCGGCGTTGTAAAGCGGATCGATATTGTGAAGGATCTCCAATCGTGGCGACTCTTTCCCATCGCTAATGGCTTCCCACATGTCATATCCATCAAGCCCTTCCATTTGGGAAACGTTCCCTCCTGCGAGTCCCATTAGCGTCGGGTACCAGTCGGTGATGTGAAGCAAAGCTTTGCTAACTCTTCGCCTGCGTTTTAACAACGGACTGTGTACGAATCCGATCCCACGGACTCCTCCTTCCCAATACGTTCCCTTTCTTCCCCGTAAAGGCCAATTGCTCCCTCCAAACAAAGGCTGTCCGCCATTATCCGTGGAAAAAATGATTACGCTGTTCTTATAGTAGCCGTACTTTCGTAGCGCGTACGTAACGTTTCGCACCGCCTCATCAACGGCGGAAACCATCCCGGCGTATTTCCGGCGAAACACGTTTCCCATCCGTCGATACGGATAGACGTATTCCCTCGGGGCTTGTAAGGGAGTGTGAACGGCTTGGAAGGAGAGGAAAATAAAGAGAGGTTGGGATGAAGGATCGTGAGCGGCGAGGATTTTCCGTACTCGTTGCGCGTATAAGTGTGTGGAATAGCGTCCTCCCTGTTCCCACGCCACTCTCTCGCCCTCGTGAAGGTCGTATCCGCAAACTCTCGGCCCGTCGCACGATTTATAGGTGTAATAGTCCACGCTTCCCGTCAGAGAGCCGAAGTACGTGTGGAATCCGCGACGGGTCGGGAGGCAATCGCGCTTGTAGAAACCCAGGTGCCACTTCCCAACCATGTGTGTGGAGTATCCCGAATCCTGCAAACGCTGAGGTAATGTGCGGAGGTCAAAGGGCAAACAGCTGGGCTGGCGGGAGCGGATTATCGAGTGCTGGAGACCCGTATGGATCTGGTATCTAGAGCGGAAGAGGAAGGGAAAATTAATGGACCAGAACTCACATGCAAATTCATACTTACAGATGCACTATACAGCAAATCTCAACTGTTCGCAGCTCTAATCTGTTATGAACATATTACAGTTTTTCTCAAATGCTTAAACACATTTCTTGAAACTATATGCCTCATATTCTCAAAACTGTAAACACAAATCCATAACATCTCACCCAATTCCCCACACATCCTATTTTCAGGCCAAAATGAAGCTCTACACTCAAAACCATTCACGGAAAAAAACAAACTTTGCCTTCAGACATCACACACAAGCCCTCAAAATCACACACACTACAACAATAAATTCAAAACAACATTTCCAAACTGGTAAGTTATGTTGCTTGTGGTAAACCTCACCAAAGACAATTGGAAATGTTTGTCTCTTATTCAGTGATAGACTTTTGTTTGCCACCACACGTCCCTGAAGGTTCTGATGATGGAGGCGACGGTGAGGCGACTCAAGTTTGGCTGTACTCGTTGCCCAGCCTCCCTCATGCCACGGACAAGGACATGGTCAACTAAAGTGGTTGAGTTTCATCCGAGACTGCATGTCTTCTTTGCCCTTCCCTTTGAGTGAACAATATTGAATACTAGCTCTTTCTAAATGACCACAAGGCAATGAGAAATGAAGGGATTTGTGAGTAGAGATTTGCTGTGACAGTTCAACATATCTGACTCATGTGAAATGGGTGTGCTTTATGATAAATGGCATTATGGTTTGGGCATTTTAGTTCAAAAGCCTGGTTTTAGTGTTTAAGCAATTGAGAAAAACTGTAAAATATTATATCATTATAATCAACTTCATGATTTTCTGTTATACTCTTTAAAACAATGCGTAATGTAAAAAGTGCTATGCAAAAAAACTTGACTATTGTATAAATATGGTCACACGTGAGTGAGTGAGTGAGTGAGTGAGTGAGTGTGAGTGAGTGAGTGTGTGTAAGTGAGTGCGTGTGAGTGAATAAGTGAATGAGTGAGTGAATGAGAGAGTGTGTGTGTGTGTGTGTGTGTGTGTGTGTGTGTGTGTGTGTGTGTGTGTGTGTGTGTGTGTGAGTAAATAAGTGAGTGAATGAGTGAGTGAGTGAGTGAATGAGAGTGTGTGAGTGAATAAGTGAGTGAATGAGTGAGTGAATGAGTGAATGAGAGTGTGTGTGTGTGTGTGTGTGTGTGTGTGTGTGTGTGAGTGAGTGCGTGAGTGAGTAAATAAGTGAGTGAATGAGTGAGTGAATGAGAGTGTGTGAGTGAATAAGTGAGTGAGTGAGTGAGTGAGTGAGAGAGTGTGTGTGTGTGTGTGTGTGTGTGTGTGTGTGTGTGTGTGTGTGTGTGTGTGTGTGTTGAGTGAGTGATTGAGTGTGAGCGAGAGTGTGTGTGTGAGTGTGAGTAAATAAGTGAGTGAATGAGTGAGTGAGTGAGTGAATGAGAGTGTGTGAGTGAATAAGTGAGCAGTGGTGTAAAATACTTGAGTAATTTTACTTGATTACTGTACTTAAGTATTATTTTTGGGGATTTTTACTTTACTTGAGTACAATTAAAAATCAGTACTTTTACTTTTACTTAATTACATTTTTTAAGAAAAAAAAGTACTTTTTACTCCTTACAATTCTATTTATAGTCAAAAAGTACTTATTTTTTGGAGATCACTTCATTCTATTTTCCCTTGCTATTACCAAACCAATTGAATTGTGCTGATGCTGTTTAATTTAAATGTCATTTATTCTGCCAATGAGATTCGGTTTCACATTTCACCAAATTGGTCAGACATGTTCATTGGTCATTTGGAAGTGACATCATGTCGCATCTATTACCACAACGCACAGCACCTTGACCTGGAAATGAGAGAAATTATAACAGTCAATCACAGGGGGTCAATCCAGGGGGGCACTGTTTCATATTTTATTGAAGCCTCCCCGGACACCACCATTGATTAGCGGACCATCACCTGCTGTTAGCATCCCATTGACTCCCATTCATTTTGGCGTCACTTTGACAGCGAATAACTTTACATCTGAGGCGTTTAAAGACTCCATTTGTCCACTATTTATTTCTAAAGGAACAAGAAAATGTATAAAAGGCTCCATTACCTTGTATCTTATGTTATGGCCCCGTAGAAGCAGTTTTTGTAAAAATAGGCTAACGATTGCGTCATAACCACGCGACTCTCTGTCGCACAGTAGAGAGATTACCGTATGGACAGGAGGAGAAGCTCGCGGGCAATCGGGGACGTGGAGGCAAAATGACAAAATAATTAATCAGAATACTTAGCAAAAGTTTCTCCTGCTCCAGCTCATGGACACATCCTACTCACACTCTCCGTCTCTGCGAGTTTCGGAAGGGAGTGATTCAGATTTCTCTCGGCACAGCTACTAGAAGACAGACGGGTTGCTCACGTCACATCTACGTCGTCAAGCTCAGTTTGAGTCTGCGCAGTACGCTCGACCCCCAGGAAGTGAGTGCTTCTAATTGACTTTACTTGTCTCCGTTGAATCCAATGGGGTTGCTGTGTCCAGTTTATATACTGTCTATGGGTCAATCCAGCAGCCTAAAAGCGTACCACCCCCGGGGGCCGCCATTGGCTAACGAGCCATCACCTGCTGTTAGCATTCCATTGACTCCCATTCATTTTGGCATCACTTTGACAGCGAATAACTTTACATCTGAGACGTTTAAAGACTCCATTTGTCCATTATTTATTTCTAAAGAAACACGAAAATGTATAAAAGGCTCCATTACCTTGTATCTTACATTATGGCCCCTTAGAAGCAGTTTTTGTAAAAATAGGCTAACAATTGCATCATAACCACGCGACTCTCTGGAAATTACCGTATAGACAGGAGGAGAAGCTCACAGTCAATTGGGGGGACGTGGAGGCATAAAGTCAAGGGAGAAGCCCATAGAGAGTCATAAAGTTGCTCCTGCTCCTAGCTCATGGACAGCTCCTACTCACACTCTCTGTTTTCTGCCAGTTAGATTTCTATTGGCACAGCTACTAGAAGACTTACAACGGTCAGACAGGTTGCTCACGTCACATCTACGCCATCAAGCTCAGTTTGAGTCTGCGCAGTACGCTCAGCCATCAGGAAGTGAGTGCTTCTAATTTGCTTCACTTTTCTCTGTTGAAATCTATGGGGTCGCTGTGTCCATTTCTTATACTGTCTATGGTCAATCAGTGGAAGAAAATGGAGGAAGAACGTGATTCAGCTGCGAACACAGTCCAAAATCAGCCACAGGATCAAGAGCACCCGTGGCCGTACCTTAGCGAATTCTTTTCTTTTAGTGGTAAAAGCATGTTTAGTGGATTGTTTAAAAAATGTTGCATACTGGCATTAGATAGTAGTCTTATAGTTTGATAAATAAATACAATTAAATACAAACAGTTCTAATAAAGCAGGATAAAACCTTGTATGTGGTTCATTCACTTCATGATTTTAGAGATTAAAAGCTTAAACAAGAATCTCTAGTTTACATTATTGCTGTTACTTTTACTTCTTTAATACTCAAGTACAATTTTAATGTGGTACTTTTTTACTTTTACTCGAGTACGATTCTGGCCAGATACTTTTACTTTTAATTGAGTAAAATTTTCCCTCAGTACTTGTACTTTCACTTGAGTAACATTTTTGAGTACTTTTTACACCTCTGTAAGTGAGTGAGTGAATGAGTGAGTGAATGAGTGAATGAGAGTGTGTGTGTGTGTGTGTGTGTGTGTGTGTGTGTGTGTGTGTGTGTGTGAGTGAGTGCGTGAGTGAGTGAGTAAATAAGTGAGTGAATGAGTGAGTGAATGAGAGTGTGTGAGTGAATAAGTGAGTGAGTGAGTGAGAGTGTGTGTGTGTGTGTGTGTGTGTGTGTGTGTGTGTGTGTGAGTGAGTTGAGTGAGTGAGTGTGAGTGAGAGTGTGTGTGTGAGTGAGTGAACGACCTGCCCGTGATGAACTGACTGCGGGACGGTGTGCAGATTGGCTGGATGTAGTAGTTCTCCAGCTTCACTCCCTCCGCTGCCAGCTTGTCCAGTGTCGGAGTGTGTATGTCTCTGTTGTGGTAGCCGATGTCGTTGAAGCCCTGGTCGTCCGTCATGATGAAGATGATGTGCGGGCGCGGATGGTTCGGTTGCTCGACCTGGTTCGGGCTCGTCCAGTCCGGGGAGAGATGACCCAGACTGAGCAAACTCATCACGGAGAGCACTGACAGAGCCGGTTCTGTCATGATGGCACGAGGAGAAAATCATGAATGATCCACTGAACTACAGGATCAGATTCACAGCGTAAAGTGTGTGTGTGAGGAGGCAGCGTGATGTATGCGCGCGGTGAGGGGTCTGGCTGTGTGTCAAACACAAGTGAGCTTCCTTCCTCCCCTACCTAGATCGCACAACTGGTGCACGCGCCCTCGCTGCGATGGTTTTTCGAAGTCGTAAATAAGTTGAGCTATAGTCTTTTTTTTATTATTTTTTGCAAAGACCTGAAATGTTATTTGGGTACTATCACTTCTTCCAGCGATGTCAAAACTTCAAAGTCCTTTACGTTGTGCACAAAAGTATAATATTTATGCTTTTTTATAATGGAAAAAAAGGGACTCAATGCATCTCTCTCTCTCTCTCTCTCTCTCTCTCTCTCTCTCTCTCTCTAATTTAATTTATTTTAAATTATATGTTACCCCTGGCTCAATGTTTTTTGTCTGTTTACTTTACTGGCTTTTTGTCTACTGTTTATAATTATATTATTGTAACTACACTGAAAAAAATTATTCATTGAAATAAAAAAAAAAATTATAGAAAGTGGTTGCATTCAATTGATTTTATCTACATTTAAACAAATGCATTAAGTTGAATTTAATCAATTTTAGTTCAACTTAACTCATGCAACACTTACGATAAAAAAGTGTATGTATTTGCTTTTATATATGTTCAGTAAACTTAATAATAGTAAATAAAAAATAAGCACACCTAGTGAGCTGCGGACATACAGTATTTTTTACTGTACATGCCCAGAAATGCTGCACACACTATGGCACAATATAAAGTCCCAAAT
This sequence comes from Rutilus rutilus, assembly GCF_951802725.1. Taxonomy (NCBI): domain Eukaryota; kingdom Metazoa; phylum Chordata; class Actinopteri; order Cypriniformes; family Leuciscidae; genus Rutilus; species Rutilus rutilus. Next base: position 3,417,808 of record NC_140219.1, read on the forward strand.
TAATTTCTGATGCTACAATTATCTATGATGCCTTCTAAAGTACTGCATTATGCACAAAAATAATGCACACAAAAACAACGTTGCACATAACATATTCAGGAGAGATGACTTCTCTCTGTGTGTATGAGGTCTTGCCATTTCAACCAATAGCGTATAAAATAAATGCATTAACCAAATGTCTAGTTTGGAGTCATTTGTGCATAACTCTCCTGATTTATATTACCTTTTATCATCACGGACATATTTATTTTCAATAGCTGTAGGAAGTACAGTCATTTTTACAACCTAGCTCAATAAATGGAAGACAGACTTAATATTTGAACATGCTGTTATTTTGTACATTTGGTCAATGTTTTTATTAATCTCCAAACACAAGCTGAGGCCCCTAAGGATTCCTGCTATTAAAACATGCCGTAGAAGTATTTAGGGGGGACCAGGGGTACAAACCGTGCTTGAACAGAGACAGTGTTTGTGCGCACAAGAGCTCTTTTATTGGGACGTTGAGCGTTGTTATTATATATGAGCTGGAGCTCACTGGATTCACTGTGTGGATCACCTGGAGCCACACACACTCAGCTGATAACATCTTAAAGAGAAACTGAAGTTCACTTAGAATAAGACCTGCTCACATCTGTGTCCGTTTGGCACTCATGTCAACACATTGTGCAATGAAGTCAACATTTCATTTTTAAATAAATGCAAAAAAGAACTCGCATATAATGGATATGACAATGTTGATATGTTTGGTCTTGGCGGATCAGATCTGCAACACTGCTGCTGATATTATTGCTGCTTTTGGTTATTATTGTTATTATTGGTTATTTATGCTTTTGCTGCGGAGCAAGTACGACGAGGGAGGGGAAGTTATTCTGATTCAACATTATGAGAAACATGAATTAAAAAATGATGCACACAGATAAATAATTCATAATAAATACTACAATTTTCATTTAAAAACAAAAACAGTCAATTTTGATATATGGTGACTTTATAGAACTTACACTTGAGTCATAATTAAGTGGAATAAAGAATACACTTCAAAAAAAGAATTCTTAGAAAATCTGTTAAATTTACGGTAAAAAAACTGGCAGCTGTGTTTGCCAGAAATTTACCGTAAAAAAAAACGGTAGCAACATTTTAGATTTTACAGATTTTACTTAAATTTACAGTAATAAACCATACTTAACTATCTGATATAATATTAATTTACTGATTTATTGAAGTGTTAATATCTGTTTTGTACCACAGATATACACTGACAACCACCAATTACAGTGGTGATGAAAATCACATGATGAAATGAAGCTCATCACAAGCAGCTCTTCCACAATAAAGTTAAGACTAATATATAGAAGCTGCACAGTGTCATTCACACAAACACTAAACACAGTCATGGTAACACACATGAAATTAAAAAAATGCAATAAACATTAATTTAACAACATTAAATGTAACATAAAACCCTTATGTCATAACTGATTAGAAAAAACTAAGAAATTATGACGAAACATAGTTATTTCAACAAAAATACATCAGATGTGAAGTGTCACGCAGGGAATTGTAGGAATGTCAATTTAAGTTTTTTCACTGTAAACTATACAATGACTTGTTCTGTTTCACTTCCAAAAACTGTAAATTTAACGTTATTTTACAGTAAAATAACATTAAATGTATGTTGTTTACTGTACTTTCTGTTAACCAATTAACAGTTTTTCACTGTAGCATTTTTACAGTCTTTGACCGTTAAAATCACGATCACTCATCTAAAGCCATTTTGTCGGTGTAGCGCATTATAAAAGGGCTCAATGGCATTTACGGCTCAGATATTTGGCTTTAAAAAAACTTTGTAAAAAAACTCGGAAACTGAGCTCCCGTGTGCAAACAAGTTAGCAGCCAATTTATTAGAATTTATAAGAATAAAATGTAACTGAATTGAACTGATTAAAAACAAAACTCCTGTGCCAAGTGGGACAGAGGCATCATATCTAAAAGTTTTCTCCCTTACCTGAAATATTTGTCCATGAAACATGAGTGAGTACACATTACTTTCCACAAAAAACAACAACAGCAAATCCACTAAAATCTCTGAAGTCAGATTTAGCTCAAACCTCCACATTCCCGCTGCCAAGCTGTTACTATCTTTAATGTTGACTTTACAGAATAAATGTACGCAAGCACTTTTAAATCCGTCTATTAATAGAACAACAGCTCATAAATCTCCTAAATATGATGTCTAATATTTAAAAGAGAGAGAGATTATAAATAAATGGGACCTCTTCCAAATTCCTTTGGTCTCAGTCACAGAATTAATATCTAACTGGTCCCTTGTTTGAATATGGGTGAGGTTTTATGTGCTATTTCTATACATGCCCACCTGATGTCTATCAAGACTTTAATTATTTTAACAACTTTTTTATAATACGTCTTTTTTATTTGAGACTAATTTACTGTTAAATTACATGTGACTGGTACTGGCTGCACAGATCCTTGAGGTTTAGCGTATTTAGTTTTTCAGGGCCCTGCTGTTTTCCTAAAGATTTTGGCTCTTTTGAAGTGTGTGTCTGTGTCTCTGTGCGTGTGTGTGTGTGTGTGTGGGGGGGGGGGTCGACAGTGACTTTTCACTGTAAAAAAAAAAAAAAACGGTAAACTACTGGCAGCTGTGGTTGCCAGCATCATATCGTAAAAATACGGTGTTACTGGTTTTGAAATGACCAGCTAAATACCGTTTTGTCAGCCAAACCGGTATTTAACTGTTCATTTAAAAAACAGTAACACACCGTATTTTTACGATATGATGCTGGCAACCACAGCTGCCAGTAGTTTACCGTTTTTTTTTACAGGATTATACATTAATAGTCTCTCCTACATTACTGAAATAATGTTCACTGTCTGTAAGAGTAAAATTCTTCGTGTGTGAGTGTAAACGTTTGCTCAGGTTACATCCAAAAACAAGATTCAGTTTCCCCAGGATATAAAACGCACACACACACATTCCCCGAATGAACAGTTCAGGTTCTGACCACCTCTGACAAGCAAACTCTCCCGAAAACAGCTCCACGTTTCTCTAGCGCTCCATCTATAACCACTTCCACACACTCAGTGTTTACCTACTATATGAAAACAGATATCGATCATTTATGCACAAAAAACACTTTCAGGACTGGACGGTATTAGATCCACACACACTCTCTAGAAATGGTGTAATACTCCAGACAAGAACATGGATTCTAAAAGCAGAACCTAAAGATTCAGAAACTGTTCACAGCAGGAAATAAAATTAATTTCCAAATTGTAGGATTAGAAAAGCCCTCATTGAACAGACTGCATGAGAACCGGAGATCCTTTGAAAGCTTGGAAGTGTGCCGTTTTACTGGAAGTGGTGGAGATGATTAAATAGAGTTAGTGTTAGTATGAGGGGAAGGGTTTTTAATAACTCTCTCTCCCTCACACACACACACACACACACACACACAACGCCAAATTCAACAAGTCCTCAGACTTAGCTGCCTTCTCTTATAATTATTCCCTTTCATCTTTCTCTCAGACCATTAAAGAAATAATACGCGTTAGATTTGTGGTATAAAGAATATGTGTTTAGTGAGTGCCACAGACACACACACACACACACACTCACTCACTCACTCACTCACTCACTCACTCACTCACTCACTCACTCACTCACACACACACACACACACACACACACACACACACACACACACACACACACTCACTCACTCACTCACTCACTCACTCACTCACTCACATGCACACACACACACACACACACACACACACACACACACACACACACACACACACACACACACACTCACTCACTCACTCACTCACTCACTCACTCACATGCACACACACACACACACACACACACACACACACATACACACACACACACACACACACACACACACACTCACTCACTCACTCACTCACTCACTCACTCACTCACATGCACACACACACACACACACACACACACACACTCACTCACTCACTCACTCACTCACTCACTCACTCACATGCACACACACACACACACACACACACACACACACACACACACACACACACACACACACACACACACACACACACACACACACACACACACACACACACATACACACACACACACCTAAGATTATTTTTCATGTTTGTGAAAGAAGTCTCTTCTGCTCACCAAGGCTGCATTTATTTGATCCATACAGTAAAAACTTTCATATTGTGAAATATTATTAAAATTTGAAATAACTAATTTCTATTTAAAAATATATATGTCATGTGATAAATTGTGTACAATGTAATTTATTCCTGTGATGAAAAGCTGCATTTTCAGCATCATTACTCCAGGAAGATGCATATGGACTCAAAAAGCTTGTTTTTTCAAGACATTGTTCAAAAGCAACTCAATTTGCAAGCATTTACTTTTGGAGGGGTCTTAAAATCATGAAATTTACTTTATTGACATTTTTCAGCATAGTTGCTATAAAGTCACCAGGGAATCAAAATTCACAATTAAATTTGTTATGCCATATTGCAGTATTTTTTTTATAAATGATTTATCCGGGCACATTATTATTGTTTAAAATTCATGTTCCCAGTAAATCTTGAATCAGAATAAGTTCCTCTCGCAGCTTCTCTTCTCTTCTCTGATGATGTGGGCGGAGCAACCTGTCACTCACATGAGATCCACCAATAGCAAACCACAACCATCCAATCAATTCCACACAGACAAAATCAAGCCCCGCCCACATTTGTTCTTGTTCTAAGCGTTTCACTCGGATATACGACACAATAGAGAGGAAAAGCCTATTGCGGCTTCTGTTTTATGCCAACTTTATGACATTTTTTAGGCTTAGGTGATTGGCCTCTAGTCAGACTCGGCCTTACCTATGTTTCACCCGTTTCAATTGAAACAGGCCCCGCCCTCCAAGGGGGGCCCCAACAGACCAGCAAAATCCCACTCATTTTCTCCGTAGGATATTGATTTTCAGCCATAATGTCTAAACCATCCAAGGTGGATTGACCACGAGCTACAAGGTTGTGAAATGAAAGTTTCTGCTCCTATAAAAGCAACAAGGTATGAAATCAACCGTGTTATTTGCGATCTTCTGGAGAAATACTACACTACCCACAATTCTTGTTTTTTTGTCATAGAATTTTTATTTGTGCAAACTGCATTTTTACATTTTATACCACCCCACCCACCATAAACAACCCTACCCAGCCCCAACAAAGCAATCCCCAATCTGATAAACAGGACATCTGAAGATCAGAAAAAAAAAGAAAAGAAAAAAATGTTTTTTTTTTTACATATGTGCATACATTAATGCAGTGGTTCTCAAAGTGTGGGGCGCGCCCCACTGGTGGGGAATAGAGACGTGACAGGTGGGGCGCGCCAAACGGGAGGAAATTTTCCTTTTTATGCCTTTATATCTTTATCCAGACATCCCAACTGTCCCGGAAGTTCCAGGAGTCTCCCACATATTGATGGCGGCTCCTTGACGCCCGCAAATGAGATCCAATCTCCCAGAATCGTGCGCTAGAGAGTGACTGCGCGCATGTGTGTGTGTGTGTTTGTGTGACTATAAAGGCATATTAATATTAGCGGAACAAACTTTCACGCCCACAGATACAGTATATGTGTAGCTATGTTTCGCGCCGATGGGTAGCAGGCTAGTGTGGGCAATAAATAAATTGTGCAATGCAAAACAGGCTCATTTGCAGCCACTAATGCAGGGATAAATAGACCTGTCTTGCCAAATGGATTTATAATTTTTTTCATTTTTAACAGATTGCAAAGTGGCACTTTTATTGCTTTTCTATTTTTGAACTTGATACAAATTTTGACACAGCTGCACTTTTATTTTCTCTATTTTTAAATTTCATGCAAATTCTGACACAGCTGCACTGTGTATTTTTGAACTTGCTGTTATTTGATGTAGATAGTTAACGTTAGTTTGTATTTAGATATAACTTGTAACTATACTGATACTACTTGTTAATTCAATAAATTTGAACATTTTATTTCTTTAGCATGTTGAGGCAGGTGGGGCTAGGAAATTCCCCCTTGTCCAAAGTGGGGAATTACCGAAAAAGTTTGAGAACCACTGCTCTACACTATCACACTAAACTGCATTTGAGTGTGTTAAAGTTATAATGTTATTCTGTGTGTTAGTTTGTCTGTATGAGACTAGCAGTGAGCGAGATCAACATTAGCATAACATACTGATCATATTCTAACATTTCATCATGTTGAGCTGTATAACATTGATTAGTTTTATGTACAAGTCATTAGCTCATCTCTACATTTGCACGTCTCTGTCAAGTGGAAGTTAGCCGCGGACGCTAGCTCTCGGCATCTCGAAAACACCACGCCGATATTGATCCTCGTTTTAGTTCTCCTTTTGTCCCAAAGTCTGCTTGCCCTGATCCATAATGTTTGAACGAAACAACAACAGCGTGAGCGCGCCGCTAGACGTAGCGCAGTTGTCCACGTCTGTCGCCATGGTTACTACGGCAGAACGAGCGGAAACCAGGGATAACGCGGATATTACGTCATTGACAGGCGACACTGAACAGGGACGAGACATTATTTAAAACTGGAATTTCTCTGAAATTAAAAACCTTGGGGAACTTTTGGGATATTGTAAGTGCACAACTGCAGGAAATTTTATTACAAAAATCTTACATATTGTACCTTTAATGAACATGACAAATGAAGTTTAAACAACATGAGATTTGAGATCTGCTGTGGAGGGAAAGATTTTTAGTGTGAAACACAATTTCAGTCTGGGCTTGGAAATTCCCCCTTGTCCAAAGTGGGGAATTACCGAAAAAGTTTGAGAACCACTGCATTAATGTATATCTACACACAAGCAAAGATACATGCAAAATTGAGATGGTATTAGTACAAAAAAAATATAAAAAAAAAAATAAAAAAAAACATATATGACCCCCCACTCAATCCACGTCTAAGGTTGGTAAGTCATTAAAGAATGTAATAAATTGTTGCAATTTTTTGCCAAAAGATTCTCCCCTATCTCTGATATTGTACTTAATTTTTGCAAGTTTAAAAAAAAAGACCAAATCTTTGAGCCAAACTGAAACAGAAGGGGGTTGTGGGGAGGTCCAAGATACCAGTATTCTGCGCCTAGCGAGGAGAGATGCGAAAGCTACAGCATCGGCCTGTCTACGGCTTAAAGGCTGACGCCGAGATGGAACTCCAAAGGTTGCAATCAAAGGGCAAACCGCTAAATTGACCCCTAGGACATCAGACACTATTTTAAAGAAAGAATTCCAAAAGTTTTGTAACTTGGGACACAATACAAACATATGGCTAAGGTTACATGGTGAAAGTTTACATTTATCACACAAATCTGAAACATCGAGATACATTTTAGAAAGTTTTGTCTTCGAGAGATGAGCTCTATGAATAGTTTAAAACTGTATAAAACTAAAGCCTGCGTCCCAATGTGCATACTATCCATCCTAAATAGTATGTGACATTAGCAATTGTCAATACTATTTAGGGCAGATAGGGTGGATAGTATGCACATTGGGACGCAGGGTAAGCCTAGCACACGAAGTGGTGGTACGTACAACTACCCACAATTCTAAGCAAAACACTGACGTCTCTGATTGGTCGAACTCGCGCCGCGGTTACCATGGCGACGTTTACCACCCCCGCGAACGGCTTAAGCGATCTGAAGTATATATTTTTCTGTGGGTAGGGCCCCACATTAGTTATCGAAACGGGCCCCCAGATGCTTAAGGCCGCCGCTGCCTCTAGCGTAAATTGTCCTCCTTGGTCAGATGAATTGCTGTCAATAGAGAAACATCATTTTTTGCCCACATAACGGTGTATTTACAGCATGTAAGGTAACGCAGACGCTAACCAGCCAAACCCTGAACCCCTGGCATACAAAATCTCCTCTTTCTCCCTCAGATCCTCATGAATGGAGCTCTGTGAACACTATTACCCGATACACCCCCCCATCAGCTGACCTGCTCACCATCATCACCACCCCGAAGAGTTTCTCCTTCATTACTCGAGCAAACGGAGCCAAGCGTTTGGTAATTGTCCGTTTCATCATAGTCATGAAACTTTAAAACTGCTGCTGTATTTTGGGTTTATCACAGGTTGTTCGTACCACCCTGAATGCCTTTTAGAGAAACACGTAAACACGAGTGGGCTGCATCGCCCTAAAATAAACATATTGACACACACACACACACTCCACAGCTCAAACCCTAATCCAAACACACCTGCTCACATTCATTTCACCACACTGGCGGGTTTGGATGTCTGGATCTGATTGGTCTTGATTGGTCGGAGTCGGGTGTTTGTGGTTTTACACTTTCACAGAGCTGTTTTCCCCTAGAGGACATGTTGACTCTGCTGTTCTTGAAATCAGACAATGAGCACAACCTCACTGAACTGCTCAGGTAACGTTCATCAAACCAGACCACACCATACCTGTCAACATTTGGATACCAAAATACGGGAAATCTGAACGGGGGGGGGGGGGGGGGGGGGGGTTCTTTATTTTTTTTTTATTTATTTATTTTTTTTATTTATATCATGTTTCTTTATTTATTTTTATCAATTGCAACAATTAACTGCATTAATTAATCACGATTAATTGCCATTAAAAAAAACTTACTTTTTAACATTTTATAATGTAATAATTTCACAATTAATCTCCAAATTAAGGTAGAAAAACATAAAACAGTATATTTTAAATATTTGTCTAACAGGTAGGAAAAATATACAGAAATTGAAGTTATCAAACAGTTTGCACTGCATACAATTTAAATTGTACATAGATTAATCCTTATTAAAGTAAAAAAAGATCTTTAGTCAAGAGCAGTGAGTGCTTTTCTCTGTTACCTTTGTTCTTTGATTAACTTTACTGACAGAAAGCTTTATTGGCTACTGTCTCTTTAAAAACAGCCGCTGACGGATCTCACTCGCGTCTCATTCTCTCACAACTCTTTGCTTTCATTTACGACTTTTTTTTAAACTAATTTAAGACTGCTCAGACTGCTCTTATGAGGATACTCGACAAAACGGACATTTTGACATAATTGCGTGTGTTAATGCCATCTCTCTCATGTTCGTCCATCCTCGGATGCTGCTGTTCTTCTTCGCGCGATTTTTTCCCCCTAACTACTTCAGTGGAAATCCCGCCCTGCAGCCGATTCTAAAGATTTTATTGGTCATGTGAATCACAGTACTGATTGCCTACACCAAACACTGATCCCTAAACCTACCCGTCATTGTAACCTTAACCAATGAAATTAGCTGCAGGGCGGGATTTTCGCTTAACTGGTTTGCGCCCATTGGGATTAAAAAAAAAAAAAAATTATAGAAAGATTAAAAATACGGGAGAAATACGGGAAAATATTTAAACGGGATGATAGCGGGATAGCAATGTAAAATACGGGAGAATCCCGGGAAAAACGGGAGGGTTGACAGGTATGGACCACACAAAACCAGTCATGCATTGGTTGTGATGTCTCCCAGATCAAAACATGAGCTATAACACATCTTCATCACTCATAGATTACATAATATAAAGTGAAATTATAATTTTTTAATCACTGTTGTGGCGTTCATGTACGTTCAACTCGTAAACACGATCTTTCCGACACACTTAAAAAAAACTACATTTCCCATGATGCAGTGCGCGCATTGCGAGAGTTCAGGGGTCAGAGTAAAGGAATGCGCGTGATGCTACTGTCTGCGCTAGCGTAGCGGAAATAGAAACATGCAGCAAAGTTTTTCCTAAGTATCACGAGCATCCGTTTTTTATTTATTTACCGCCATCACAAACATGACCTCAAATATTACAGACGCAACGCAAGACGAGCTGATCAATTTAATATATCACCATTTAAAGGACAACGGCTACCAGAAAGCAGCACACGTGTTGAAAAAGCACGCGCCCAAGGTGCCGAAATGTTTATGCATGTGTGTGTGTGTGTGAGAGAGTGAGAGTGCATGTTCGTAAATCAAGAGACTTGTGGGTTTTTTTTTTGCATGCATGCATGCATTTTCAACAGAGGTCAAATAAAGCTTTTGCATTACATCTGTCGAACCAAATCTGATGCATTCACCAACACCAATGTATTAGTTCAAATCAGTTCAGTCACACTGAAATCACTGCCTATCAACATAAACCGGAATGCAATTGAACGGTTAAAGCTTTATTTCTACAACATAGACTTGGCTTCATGCATGTGTGCATTACAAATGACATAAGTGCTAGAAAATAAGCATTTTAAGCTTGTGCATGTAGTAAATGCACTTTTTCCTGTGTTATACTGATAGTTAATGGTATTAGAGTACAGATAGAAGCACTAAATAAGATTTATAGTCATGCATCAGTTCACAATGATCCTGTAGAGCTCATAACTGTGATATGCACAGATATATGAACTCTCTGAATGCATGTGTTAACACTGGCTGTCAGTTGCAGGTTGAAACTGAAGAAGTGAACGTGTCTTTGAGTGAGATCTTTCAGAAGTGGGCAAGGTAACACAGTGCATGCATGTCTCATATTATGGGCTCTATTGAAAAGCATTTAAACTAATTTATAAATTTTCCCCAACATGATGTATTCAGCTCAGATGATGGAGATATTCCACCGGTGCCTTCTGGTATGTACATCAGCAGCTTCACTATCTAGTGTGTGTTTGTCAGAAGGTTCATAGGGACAAACTGTTGTGCATCAGGGATTTTCAACAAGGCGAATAAATTTGATTAAAACAATTATTTAAGAAATAATAAATTAATGCATTTTATTAAAATAACTTATAAATAAATAAAAATTGATTAAATTAAATGAATACATTTGATTAAATTAACACTAAATAAATAAATAAAAGTTTTAAATAAAAGTTTAAATTTAAATAAAAAAAGTGTAAAAATGTAAAATAAATTAAAAACAAGGTTACTAAACTTAAATAATAAATTAATACAGTTGATTAAAATAATTTGTTAATTTTTATATATATATATATATACACACACACTCTACCGTTCAAAAGTTTGGGGTCAGTAAGATTTTAAATGTTTTTAAAAGAAGTCTCTTCTGCTCACCAAGGCTGCATTTATTTGATTAAAAATACAAACAAAAACAGTAATATTGAGAAATATTATGACAATTTAAAATAGCGGTTTTCTATGTGAATAGATTGTAAAATGTAATTTTATTCCTGTGATCAAAGCATCATTACTCCAGTCTTCAGTGTCACATGATCCTTCAGAAATCATTCTAATATGATGATTTGCTGCTCAAGAAACATTTATGATTATTATCAGTGTTGAAAACAGTTGTTTACATTTTTATTTCATGATGCTATGATGAATAGAAAGTTCAAAAGAACAGCATTTATCTGAAATCTAAAGCTTTTGTAACATTAAACACGACCGTTCACAAGTTTGGGGTCAGTGAGAATTTTATTATTACAATATAATTTTATTTTTGGGGGAAAGAAATAAAATAAATCAATACTTTTATTCATCAAGGATGAGTTAAACTGATCAAAAGTGACAGTAAAGACATTTATAATGTTAGAAAATATTCTATTTTAAATAAATGCTGTTCTTTTGAACTTTCTATTCATCAAAGAATTTGGAAAAAAAATTGTACGCAACAGTTTTCAACATTGATAATAATAATAATAATGAATGTTTTTTGAGCATCAAATCATCATATTAGAATAATTTCTGAAGGATCATGTGACACTGAAGACTGGAGTAATGATGCTGAACATTCAGCTTTGATCACAGGAATAAATTACAGTTTCAATTATATTAAAAATAGAAAACAGTCATTTTAAATTGTTATAATATTTCACAATATTATTACTATTATTTATTTTTTTATCAAATAAATGCAGCCTTGGTGAGCAGAAGAGACTTCTTTTAAAAACATAAAAAAATCGTACTGACCCCAAACTTTTGAACGGTAGTGTATATATACACACACACAGTTATAAATACAAATGCATCCTACAGTACTACAGTAAGTAGAAAAAATGCAATGTAATAGATATTTTATACATGATATTACATTTTCACAGTATTATTTGGGTCTATACAAGAAAAGAAAATGTAAAGCTGTGTATATCCTGTGGATGATCATGTTTGGTGGTCCATGGGAAAGATTAAGAATCCCTGTCGTTCATGAATGTTTGACAGCCCGTTTTGATGGAAATCAAGCATGTTTACCACCATTTACTGATTTCTTCTGACTATCCTGCCTTCTAGATATTTAGTATAAGCACTGATAATTCAAAAGGGGCTCACTAATATTGAGTAACCTAAAGTCCTCGCATCCGCAGGTGTTGAAACTCCTGAGCTCCAGAGTCCAGCAAAAAGACAGAGAGGTTCTTCAACCGGAACCAAGTCTAAGATCACAGCTCCCTCTGCTGGTAAACGAGCCGTCGCTTTTAATATCGTCTTCATATTGTGTAATGTGTGTTTTATCTGACCGCTGTAAACATAAGCCACAAATCTGACTATATTTTTCTAACTGTCATAATTATTTGTTAACAAACAAGTATTCATGACTTCAATGAGCTCATTGTTTCTGCATTAAATTATTACATTGTTTAAATTAATATTTTTTTTGCTAACTGTGATTTTGTATGTGCATTTCTGAAATACATAACTTAGACAGTGACCTCTGATAACAGATCATCTCTAAATTGTAATATGGACTTTTTCTGTAAAGCTGCTTTGAAATGATGTGCATTGTTAAAAGCGCTATACAAATAAATGTGAATTGAATTGAATTGAACTATAGTTTGTTTCTGTGTGTGTTTGTGTGTGTGTGTGTGTGTGTGTGTACAGGACTTAATCCCAAAAAACCTGTCGGCAACATTAAAACTTCAGGAACAGCGGGAAAATCAACGGTATTTGATTTAAACATGTTTTATTCATTCACCCACTAAACAAAAGTCTCCTGAAATATTCATCATTGACTCCACTGCACAGAAACAGAAGAAAAGTGAAACTGGGACTAAACCGAGGAAAAGAAAAAACTCCAGCTCAGAAGATGTTTTGGTTCCTCCATCGGCCGCTGATCCGGGGAATGATTCGGACTCGGACTCCAGTTTAGATGTGGACAAGTGGAGGAAACTGCTTTCTCAATTTTCAGGTGAGAAAACACTAAATAGAAAGCATTGAAAGGCTTCAGTTCATAACGCCTTGTCCTGCCGATGGATGAATCTCACAAACCCCAAAATCAACATGTGAATTGTTTCGTCTTATATATACTTCGCATAAAGACAATTGAGCTTTTCTTAATGTCTTCTGCTCACCAAGGCGGATCAAAAATAACAGTAATATTGTGAAATATTAATACTATTTTAAATGCTGGAATATACAGTAAAGTGTAATTTATTCCTGTGATCAAACCTGAATTGTCAGCATCATTACTCCAGTCTTCAGTGTCACATGATCCTTCAGAAATCACTCTAATATGAGGATTTGCTGCTCGAGAAACATTTATTATTATTATCAGTGTTGACAATATTTTAGTGGAAATTGATCCATTTTATTTCTCAGGATTCTATGATGAATATTCAAAATTCAAAAGAACACCATTTATTCAAAAATATAATCTTTTGTAATATTATAAAGAGGTCAGTTATGTGATTTTTCTTTTTTTTTATTTGTTTTTTTGGCCAAAGAGATCAGAAACTAGCCTGGCTAACGTCTGGGAACCACATGTTCATTTTCTCGTATTCAAGGCGTGGTTTACGAATGCCCAGAGCCGTTTATTGGGCGCTACGAATGTCTATCAAATGCGCCTGTACGTAGCTCATAGCCAATCGTTTCAATTATACCAGATGACGTATGGGGAGCGACAGAAATTCGACGAGGAAGAAGACGATGGGTCAGAGATTTATGTGTACACGATGGCGTTCAGCGACTAAACTACTTAGACCACTATCTAGGGCTGCATCGAAAGGTAACTTCGCGTCTGCTGCCATGTTGGATCCATAGATATAAACAAACTGCTTCGGTGTGTCGCATAGACGTCGTCATCGTCTTGCTGCTCCCTCCCCGTTCTGTGATTGGTTCCCTTTTTCAGGGGAAAATCTGGTCCATGGTGTCCAGGCTGCCTAGCAGCGTGAATAAAATCAGTTACATTTTTGTGAAAAGCGGAGCAACAGCCTAGGAGGAGTTAGAAAATATACTTTTTTCCACAAAATTCTAAATTGCGGAAACCGTTTCATGATGGAAAATGACCTCATAGGGTTCAATCGAATCGTCATGAGCCAATGAGGAAAAAGGATTTAGTTTCTAGCCCTTATGGTTCAAAAGTTCAAAAAGCATATAAACATGAGTGCATCTTTGGACAGTTGGTGGCGCTAGAGGGATTGGGTTAGAGACTCCAAATTTGCTATGATGACAGTTCAGACTGTCCTCCATCTTTGTGCCAAATTTCATAACTTTCCCGCAAGCGGTTCCATGGGCTGCCATAGACTTCCACAGCAGAAATGGAAAAATAATAAGAACGCTAATGGATACAATAGGTTTTTTTCATTTGTTTGCTTCGTTTTCGTTTCATCTTTTTCCTATTTTAATCTTACTTTAATAAATTTTGATCACTATCCAACGTGTTGTCTCCTTTGTCGCGGCTTGTGAGCCGGCCGTGACACTACAAACATAATAATCACTGTGATAATATTCCAATCATAGACACTTAAGCATTTGTCTATTTAAATCCAAACAGCAACTTTCTTCTTTGGGCAGTGTATTTCCCATTCATTTTGTGATGTAAGGGTGAAATGTGCTGTGTTTTCATAAGATTCAAACAGAAATATGATCATAACAGTTTGTCTTTTGTTACCAGACGTCGACAGAGAGAAAATGGACGTTCTTTCAATTTTGGACGAATCTTTTGGGAAGATCCCAGAAAGGAGCAGGGCGAGAAGGAAGCCGAGAACAAAAAAAAAAAAAGAGGAAAACCAAGCCAAGAAGGGAAAGTCCGATACGCCAGCAAACGACGCGACGGACAAATCCGAGGACGTTTCTGTAACAACCGATGCATCCAAGACTAGTTCAGAAAAGACGAAAGACGGAGATGCTGAAGTTTCTAAAGTCAAGAAAAAGACTAGAAATAAGAAAAATAGTAGCATCTCAGCATCTCTTGATGTGGTTGAGACCCCCAAAAAAACGAAATCTAAACCTACACAGGATGAGGCCGATAAAGCGGAAGAACATCGTGAAACTAACGGACCTCTGAAAGGAACTAAAGAGGTTGGTGTATCAGATTCAGAAGCCATTAGGACTCCTAAAAGAGTTCATTTTGAACCATGTAATAGTTTTTCACAGCAGGTTGAGGAAAATGGTCGTAAAGATAACGGTACCTCAGAAACCAGCAGCGCTGACACTCCATCGAAAAAAAAGAAAAAAAAGAAAGGCCTTTCTGAGGCCAGTGATGTTGAAACTGACAACAGTCCCTCAAATGTTCAAGAAGTTAAGAAAGCTGCTGTGGAAACTCACTGTGAAGAAACCAGCCTTGCAACGGACCAATCAGAGACGCCTTCAAAGAAAGTGAAAAACAAGAAGTCTAAAAGTGTTGCGGAGCCCGTTCCCAATGAAACGCCTTCTAAGAAGGGTAAAGCCAAGAAAACTGAAGTTCCTTCTGAGATTGACCAAGAAACAACATCTGAATCCGTTAACCCCGATACTTCATCTAAAAAAGCCAAAAGTAAGACCAGTGAAAGCCTTTCAGAAACAATTGTGTCTGAAACGCCATCTAAAAAATCTAAATGTAAGACCAGTGAAAGCATCTCAGAAACAATTGAGTCTGAAACACCATCTAAAAAAGCCAAAAGTAAGACCATTGGAAGCCTTTCAGAAACAATTGAGTCTGAAACGCCGTCTAAAGTCAAACATAAGACCAGTGAAAGCATTTCAGAAACAATTGAGTCTGAAACGCCATCTAAAAAATCCAAAAGTAAGACCAGTGAAAGCCTTTCAGAAACAATTGAGTCTGAAACGCCGTCTAAAAAAGTCAAACATAAGGCAAGTGAAAGCCTTTCAGAAACGCTTGAGTCTGAAACGCCATCTAAAAAGGGTAAAGCCAAGAAAACTGAAGTTCCTTCTGAGATTGACCAAGAAACTACATCTGAATCCATTAACCCCGATTCTTCATCTAAAAAAGTCAAACATAAGGCCAGTGAAAGCCTTTCAGAAACAATTGAGTCTGAAACGCCATCTAAAAAGGCTAAAGTCGTGAAAGAACCTGGTGAGGTGGAAACTAGCAATAAAAAGCCCAAAACGGTCCCGTCGGATGCTGATCTCCTTCAGCTCGACTCTGCAAACAGCTCTTTGAAAAAAAAGAAAAGCAAGATGGCTGCTGATGGCGTGGAGATCCAGCATGACGTTCCTTCAGGAACGCCTGTGAAAAGTCGTCGATCTCAAAACGACGTTGCCGATGGCTTGGGAAATGAGGAAACCTCCAGTCAAGAGCTAAACACACTGTCCAAAAAAAAAAAAAAACACAAAATGGAGGAAGCTTGTGACGTTCCCGCCGCGCCAGAGGCCAAGAAAGACAAAGTCAAGAGCAAAAACAAGAAGGGTGAAAATGCAGATGCTCTTCAACCTCCTCCACCACCAGAAGAAGAAGAAGAAGAAGAAGAAGAAGAAGCTGCAGTGAGCCAGAAGAAAAAAAGTGAGTAATTAAAAAATATGCATGTGTTGACATGGCTTTTTTTTTCACGGCATCCTTCAATCTTTTCTTCAATGTTCCCTCTCACGCTGAAATGATGTACAGAGAAGAAGAAGAGAGGAGAGGAAGCAGAGGGAATCGTCCCTGTATCAGCTCCAGTTGAGGAGCTGGTCGTGCATAAGAAGGTAAATCTGCTGGATTGATGGTTGGTTTCGTAAATTGCGTGTTCAGAATGATGCTGTTTTTAAAAGAAAATGCTGTTCTTCATCCTAAACTAACAGAAAATACCTATAAAGCCTACCGTATCATATTTGAAAATCCTGTTGAACACAATCTACTACATGCCTTCTGTCGTCTGATTGATCGTTTTTTTTTAAAGTCTTTTAGTGTAATTCTAAAAAACGTCCTCCTTCAGCTTGTGACGCATGTCTTTTTGTAAGTAAATGCAATAATTACTTTTTTTTTATGTGCTGTTATATATTTGCCTCCCACAATTAAAACTACTTAGCACTTAAAGGATTAGTTCACCTCAAAATGAAAATTTCCTGATAATTTACCCCAATGCCATCCAAGATGTTCATGTCTTTCTTTCTTCAGTGGAAAAGAAATTAATTTTTTTGAGGAAAACATTTCAGGATTTTTCCTCCACACAATGGACTTCAATGGCGACCAAGATGTTGAAGTCCAAATCCAATGCAGTTTCAAAGGGCTCTGAAGTGCTTCAAATGGCTCTGCATGATCCCAGTCGAGAAATAAGGGTCTTATCTCGCGAAACGATCCTTCATTTTCTAAAAAATGTAAAAAAATGTATATACTTTTTAACCACAATTGTTCATCTTGTGCTGGTCTGCGACGCACCACATATTACGTCATCACTTTGGAAAGGTCACAATTTTTTTTTTTTATAATAATAATATATTAAAACAAAGATGTCGGACTATTTTGAAGTTGGAAGAGAAAATGAGATGGGATTTTTCGGTACACAGACAAAAAACTTTGATGACGTGACGCGTGACCTTTCCAGCGGGATGACACAGTGCGTGGCGCGTCGCAGACCTTTTGTGGTTAAAAAGTAGGGCTGAACGATATGGACAAAATTTCATATCTCGATTTTCATGCCAGATATCTCGATATCGATACAATACGATATGACTACGTAAGTACTAAAAAAACAATACATTTAGAGTTTGTAAAATACACACTGATGTCTATGGAAGAGGTAATAATAATCCTTTCCATTATAATTCGACACGTTTTATTCATATCAGATACACATTGTGTAAGTAACTTCAATGTTTACTCTATTCTATTCCCAGTTCACCAGCCACTTACTTTTAAGTATTTCGGGAGAAGTGGATGAATTCACGTGTTGTAAACATAGAGGTTGTAAATCCAACAGATCCGATTCTCTGAACTGCGTCTGCGGCACAAACTAACACGGCGGCGCCCATCGCGCATATAGCTCAACTAACGCGATCGTTATAAAGGTGTTTAAACAACAATATACTTCCACTTGCATGTATTTGACAATCGGAATATCAAATATTTCATGCCATAGCTAACACATTTGTGAATATTCGTCTATATCGTTGCTTTTTTCGATAGTAATATCTTGAAAGTTCATATCTCGATATAGATACGATAGCGATATATCGTTCAGCCCTTTTAAAAAGTATATAATTTTTTTTTTTTTTTTAAATGACTGATCGTTTCGCTAGATGAGACCTTATTCCTCAGCTGGGATCATGCAGAGCCCTTTGAAACGGCATTGATTTGAACTTCTTGGTTGACATTGAAGTCCATTGTGTGGAGAAAAATCCTGAAATGTTTTCCTCAAAAAACTTAATTTCTTTTCCACTGAAGAACGAAAGACAAGAACATCTTGGATGGCATTGGGGTGAGTAAATTGTCAGGAAATTTTCATTTTGAGGTGAACTAATCCTTTAAAGGGATACTTCACCGATTAGCATTAAGCTTTGTATCAGTAGAAACCCGGTAGTATTTTCGAGTGACCGTGCTTCCCTCCCTCATGTCCCACTGAGACGAGAGATTTCTGGATTGTGTGTCTGAAAAAAAAACTCAGATGACGCAAAAATCGTCATTTAGCTCATCAGAAGGCTTTTTTGTCCAGAGGCGAGAGACTCCAGCCAGTAGGAGGCGCTCGTTCCGCATGTGTTCAACCCGCCCATAGGGGGATCTCACGATAAAACGCCGTCTTTCAGTTTCGAATCGACTAGTAGCCTAGTTGTATCATTTCTCCCGATACTGCCCTCTGTAACCGGTAGGCGTGGCTTGGGCGTGTCCTCGTAGAGCAGCGAAGCAAGTGCATTCTGGGAGTTGTAGTCTTTCATCCACATGAGCCAAAACTACATTTTCTGGCTTTTCTCAGTCTAGAAGGCACCAACTTCTAAAATAATTTCACATTTCTACTACATAAATGACCCAATTTAAACACACATTCATCTTTCCAGCGGTGAAATATCCCTTTAAGTATCATCTTACTAAAACATACTTTTTGAAATATCCCTTTAAGGAAGGAATAGTTAAAAAGCATAAAGGAGGATAATTAATTCCAGACTGCACAATTAACTTTTACAGCATCGGGAAAATAGTGCCTGGAATGAATTCACAGCATCATTACAGATTCCATTTGGAATTCTGGAATTTGTTTTGTAACACTGACTGAAGATACTAATAAATTCCAGGAGTGCTTAAAGAACATGTGATTTCCCTTCTGACAGTTGCATAAACCAACATATGGTAAGTCTGGGCTTTACCCGGGAAAACGAAAGCAAAATAAAAAGCAATTAATCGTTGCCCAGCCTTAAGTGTAATATCAATGAAACATTCAATGAAATGCCTTTCATTTCATGACATGTTTGTGGTCAGTTTCATTCGCAAGTCCTTTATATTGGATACGACTGTCCTAAAAGTTTTGCATCTACAGCACACATTACACACATGCATAAACGCGGTTATGATCTACATGTCTAAAGTAGCCTATAATAGAAAGTCTTATAAACTCCTTGATTTCGCTTAACAACTTAAAATATAATCTGCACGCATAATAAACTATACTAAAACTCATTTACATCTCTCGACAGAAAGATTTCTGCAGTTTTTAATCAAATGTTATTAAATAACAGTAGTCATAAGCATATTTCCAGTACGTCCCATCAGAGCAATCGCTCATAGGCAAACTCCGACGGCTGGTTGAACTGCTTCTTTCTGAGTCGGATGTGATACTTCGGCTGTGCGTTTTGCGTCATCAACCCCGAACTAAAGTTCGATTAGTGAACCAGCTCCTATACTTCCTATAAACCGACTCAAAAGAATCAAGAACTGAACATCACTAGATCACATGACTCGGGCTGCAACAAGGGCTCTCCTCTTCTTTTATTTTCTCAGCAATGTTTTGTTGACCTTTTAAAGTTAGTGCGGAAAAGCAAAAGCTTGTATTATCAAGTGTATATTATCAAGTGTATCAAGTGTATATAAGTGTATAGTGTAAATGCAGATATCGGATATGCGTCACTTTTAAAACATGCAAAAGCTGGTCGTCATAAAAGCATACTAAACAATAGCAAACTTTAGATATACAGTCAGATATACATTAAACATTATATTTTTTTTAAATGGAACAATTTTGGAACCTTTAGACAAAATCTAAACAAAAGTGTGTTTTTATAAAGTTT
The DNA here is from genome assembly GCF_951802725.1 of Rutilus rutilus. Lineage (NCBI taxonomy): Eukaryota > Metazoa > Chordata > Actinopteri > Cypriniformes > Leuciscidae > Rutilus > Rutilus rutilus. Next base: position 3,438,224 of record NC_140219.1, read on the forward strand.
CATATTTGATACATCAGGCTTTTATGTCTCATATGATGTACATGTCGTACAAAAAAATCAGATATGTGACCATGGACCACAAAACCAGTCACATGGGTAAATTTTTCAACATTGAGGTTTATACATCATCTGAAAGCTGAATAAATAAACTTTCCATTGACATATGGTATGTTATGATATGACAATATTTGGTCGAGATACGGCTATTGTAAATCTGGAATCTGAGGGTGCAAAAAAATGGAAACATTGAGAAAATCTCCTTTGAAGTTGTTCATTTATGTTGGCGATTGTGCCGCATTCACTCACACAAATACATGTTTTATATATTTACGGTAGGAAATGTACAAAATATCTTCATGGAACATGATCTTTACTTAATATCCTGATGATTTTTGGCATAAAAGAAAAATCAATAATTTTGACCCGTACAATGTATTGTTGGCTATTGCCACAGATATACCCGTGCGGCTCGAGACTGGTCACGTGATCCAGGGTCACATATTGTCAAAGAAATTGGAGTTTGGCCGTGAAAATGCACCCTTTATCCACATAAATATCAGCATCTGCACTAAACTCAGTTTGTGCCTCTGAATAAAACTGAGCTGTTTTTCCTCGTCGAGTTTGAGCTCCATATTCTCACTATATCATATGAGACATAAAAGCCTGATGTATCAAATATGAAACTAATTAAAAAACACACATGCACACTTTTGTTGTAGATTTTGTCTAAAGGTTCCAAAATTGTTTCATTAAAAAAAAAAAAAAAAAATCGGACTAATATACTGTATATCTGACTGTATATCTAAAGTGTTTGCTATTATTTAGTACGTCAGGCTTTACAGGGTTAATTATGCCTCTGCTATGATTCTGTAATTGACATTCTGTAATAAATCTCTCTTGGATTGATTGAGTTCTGTGAGTAAATGACGTTTACCCCTCTTTTATTGTCCAGAAAAAGAAGAAAGAGAAAGCTTTGCTCATGGACTCAACAACCGCACATAATGTTCTCAGTCTCACTGAGGAGAAACTTCTGACATAATGACTTGATCTCAATTCATGCTCCGTCCCGACTGTGAGGATCATGTGTGTTCATGTGTGTGTGTGTGCAAGTCAGTGTTTGTATGTTTTATATTTTTATGGAGGTGAATTTTGAGAAATATTTAGGATTCTCTTTTTTGTCGTTGTTTTGTTTTTCTATTTTTGATAACTGGACTTTGTGATGAAGAAGAATTTTATGTCTTTTGTATTCTTTTAAACGTGTTTTTAAAAAACAAATCATGAGAGCCATGAAAAAAACTAATCATGCTGTTTTATTTTCATTTTGGTCATGTGACAAGTTGTTGTCTTCATGCTTCTTTCTTTCTTTTTTTTTAGGTACATTTAAAAAGTAATAAGTACAATTGTTTAGGATGAACCAGTAAATTCTATAAATGTCATTTTGTGTTAATATTTGTGACCATTATTAGGGGAAAACATTTATTTGTCTTATTATTTTTTTGTGGTTCAAAATACAGATGATTTTATTTATATTTGTCTCTCCTCATTCTTCACACTGACAGATGTACGTATGTATTCATATTTCCTACTTAAAGTTTAGCTGGGACATATCGAAGGTTTTTTAAAGATACATACATTGTATATTTCCTCCTTTTTATCCAGAGGATCTTAAGTAATTTTATTTCTGCTAAATGTTAATTACATAACTTATCAGTTCACTAGAATATGAATGACCTCAACTGTCACCCTCCTAGGTTTACTTCACTATATTACAATTAAATCCTAATCTAATCATGACAAACTATATATCGTTGGAAAGGTCTAAGACTCCTAAATAGATATTTTAGCACTGTTTCTTGTTACAAATTATGTAGGAACAGAGATAGATGAATTTATGACAAGAGTGCACCTCAAAAAATCTACATCATAACAGGAGCTCTGACCTTTGTCACAAAAAGTCGACGCACACACTTTTAGTAATTGAAACTTTGGTTTTCATGCTAAAAGTTCATAATAAAACATATAATCTAGTATTTGTCGATACAAAATTAAAAAATATCCTCTAAAAAGTATAATATATTTGTGATATCAACTTCAAATTTGGAACACAACTTGGTTAGATATATGGCTTTGATTTTATAGTAATTTTATAGTAAAAAATATTTTGTAAAATATATATTTTATATAAAAGAAAAAATATTAAGTACAGTATGTTTGATTTACTGTAAATTTAAACTTCCATAACTTCTTAATACTTTCATTTTTTTAAGTGCTTTCACTTCAGCAATAATCTGCTGAGTGTTTTCTTTAAACTTTAGGTCTATAATCCAAAGTATTCTTGAATTGCAACCATTTAAGGTTGAACAGTGCATTTTAATGTCTATTCTCAAAAAGGGGGGTGACAGAAATAGACAGGAAAAGTGTGGGGTTAATAAACATGGACTAAAATCCACTATCCTCACATTTTAAATTGAGAATTTTAAGGCATGAACCTTTTTTTTTTCATGCACAGGTAAATTTTGAGATTTTTGGCTATTTTTCTTCTCTAAAACATCTGAAATGTACATTAAATTTTATTTTATTACACTTTTTCTATTTGCATTTTTCATCTGTAGATTTCACTGTCAATTATAATACATATCTTTGAAGGCTTTTCCCCATCAAAATGAGTTTTTCCCTTGTGCACTGATCCAGAAATGTCCACTTCTGTCCATCAAACCTTCCTGATTTTATCCTATCTATATTCTAGAGGTTTTTTTTGTTGTTGTTTACTGTAGGGTTTGTATATATATATTCTGATTTATGGAGTGATAATAAAAGAGAAATGTCCAAAATCCCTTCAGTAAAATCTCTTAATAGTTTCCAGCTTTCTGTTCAGGAAACATATACAAATTAGTGCATATTTAATTGTAGAATGCCTCATTTGCATATTTAAAACCAAACATTACAGAAAATGTGTAATACAAAACAATTGTCAAGGTGTACTGTGATTAACCAACTGGGAAAGTATGGTGATATATGTTAGTTCAATCCTTTTCTCTTTTCTTGCCTTAATATGCAGAAGGTTTTAAGTGGATTTTCCCAATTTACTGTCATGACAAACCCAGGCTCACAGACAGGCTTAAACCTATCCCAGACTAAAATGCATGTTTGAGATCATTTTTACTAAAAAAGCAACTTGAACTGACATATCTAAAAATGTGTCAGTGCCATTGTTTTGTCTCAAGATGCACACCAGTATTATTATTATTATTATTTAATAACAGCTACTTAAAAGTCCTGAAATGAACTATGGTCTGATCCTGGCTGAATCTAAGCCCTCTCTGTGAAACCACAGTGGCCAGTTACATAAACTGTTAAGACTAGTCTTACAAGTTAGTCATCCAATTTTATTCTTTAAAACTGTTAATAACTTTTTAAAGTCAGTAACATAAAAACGTAGATTGGTCTAATTTGACAACGAACAGTAAGACTGATTACTCCTAACTAACATTGATCATACTAGTTCTTAAGACACAGCCTTAACATAATGGTTATGTTTATGCAACTGGCCCCAGGCCTATATGTTTTTCAAGATTAAAATCGCGCACCGACGAGGATGGGATTCGAACCCACGCGTGCAGAGCACAATGGATTAGCAGTCCATCGCCTTAACCACTCGGCCACCTCGTCACGGCTGACGCGATTTTCATGAACAGGTGGAGGTGGAGATTTCATAAATAACCTCAACTCGGTTTATTGTTACATGATAAATTGTAAAACAGAGGATTCTGTTCTATCTACGGGTTAATCAGGTGAGTGAGGACGTCCAATCACATTCACGTTTCTGTATTTGTGTGCTCGCTCCCGTCCCGTTACTGCAATGTCCACTAGGGGGCGCAGTAACCTTCTTTGCAAATGGTCCCTGTTCTGTATAATGCTCAATGTAAGGGAAAAAGTGTTAAAATATAGAGAGATTGATAACGAAAATGTCAGATGAGGGAAATGTGTCAGCTTTACCGTCACTCTCACACCCGCTGTATTAGAAACACACTCACAGCAGCGTTTACAAGTTTTCTTGTAATTAGTGCTATAAATGTACATACACTTTTTTTAAATGAAAATATAAAAAACGTTGCATGATTACTGGTGCTGATGACCGTTAAAACCATAGGTTAGAAGAATCGCGTTAATCCAGTCTGTGAAAAAGGTCAAATAATATTATTCCGCGATATCGTTTTGTGTGACGCGGTCCGCACTTGAGAAATAATATCTCTCCGCGCTGCCAGTTCCTCAGGTGATGCGTGCCACGGTTTAATTGACTGTCTGACACCAATTAGCTCAAGATCAAAAGATGAAAATATCACAGAATGTGTTGTATGACATGTGAAAAGTAATGAGAAATTATTTACCAATTAAATTAAAATAAAACCCAACGAAGGTTCTTTCAGAACTGGAGGAAAAGTAGTTCTTCAACACTGAGAATTGCTTAGAAACTGTATTATTCACAAAAAGTATATAACCTATTAGTACTGTTTAGTCAGATATTTTCTTTCTACAAAGCTTTACTTAGAAATGTACTATGGTAGTCATAGTTTACGCCAAATAGGTCTATATAAAACAATAAGAAAACACAATAATCCCATTAAATGTATGTATCAATACCTAAAACAATTACTTTCAGAAACTTTCCTTGGAAAACCTTGATAATCAGCCATAACTAAGACTTCCATATTCTGTGGTTTCTGTAATAGTTTAATTCGATTTAAAATAGATATTTCATAATATCTGTATTTTCCAATGTTGGGAGTTATTTTTAGCCAAAAAGCACGGATTTGTGGTTTTGTAAGTGTGGGTTTCAGATAAAAACAAAATATTGTTGGTCCTGGGCGAAGAAAAATGAAGAACATCTGCTTTAAAATAGTTTCCAGTGATAATGCAACTAAATATGAAGTAAATATGAAGACTATTTTGTAGTGCTATTTCTGCTTTTCATGTGGTAAAAATAGGAATTTACAAAACCCTACACACCGCAATCCATCATCCTTTCTTTCTCTTCTTACATCATTCTTCCTATGACTCAAAGCCTCATCATTACTCATGAACCTTCTCTCAGTGTCTCTTTCTAAGCTCCTCCCTAAACACTTCTCAGTTATATGAGTCCTGACAGCATCCCAGCATCACATTCAGTCAGCGTGCGTCTAACTTGAGCTCCAGTGATGAAGGTTGTGCCGTTCCTCCTCTTCCTCACAGCGTGTCTGAAGTCTTCCAGTGTCCTGGCGAAGACTCTGGACTTCTTCATCGCAGCAGTGGAAACCAAGTGGGAATATGTGTTTACAGACACAACAGATCCTTCTGCAAACCAGAGGTGGGCACTTTTACTATCATGCACACATAACAAATACATGCACTAGTTTTATCACAAACCATGCATCTTTTATGAACATTTTCAACACAAAAACACAACAGTGGTATTTTATCAGAGAGTGAACTGGAATGTGACCATAAAGCATAATATGTCAGTATTATAAGGAAACAGCTTTGAAGAAAGCGGTTTATCTTTTCATTAATTGACATGGACTCAGTCCAGCAACATTCAAAGGCAAAAAACTTTGAGGACTGTCCAAAATTCAATTACGCTCCCAGTTAAACAGAGCATAACCAAAAGTGAACAAAGTCTCTAATTATAAGTTAATAGCTTGATTGATCGTTTGAAGCCTACTTTTTGATTGCAGTTATTTATATTTGATATGTTCTAGTCGTGATTTTCCATCTATGAATAGTGCATGCGGTCAGAACAAACATCTTTGATTTGGTGTTTTTAGAACAGAGTGTGATAACAGTTCATTAGTGTGAAACCGCAGCGGATCATTTGCTGAATATGCATATTTCTTGCAATAGATAATCCTTTATGAGGCATAGAACATTCTGTGACTAGAAGTCAACACTGGAATATTAAAAGACCATGTCTGGTATAATTACATTAGTTAAGCTTAGTTTATTCACTTATTTGAAAAGGGACCATGTACGATTTTTAACATAAATGTTTCCATTTCATGCATTTTGTACCAGATTTACCCAAAGGCTGATTTTCATCCGCATTCCCTTGGCAGGTCATCACTAACATAAATGATAAAATAACACAAACTGTTCCTACGTACGATAAAACATGCATGCATGCATGCACACGCACACACACATTCTTGTACATCTATCTTTATGAGGACTTTCATTGACTCAATGCAATCTCTAGCCGCTTACTCTAACCTTACCCATCACAACTAAGTGCCTAACCCTTACCCCCCACCCCACACCCACACACTTATTTAGGATTTATTAATAATCAATTCAACTGCAATGTTAATGTGTACAGAGTTCATTTTAAAAAGAATAGCTTCAATTTAAAAAGACCTATAGATGTAAATAGACGTAAATTGTCACAACTCCAAAAGTTATGTTTCTCTAACAGGGGTGTAGCCATCATTTCAAAAGTGAGGGGGACAGAATGCCAAGCGTTATACCAGATTTTTTATTTTTTTTGCACACCTTTGTTGACAGGTTTTTGCTTAATTGGCTTAATATGCTATTTATGTTTAAAGCAATAAAACAGAAAGAAAGAAAGCAGGGGCGATTCTAGGATTTTCATTTTAGGGGGGCTCAGCCCCCAATGAGGGTATGATGTTAAAAAAAATGTTTCGTTTATAATCTAATGCTCATTATTAACTAGTTTCATTCATTCATCCAGTAACATGCATATGGCCGGGTTTTATAATCACTGAGGTCCCAAATGTGAGGTATTTAGGGGGGTTCGGGAATTTTTTTATTTCTCTTATCTACATATGTGCATTTTAAGATGTTTTGAAGGCCAAAAAAATTGGATAACAATAGCTTAAGCATGGTGCTGAGGCACCCCTAAAAAGGGGCTAGCCTTGCCCATGAAAGAAAGAAAGAAATACAAATGTTCTGTACTTTATACTGCACATAGCCTAGTATTGTATATTGTACAATATTGTTTATGTTTACATATTTCAAATAGTTTTTTGTGTAGGCTACGTCAAACTTCAAGCTTTTAAAACTACTTCAAACTTTCAGGTTAGGCTTTTTCAAGACAACTTTTAGTTTGTCTACAAAAAAATTGTATCTAACAATTGTAAAGTGTTACCGAATTATATATGGTAAACATCATGTAGGCTACACGTTACAACGCTGCCTGATTCAAGCAGATATAGTGGCTGTTGATGCATGAAAATCCAAATTCAGCATTAACAATCACCATCTTTATTCTAATTTGACGGGCGTTGATTACATATCTGTGAAAATAAAAGACATTACGAATAAAAAAGACTGAAAATAAGCGCACGTTCGTGCGGGTACTAGAGAATATTTTCAATTTCCAACAAAACTTGTTAATTATTCAGCTCGAGAAATAGGCAGAGTTATTCATCAATGTGCAACACAATTCGGATACCACATGACAACTTACAGTCATTTTTCGGGGAAAAGGGAGTGAAGAGTTTTTTGCCGTTTTGAAGTTTGAACTCATTGCGACCTCTATGAAAATGATGGATCCAGCGCGGGTGCGACTAAGATCCTACAATGATGATAATGGTTTGGTTTTTCAATTTATATACAGAATAAATAATAAGGGACCAAGCACTGAACCTTGGGGTACACCCATTATATAATGTAATTGACATCTTTCATTTTTACACATTGTTCTCTATTTGATAAATCTGAGGATATTCCTGATAAAGCTCCAGATGAAAACTGAAACTTGAGACAGTTTAGAGGGAAGAACTTTGTGATTAACCGAAATTCACTCTGAATCCAAACATTTAGCATTGCATTACAAAATTACTCCTTGCGTGAATTGTATTGTGTTGTATTGCATTGTATTGTGTTGTATTGTATAGATGGCTAGTTACAGTTTATTCATTTTTAACAGGAAATTTGCATCTGGTGTGCAGAAATACACCAAGGCTGTATATACGGAATACACCGATTCCACTTTTACAACACCAAAGTCAAAACCTCCATGGGCTGGTCAGTATAAACCCTTGCTTCTCATGAAAAACATTACGATGTTTTGAATAAACTTGGACAGAATGTAAATGTATTTCTGTTCCAGGTATTCAAGGCCCGACCATCAGGACAGTGGTGAACGACAGGGTTGTGGTGCACTTCAAAAACTTCGCCTCACAGTCTTTCAGCATTTCTCCCATCGGCGTTCCGTACTGGAAACAATCGGAAGGTAAATCTGAATGAACGTGCTGCGGATTCGCATTCATCTTGGAATTCTATAGACATTTGCAGGCACTTTTATCCAGAGCGATTTACAATTGAGGAATACAACAAGCGATTCATCTTAAAGAGGCAATAAACGTGAGAAGTGCTAGTGCTAGCCATCGTTAGAAGCTAGAACAGGGACGGATTAAAGGAATACTTCACCGATTAGCTTTGTATCAGTAGAAACCCGGTAGTATTTTTGAGTGACCGTGCTTCCCTCCCTCATGTCCCCCTGAGACGAGAGACGCAAAAATCGTCATTTAGCTCATCAGAGGCTCTTTTGTCCAGAGGCGAGAGACTCCAGCCAGTAGGAGGAGCTCGTTCCGCATGTGTTCAACCCGCCCATAGGGGGATCTCACGATAAAACGCCGTCTTTTCAGTTTCGAGTCGACTAGTAGCCTAGCTGTATCATTTCTCCCGATACTGCCCTCTGTAACCGGTAGGCGTGGCTTGGGCGTGTCCTCGTAGAGCAGCGAAGCAGGTGCATTCTGGGAGTTGTAGTCTTTCATCCACATGAGCCAAAACTACATTTTCTGGCTTTTCTCAGTCTAGAAGGCACCAACTTCTAAAATAATTTCACATTTCTACTACATAAATGACCCAATTTAAAGACACATTCATCTTCCCAGCGGTGAAATATCCCTTTAAGTATCATCTTACTAAAACATATCATTGGAGATATAGTGAGAATTGATATTTATGCATTGTTTTAGTTTTTTTAGTAGTCTGCTATAGTGTTATGAAGATCTACAAGCATCAGAATTTATTCTTACTTTTTTGAAATATCTCTTTAAGGAAGGAATAGTTAAAAAGCATAAAGGAGGATAATTAATTCCAGACTGCACAATTAACTTTTACAGCATCGGGAAAATAGTGCCTGGAATGAATTCACAGCATCATTACAGATTCCATTTGGAATTCTGGAATTTGTTTTGTAACACTGACTGAAGATGCTAATAAATTCCAGGGGTGCTTAAAGAACATGTGATTTCCCTTCTGACAGTTGTATAAACCAACATATGGTAAGTCTGGGCTTACCCGGGAAAATGAAAGCAAAATGAAAGCAATATCCTGACCGGTTTTAAAAACCCATAGTGTGTAAAGATAAACCTCAACATCCTTCTGCTTTTCAGGCGCGGGGTACGAGGACTCCAGTTCTGTTCAGGAGAGAGCGGATGATGCAGTGCCTCCTGGCGGATACTATAAGTACGTGTGGGACATTTCCCCCAACTCCGGACCAACCACATCAGACCCGGAGTGCCTCACCTACATTTACTCATCGCAGGTCGACATCGTGCGAGACTTCAACAGCGGACTCGTCGGGGCTCTGCTGATCTGTAAAACAGGTGTGATTATGTTCTGTTGGGATGTGTCAAACATATCTATTTTTTTAATAGTAAAATAGGGTCCTATTATGCTTTTTTACATGTTCAGCTTTCTTTAGTGTGACAAAGCTCTGCAAAGTCACTCCAAAGTTTCTGAACTCCCTGAAACGCCTCCATTGTAGTCTTGAGTTTCTTCCGGGAACGAACACGTCACAATATTCCTCATTTAAATAATTCATGCGCAGAATAAAGGGGCGGGGCCTGGTTGAGTTAGTTAGTAGTGTGTTAAACTGGCGCTTATGGGAAGGGGCGGGACATTTCCCAAACACACTCGAAGCGCTCGACCAATCACAACACACTGCTCCAGCCGACCAATCAGAGCACAGTGTGCTTTTCAGAAGGAGGGGCTTCATAAAGACAGGAACTAAACAGAGCGTTACTGACAGACTGGGAAGAGAGGAGCCGCAACAATGGAGAATATGAGGAAAATAATCAACATTCAAGCAGGAAAACCTGTTCTAGTAGAAACAAAAACAACATCAAGACTTAAAAGGGCATATTAGGTCCTCTTTAACCACTGAGGATTTGTACTGAATGAGACTGCTGGTAAATACGTGACATGTCCTGTAACATTTGACTCTTTCAGAGGCTCTGACGGAGGAGAGACAGCGGAAGGCAAAAGAGTTTATTTTGTTTCTCGGTGTCTTCGATGAGAGTAAGAGCTGGTACCAGGAAGTGGGCAGAGCAGACAAACTGAAGAAAACACCCAGTCCAACCCAGTACCACACCATCAATGGATACATCAACTCTACATTACCAGGTGCCAAATTACTTCTTACACTACCGCTCAAAAGTTTGGAATAATTACGTTTTATGTTTTTGAAAGAAGACAAAAAAAACGAATATTGTGAAATATATTTACAATTTTCCATGTGAATATATATTAAATTTTATTTATTCCTGTGATCAAAGCTGAATTTTCAGCATCATTACTCCAGTCTTCAGTGTCACATGATCCTTCACAAATCAGTATAATATGATGATTTGATGCTCAAGAAAAAATATCTGATTATTAGCAATGTTGAAAACAGTTGTGTTGCTTAATTTTTGTGGACACTCAAAATTGTGGTGTAAATAAGTTTTTTTTTTTTTTTTATGAAATTAAATAATTGTATTCAGCAAAGATGCATTCAGTTGATCAAAAGTGACAGTAGATTTTTATAATGTTACAAAATATTTCTTTTGAACTTTCTTTACATCAAAGAATGCTGAAAAAGTGCAGTATCCATAAAAACTCGTAAGCAGCAAAAACTGTTTACAATATTTGTAATAATAAGAACCATTATTAATAAATGAGTATCAATAAATGAGCACTATATTAGAATGATTTCTGAAGGATCATGTGACTCTGAAGACTGGAGTAATGATGCTGAAAATTCAGCTTTGATCACAGAAATATTAAAGTTTACTATAAATTCACATAGAAAACATTTCTTTCCATTTTTATGAATTCTTATTTTTGTTACTGGGGTGAACAAATTCTTAACAGGATTGATAATATTTAACTGTTTTGAGTTGACATATGTTATACTTTAGAGGTCGACCGTTTCATCGGTTTTGCCGATATATCGGTACCGATAGTGGATTGGTGGAACTAAGGTTAAAAAATGTTGTAGAAGTATTATTCGTTTGTTAATTTCAACATTTAGTAATACATTTGAAATTGAGTTTTAATTTTAACTTTATCTGTTATTACCTTAGTTAATGTACAATGATCTAACATGAATGATCAAGGTACAATTGTATTGCTCAAATATTAATACATGCAGTAAAAACGTATATTGTATATTGCATAATGCATATAGTTCATGAAAGCTATAATACATCCTCATTAACAAATGGGACTTGCAAAGTGTTACCTATGAACATGTACGTAGGTTTCTAGGTTATAGCTAAAGAAACACAAATTTGACCTGTAATATTTTAATGTTTAAATTATTTTCTGTAGACCTTCTCATTTTAATATATTCATATTTATATATTTATTTCATTTAGCACATTTCAGTTCAGCACTGTTTTACTTGGAGTGTTATGTTCGTTTTTAATCCAGAATCCATTTAAAAAAATATCGGTTGAATAATCGGTTATCGGTATATCCGGTTAAACCTAAATATCGGTATCGGTGAAATCCACTATCGGTCGACCTCTATTATACTTTACATGTTGTAATTCTCAAATGTATTCTGCATCTCTGCTCGTGTTTCATCAGGTCTAACCGTGTGCCAGAAGAGCCCGCCGGTGTCCTGGCATCTTATTGGTCTCGGCTCCACCCCAGAGATCCACAGCATCCAGTTTGAAGGACACACCCTGAAGGTGTTCGACCACAAGCGAGTAACCGTAGAGATGACCCCCATGACCTTCACTACGGCCCTGATGAAGCCGTCCGCTATCGGGAAGTTTCTGATCTCTTGCAAGATCCACTCTCATCAGACAGGCAAGACTCTTTCAATAACATGATGTACAAGATTTTGCATTTGTACTGTAATAATTCTCATCCGAATATCATCAGTACTTACTTTGTAAGATAAAATAAAGGCAATGCCGATGAGGTGAAGTGGGTGATGTACATTAAATTTTCCACAGAAATATGAAGCAAGCAGCACAACTGTTTTCAACATTGATAATAATCAAGAAATGTTTCTTGAGCATCAAATCATCATATTAGAGTGATTTCTGAAGGATCATGTGACACTGAAGACTGGAGTAATGATGCTGAAAATTCAGCTTTGATCACAGGAATAAAATTATATTTTACAATATATTCACATAGAAACAAATTATTTTGAATTGTAATAATTTTTCACAATATTACTGATTTTACTGTATTTTTGATCAAATAAATGCAGCCTTGGTGAGCAGAAGAGACTTCTTTGAAAAGCATTAAGAAATCTTAATCTAACGGTATAGTGTAAGTTTTGCAACATGTTCTGCTAGAGAGAGCTTCAAAAGTTAAAAGACAATAAAAGAGATAAAGTAAACTACATCTTAGTGCTTATGCACAACAAGCTTCATTAGGAATAGGAAGCATGCTGGTTTATCGTTACTGATGAGACATGAGACGTCTTCAGAAGAATAAAAGATCGTACTAGTGGCCAGTTACGTTATACATTGTCTGGATGTTTAAGTGAAAGAGCGAAATTTGATGTTTCATAATTCCCTGAAACGCCTCCATTGTAGTCTTAAGTTTCTTCCGGGAATGAACACGTCACAATATTCCTCATTTAAATAATTAATGCGCCGAATAAAGGGGCGGGGCCTGGTTGAGTTAGTTAGTAGTGTGTTAAACTGGCGGTTATGGGAAGGGGCGGGACATTTCCCAAACACACTCGAAGCGCTCGACCAATCACAACGCACTGCTCCAGCCGACCAATCAGAGCACAGTGTGCTTTTTAGAAGGAGGGGCTTCATAGAGACAGGAACTAAACAGAGCGTTACTGACAGACTGGGAAGAGAGGAGCCGCAACAATGGAGAATATGAGGAAAATAATCAACATTCAAGCAGGAAAACCTGTTCTAGAGCTCAAAAACAACATCAAAACTTTGTTTTAATGTTTCTCTAATGTTCAATTTAATCCTCCTCTCCAGCTGGTATGAATGCATTCTTCACTGTTGAGAACTGCCCTGAACCTTTGGCGGGCCCAATCCCAGACAAACGATATGTCGTACATTCTGATGAGAATGAGCAGGAGGAGGACGAAGACAACATGTTCTCCATAGTGTTCAAGCAAGGAGGGCCTGTATCCGTGCTTCGCTCGAGCGCCAAGGGAAGACCTAAAGTGTGGGTCCATTACATCGGTGCGGAGGAGATAGACTGGGACTATTCATCTAAAAGCGGCGACCGGTACGACTGTGAGCATGTCCTGAGACGAATGAATGTGAAACTCATTGAAACTAATGATGATTTGCATGTTTCAGGCCTTCAAAGTCATCAGCAGCAGAATCTGAGTGGTTCAGAAAAGGTCCTCAGCGCTTGGGTGCGGTTTATAAGAAGGTGGCTTTCATCGAGTACACAGACAAGACCTTCACTGAGAAGAAAACCACCGGCAAAATGCTGATGGGTCCAGAGCTCAGAGGGGAAGTGGGAGATAAGTTTCAGGTACGAAATGTAGATTAAAAGAGAAACAGGTGATCGGATAAAGACAAAAAAGAAGGAAAACCTGAATGGTTACATCACAACTACTGCGATTTGATGATCGCACTAAAGCCCTATTCAGACGGGATTAACTTCACAAGGGTAGATGGAGTGGTGTAATTTTACCACAGGACGTCTGTAATATTAATGGCCAATTCGCACGGGATAAGAGATCTCAGTAAAACTAGCAGAAGTGGGAGAGTAACTCGATTTGCGCATCGCCGTCACTCCTGTCGTCATGTGTGTGTTACGCTGCTTCCTGATATCACGTGCGCAAACACATATAACCTATATTTATATATATAAAACAGTTCTGTCCGGTCGAACGATGTATTAATGAACTTCAGATTGGATTGTGTTAGTAATAGACACTTACCTAACGCTAAAAGATGTTTCGTGCCTCTAACAAGTGCTGTCGATCTTCTTTCTGATCTGAATGGTGTGTGTGTGTGAAACACTTGAGTTTTGCCACAGACTCGTTCCAGCGTCTAGAACGCAACTGATGCTTTATCAAGCGTCTCCATACTTGGAAAAACGCGGAAAACTACTTTTAAACACGAAATATTTACGTACATATTTACAGCGGGTCTATTCGCACGGGATTAGTGTCACCCGAGGTCATTTTTCCGGACCTTTTTACTGAAGGTAAAAGTCGGCGTAATCTTTACTGACATTGTCCGACATGATCACTGAGATGCACATTCAGACGGGACTAAAATCACAGAGAAGCTCTTTACCCCTCCTCTCCATGTTAAACTAGTCCCGTCTGAATAGGGCTTAAAGGGATACTCCACTTTAAAATGAAAGATCTGTCATCATATACTCACCCTCATGTTGTTTCAAACCTGTATGAATTTCTTTCTTCTGCTGAACAGAAAGGAAGATATTTAGAAGAATATCAGAAACCAGGCAGTTTCTGGTCTCATTGACTTCCATAGTATATATTTTTCCTACTATGGAAGTCAATGAGACCAGAAACTGTCTGGTTACTGACATTTTTCTAAATATCTTCCTTTCTGTTCAGCAGAAGAAAGAAATTCATAAAGGATTGAAACAACATGAGGGTGAGTATATGATGACAGAATTTTCATTTTAAAGTGGAGTATCCCTTTAAGCCATATCACAATCTCACAACCATGCATCATTAATATTAATTCATTAAAAAAAGGTTATTACATGGTTTTGTGGAATACTTGATTCTGATTGGTCAATCGCTAGGAACGGTTTTTCATCGTGGAAGTTTTGCGTTTGGTGAGCTAATAAAATATTAAAACTCAGTCAAATCTATATTTTGTGAACAGTTATTTAATTATGCCATCCACTATCGTGGACTCGCTTTCTCTTGTTTCATACAAACGCAGATGCTGCCATTTTGCGACGATTGTTTTGTACACTTTAGGATTATAAGATAACAAACAAGTACGATTTTAAAACAATTTCATCTCAAATCAATATCTCTTATCCCCATAATTATTTATGTGGCGAAATGCTGTGTAATAAGTGTTATGACTGTATAACGTATCTCTTAAATGTCCATCTAGTGTCCTCTCTCCGTGGAAGTTTTGCGTTTAAAGACCTAATAATATTTAGACTCAGATCAGAATTATTTACTTATGTGGAATAACTGTGTAATAAGCGGGGATAATGAACATCCAGCCGGTTGTTATCTCAGAATAAACCCCCTTCGCGTTGGGGTCCTGATCACCCTGTCAGTGTTTATTCTGAGATAACAACCGGCTGGATGTACATTATCCTTCACTTACGGGCAACTGGCGAGTAACACCGTTTCAATGCCGATTTTTGGGGGTTTATTTGGCTAACAATCTAAGGGTCTCCCACAGATGGCGCCGTGCTGCCAGAAGCAATCCGTGCATTAAATAAATGTATTAGAAAACGTGTAAGTATTTATTAATCACAAAGTAACCAGAGTGGGCAATTCTTTTCAGGTGGGAAAATACCAAAATCCATATAAATACGAAAAAATGGTTTCCCATAAATGTTGTCATAACAGTAGAGCATGGCACTAGCAATGCAATGTCATGGGTTCGATTCCCAGGGAAAGCAAGAACAATGAAATGTAAGTCACTTTGGGTATAAGCGTCTGTCAAATGCATAAATGTAAATCTCTTCACCTTTATGTTGTTCCAAACCTGTAGCACAAAAAGAGACAGAATATGTTGGTTTCTCTTTTGCATTTCAATGAATAGAGTTGGAAATTACTATTCAGTGAGAGATAACTAACCGTTCATCTTGATATTTCAAGATTCAAGATTCAAATTCAATTCAATGCTGACTTTAAAGTGTTTAACTTATTGTTAAACAATTAAATTTGGGTTACACTTTATTTTAAGGTGATGTGGTTACAGTGAACTTACTCAAACTACATGTTGTAACGTGTAACTACATCACGTTAAAATAAAGTGTTACCCAAATTTGAGGTAATGATTTTTTCAACGCTTTCTGAAACACACTCTTTTGTATATCTCTATTAGATTGTCTTTAAAAATAAGGCCAGTCGACCATTCAACATTTATCCAAATGGCCTGACCAGCGTTCAGCCTTTGAAGACAACAAACCAAGGTACGAGACGTTATATTCTTACAATTTATTTTTCAGATTTTCTATTTTTAAATATGTCTTATAGTTATATTTCAGTTTTAGTTATTTTAGTACTTCAAGTTAAACAGAACATTTGAGATATTTTGCCTCAACAATTTGATTTGATTTCAGTTAATGTTTATTTTATTTCAAGGAACAAATCAAAACTAAAAATATGGTTTTATTTTTTGTTAATGATAATTACTCTGGTGTCAAATTGAGTGGATGCAAATGACTTTTAATGGGATTAACGCATTTTTCTCTGTTTGTGGGTTGAAGTTAACCAGGTGGATCTTCGTTCTCTGGCCGTTCCACCAGGTGAGACAATGACGTACCTCTGGAAGCTGACAGCAGAAGACGGACCCACAGATGCCGACCCACGATGCCTCACACGCTTATACCAGAGTACGGTGGATCCCGTTCGGGACGTGGCGTCTGGGTTGGTGGGACCCCTTATCATTTGCAAATCCCTATCTCTGGACAAAAGAGGCAGAGTGGTGAGAAGAAACCCTGATGTAGATCTGATCATCTCAACACGGGCTCATTTGAAACACGTGCTTACATGTGGCGTCATTTCTGCTAAATTATATTGCGTTGGGGGTGTAACGAGACCCTCATGTCACATTTCGATGCATATCACGATACTGAACTCACGATATGATATTACTGAGATACTCCATGACATATGATAAAAGATTAACTAAACATTTACTGTTGATTAAAATGCTAAATTTGATATTACATTGGGGTGTAAATGAATAGGCTTGGAATTGGTGCTGGAAACCCAACGCGCAGGACAATAGAGACGCCAGAATAACAACATTCATGATTCTGAAGATGAAAATACAGAGTTATTGTAGACGAATATGCTTGAACTCTGTCACTGACTAGATATATTTAAAATAATGTCGGCCACTTTTTACTGGTATCAAGACATTTTGCATTATCAGGAGCCACAAATATTCCCCCATTGCATTATTATACATTATATTCAACATCGTAGTTTAATGTACTGACACTAAAACTCTGTAAACTTGATTTTTTTCTCACAGAAATGTTCATTTTGGATGAACTATACACAATACATATTGTCACTATCCACGATACATACTGATGCATTTTTATATTGCGATATATTGTGACATGATTTATTGTTCCACCCCTAGTTGCACATTTTCACTTGTGAAGATAGTGAAGTTAGTTAAATAGTTAAAGTGAAGATAAAAGTTAATGCTCTATCGCTTTTGAAAATAACGTACCATCCTCACTAAACCAAACCGAGCAAGTGTTAACAAAAGCAAACGTGATTAAAAATATTAAAAAAATAATAATTTCTGAAGCAACCAGGCCATTTTATCTTGCTTCTAGTCTTTGAGCTCTTTTATTCTGACTCTTATTTCACAAGTGCAATGCTGTACCGAGTTTAGTATGTCAAAAAAGCCAAACGTATGGAGATGGTTATGTGATTATGGAAGTAAAATAATGACAAATGTTTTTGAAACAAAAAAAGCTTGTTGAATTGCACTACTAATTGCATTAACCCTGCTTGCATTTTAATGCGTTTTATTTTTAGGGCTTGCATTTTTATGGGCTGAAATTCAACATGGTTGTATTTTTAAGCTGTGAATATTTCAATTCAAAACATTTCACACACTTTTTCATTACTAAAAATTCAATAATCCATATTCACCTTTCAGATTTCACTTCCAAAATATTCATTCTGTTTAAAAATACAACCTATAATATTCGACAGACAATTTTCAGTCCATTTTATTGCGCTTTACAAATTTAGTGGTTCAAATTCGACAGAAAATTCAACATTTGACTTCTTGGAACGGCAGGAATTTCAGTAGATTGCCGATTGGTAATCGCTAATGTATGGGTTAATGCAATGCATATTTTTTCAAGTAGTGCAATTCAACAAGCTTTTTTTTGTTTCAAAAACATTTGTCATTATTTTACTTCCATATGTGATGCAAACGTGAAAATGCATTGCTTTACAAATCATGCACTTATGGTAAAAGTGTTTTGAGGCCATAACAGTTTTTGAGCAAGGAACCATGAAAAAATAAGTCGTAGTTATAGATGATCTGACCCTGTTATCATAACTTGTGTGAAAAAGAATAAAACTCGTTGGTGTTTTACTGACACAAGTGTTATGTGTTAAGTGGCATGTTTTTCCAATGAGCCTATGTTGGTTTACTAGATGGATGGAAATTATTATTAATAAATGCTACCTATAAGTATAAAGACGGATGGTAGATGATAGTTAATGTTCTCCTAATGTTTTCACAGGTAACCTCAGATAAAGAGAAGAAGCTCCTGTTTACGGTGTTTGATGAAAACAGAAGCTGGTACTTTGAGGAAAACATTAAAAGGAATATTGAAGATCCAACTAGGATTAATCGCAATGATCCGAATTTCTACAATTCAAACGTCATGCACAGTGGGTGTTATTTTTTAGGCTCTAGATGTGCAACATGGGATTATCTATAGTAGTTTGTATTGTTATACCAAACTTTGGATTAACCTTCATTTTTTAATTGTGTTTCAGCTGTTAACGGTTTCATGTTCGACCACCTACAATTCAAGATGTGTGTTGGCGATGTGATACTCTGGCATGTGGCGAGCGTTGGCATGCAGAGCAACTTTCTGTCAGTTTACTTCACGGGAAATACGTTTGAGAAGGATAAAACATACGGCACTGTCCTCACACTCTTCCCAATGACTGGAGACACAGTGACCACTGAAGTGGAGATGCTAGGTAAGGGTCAGAGTTCAAGGAACCCCTGAATGATACAAAGTTTTTACTGTGTTTTTTGATTCAATTTAATTATCCCAAACTTTTGACTAGTATATAAATAAAAAACGCCCAAAACACTAAGGGCCCTATTTTAACGATCTAAGCGCATGGTCTAAAGCCACGGTGCAGGTTAACTTAGGGCGTCCGAATCCACTTTTGCTAGTTTAACGATGGGAAAAATGGTCGGTGCTCCCGGTGCATGGTCTAAAAGGGTTGTCCCTATTCTCTCAATGAGTAATGGGTGTGTTTTTGGATTTACGTGCGTTAAACCAATCAGAGTCTCATCTCCCATTCCCTTTAAATGCCAGTTGCGCTCGCGGATTCGCTATTAACATGACAGAATTTGATAGTGGAAAGACCGAACGCTTCTCCTGAGCGCAAACGGATCTGCTCGTGCGCGAGGTGAAAGTGCACAAGCAGAACATCCACGGGACAAGCCGGATTCACCATCTTTATGTACACAATAATAATCTTTTACATTGTCATCATTTTCATTTTAATATTTGGCATGTGTGTGTGCTGCTGTGCGTCCCTGTGTGTGTAATAAGCGGAGTGTACGCGCGTTGTGGACCCGCCTATAGGCGCACATTACTAACGCGCTCTTTAAATAGCAAAACAAATATTGCGACTGACTTTAGACCAGGGTTCAGTTGGTCAATGGCGCATTCTGTTGCCGGCCCAGAAAAGTTAGTAAAGACATCGTTAAAATAGTCCAAGTGACTACAGCGGCTCAACCTTAAGTTTATCAAGCGACGAGAATACTTTTGTGCACAAAACCCCCCCAAAATAACGACTTTATTCAACTATTGATTTTCTTCTGTGTTTCTCTGAGTGAGTTCATGTAGTGTAACAGCGCAGCGCTTCTGGGTTATACGTCAGAACGTAGGCTCACTATTGGCCAGCATCACACACATGACCAAGGTCGGCCAATAGCGAGCCTACGTTCTGACGTACAACCCAGAAGCGCTGCGAAAATGAATAGTTGAATAAAGTCGTTATTTTTGGGGGGTTTTGCGCACAAAAAGTATTCTCGTCGCTTGATAAACTTAAGGTTGAGCCGCTGTAGTCACTTGGACTATTTTAACGATGTCTTTACTAACTTTTCTGGGATGGCAGATCTCGATTACCTAGAAGCCTATGGAGGAGTGAGACAGCTCTCAGATTTCATCAGAAATATCTTAATTTGTGTTCCGAAGATGAACGAAAGTCTTACGGGGTTGGAACGACATCAGGGAGAGTAATTACTGACAGACTTTTCATTTTTGGGTGAACTAACCCTATAAGTCTGATGTTTGATCCTTGTAGGTGAATGGGAGGTCAGTGCATTTGACCCCTCTCTGAAAGAGCGAGGCATGAGCGTTCGCTACACGGTTGTTAACTGTGAAAGAGTGCTTCCTTTGGTGGACAAAGACGACTACGATGATGACTTCATTGAATTCATTGAGCAGAACTTCCCGATTCCACGGGGAACAATGGAAAAGAACCGCACTATCGCTATTCGTGTTTGCCGAAACAGAACTGTGACGGAGTCTGCGCCTGGACGAGTAAACATGAGCCGAGCTCCAGACAATGAGAGACAAAACAGAACCCGTGTATGTGAGATAAGATATGTTCCGGTGAAGCGGGAAAAAGATTTGGAAGCGTTATCGCAGGGTGGGATTCCACAGGATATTTTGGATCAACTGGAAGAGGAGATGGGTGGAAATTCTTTGGAACGTCAGAAAAGGTCCCACCACAAATCTTACAGAAGTAGACCGGAGGTACCAAACGAGATTGATCCTAAAGCCATATTAAGTTCCTCAGAAAACAGGGAATTAACAGGAGAACAACATGGTGCAAACATTCAGTCGGATCACAACAAAACACATCCAAGCGGTCCAAACATGTTTAGAAAATTCCTTCTTAAAGATGCAAGCATGTCGACTAACCTCAGTCAACTTCTGAACGACTCTCAGGAGGTCCAATCAGAGGAAGTGAGGAATCGACGGGAGCTGTGGAGCGTCAGCAAAGACAAAAAAGTGGATGTGAACGTTCACAGCGACAACGAAGTTCTGGAAGAATCTGGAAGTTCTGGTCTAAAGAAGGACAAGATGGAGGAAAGTTTGAATCCATTTAACTACAATTACAAAGATTCAAAGAAGTTCCAACCGGATCTGGAACCGGTTTCAAATTCATCAGATAATCAGACATATGGCAGGAAATCATTGGCAAGTGACTATGATGATTATAGCGATGAGGGAAGCGTTGGTTTGGATCATCATGTTGAAGATAATGTCGGCATTAGGTCGGCAGAGTCGAAGTTTCGTAGTTACTACATCGCGGCTGAGGAAATCTTATGGGATTATGGGATTAATAAACCAGCTCAGCTCATCAAACCAAGGTAACAGTGCATATAAACATATAGAACAGCCACAACAACAGTTTTGATAATTTTAGCAGACAAGTATACAAACAAGCCTTAGTGAAGGATAAGAGACAAAGACATGACACAATTTATGAACTTTAGACCAATAGTGTGTGTTTATATGTATGTTTTATATTGCATAAAATACATTTAAGGTATCAGATTGAATCAAATCCATTTAATTTAGTTGTTTATTTGTATATAGGTAGTTAAAGTGCAAAAATGCAATGCAATGCACTTTTAGATGGCGATATTAATATTGCTTTTCATATGAAGGAATTAAGGACCTGCTCAATTCTACATGCACTAAATGTTTGATGTGTCCACAGGGAGATGCGAAGGGGAATGAGAAAATATTTCCCAGCCTATAAAAAGGTGGTTTTCAGAGCCTATCAGGACAGAGATTTCAAGCATCCAATCAAACGAGGAGAACTGGACGAGCACCTCGGCATTATGGGTCCTGTGTTGAAGGCAGAAATCAATGATGTCCTTACTGTAAGTTTCTTCATGAAAAGGAGGTACTAAAAGCATAACATTGCTTTCTTAAGGTCTAGTCTTACCGTTGTTCGTGGGCAAATATTCTCAGGCGAAATCTAGTCTTTTCAATAGAAATAGGCTACACGAGTTTACATCTCGCAATTCTGACTTTTTATCTCAGAATTGTGGGATATAAAGTCACAATTGCGAGTTATAAATTCAGAAATGCGTGATATAAAGTCGCAATTGTTTGTTATAAAGTCAGAATTGCGTGATATAGTCACAAATTCAGACTTTTCTTCTCAGAATTGCATGTTTATATCTTGCAATTCTGACTTTTTATCTCAGAATTGTGTGATATATAGTCGCAATAGTTTGTTATAAATTCAGAAATGCGTGATATAATGTCACAATTGCAAGAAATAAACTCGAAATTCTGACTTTTCTTCTCAGAATTGCATGTTTATATCACGCAGTTGGGAGATATAAAGTCAGAATTGCGTGCCATTAAGTCGCAATTGTGAGAAATTTGCGATAATTGCGAGTTCACGTATATATCTCACAATTCTGACTTTATAACACGCTTTATATTTTGCAATTCTGAGAAATAAAGCTAGAATTGTGAGATGTAAACTCGCAATTGTGAGATAAAAAGTCGCAATTATCTTTTAAAATGTTTTGTTCTGTGGAGGAAACGAGCTTCCATAATTCAAAAATGCATCATCACAAAAGTATTCATTAATTAGCAAAGTTTCGGTTAATCGCCCACTCTAAATTCTTGCTTTTCTCTTCCCATAAGGTGGTTTTCAAGAACCTGGCATCCAGGCCGTACTCTTTCCACTTGCATGGGGTGTACGATAAGACGCAGGGGAGTTTCGGCCCTGGATCGGGCCCAGAAGGCTCCAAGGCTGAGGAAGCGCCAGGTGATCCCGTTCCTGCGGGCGAGGAGAGGGTGTACAACTGGAGAATCTCCAAACGACAAGGTCCCACAGCGTCAGAGTTTGACTGCAAGGCTGGGGCCTACTACTCCAACGTCAACATGGTAATTCAATGTGCAACATAGGAATCAAAATTAGGTTGCTTTTGTTGAATTTGGGGAATCTTTCATGTCTGAAGCACCAAAGTTGTACATATTTACGTTGTTTTTACCACCTCCCGTTGTGTTGGGTCAGATTGACCCGCATTTTATCTTCAAACGGCTTGAAACAATGACATTGGATCTTTCCCATTTTGGCATGCAAAGTTAATTAAAGGGAATGCAAAGTTTTGTCACAGTTTTGTGTTTTGGAAAGGCTGTGTTGGGGGTCATTCTGACTCCCTGTTGGTTTCCATGCAATTGACCAAAAATCATCACTTATAGTAGCTTTATCAGACACTAAAATTTGAAATGCATGAGAACCAATGAACGTTTCCTCAAAATTGAAGACTCTTCATCTGAATCATCCAAGAAAAATGTATTGTTTCGTTATCTAGTCACAGTCCAATCCAAAAAGGGTTTTGGCTGTTATTTTAGGATCTCAATTACTGAAAAGAAGTGTGAGAAACACACATTTTACATTAATCTTTTAATGTTGATTTTTGTCAAATTGCATTGAAGCCAATGCAGGTCTATTTGTAAAGTTGTAACACAACAGGAGGGTTAAATTGAATAGAATTAAAAAAAATAAAAAAACAGGTTAAAATATAATGGATAGTGTTCCTCAAACAGAAGAGCATAGCACTTGCAACTCCAAGGTCATGGGTTTGCCTCCTAGGGAATGCATGAACTGATCAAATGCATTGCTTGAATGCAATGCAAGTTGTTTTGGATAAAAGAATCTGCCAAATGCATGAATGTAAATAACTTCTGTATTCCTCCTGCGTCCACCAGGAGAAGGACATAAACTCTGGTCTAATCGGTCCGATGCTGATATGTAGTCCTGGTACCCTCCGTTCACGCGTAAAGCTTCAACCTGACGTGACAGACTTCTTCCTTCTCTTCACCACCTTTGATGAACGAAAGAGCTGGTACCTCGACTACAACATCGGGAAGTTTTGCACCCCACCCTGCCAGGCCAAAGTAGACGATCCGTGGTTCGAGATGAGCAACAAGTTTGCAGGTACATTATGCCATGATTTGTGAATCTGCATGCATGTTGTGTTGAAAATTACAAGATAACCAGTCTGATCTGTTCACATCCTCTGTCTCAATCAATATTTGGATCCAACAAATGGATCCTTGTGTTTATGCTTGTTATTGTGTAATTCAGTTGTTAAATAGCCTTAAAGCCTTTTCTTTAGTACAAGAACAGTAAACAGGCTCCATGTACCCAGTTTTTCTAAATATAAAGAAACATTTTGGAAATGCATTGATTCAAGGTGACACATGTACATGAACATTTATGCATTTGGCAGATGATTTTATCCTTACATTGCTTTCAGGGTATTAGTAAATGCATTTCTTGGGAATTGCTAGTGCCATGCTTTCCTATTAGGAACTGTAATAATAGCCACAATATAATATTGTGTGTTGTGTTTTATTGGTACTTGTAGCTATTAACGGCTACGTGTCAGAAACGCTTCCTGGCCTGATAGTTGAACAGTACCAGACGACTCGCTGGCATCTTCTCAACGTCGGGAGCCAAGGCGAGTTTCACGCTGTACACTTCCACGGACTGCCGTTCAGAGTCGGAACAGATCAGGATCACCGCATGGGAATTTTCAATCTCTATCCCGGTAAGCTATACACAAATCCTGCACACGGCACCTTGCATGCCTGTTAGGATTACAAATCACAATTCATTAAGCATAATTTGGGCAATCTCACAGCATAGACTTAGTACACTACCGTTCAAAAATGTGGAATAAACAAGATTTATTAATGTTTTTGTAAGAAGTCTCTTCTGCTCACCAAGGCTGTATTCATTTGTTTTAAAATACAGTAAAATCAGTAAAATTGTGAAATATTATTACAATTTAAAATAGCAGCTTTCTATGTGAATAGATTGTAAAATGTAATTTTATTCCCGTGATCAAAGCTGAATTTTCAGCATCTTTACTCCAGCCTTCAGTGTCACATGATCCTTCAGAAATCATTCTAATGTGATGATTTGATGCTCGAGAAACATTCCTGATTATTATCAACGTTGAAAACGGCTTCATGTGTTTGTGGAATCTGTGATACACCTTTTCTCTCTTTCAATATAACTTATTCTGTCTGCTTTGGCAGGAGTTTTTGGGACGGTGGAGATGAGGCCAGCAATCGCAGGCACCTGGTTAATAGAGTGCACTATAGGGGAACATCAGCTGGCCGGCATGAGAGCCAAGATGCTCGTCTACAACCCACGTAAGAGCTTTTCTCGATAGGAGATTGTTGAGGATCGTTCTTGTCCTCCTGTTTCTGCAGTCGTGTTGGGAATCACTAAATAGTTAGAGGCGCCTGAAACTGATTGATTTTGTTTTACAGGATGCATTCGGCCATTAGGAATACAGCTAGAGTGGATAAACAACAACCAAATAACAGCCTCGGATCACTATGGTAAGAGCAACAAAATGCAACATAAAACCCACAAAATAATAGTACGACGAAAGTATTCAAACGTCTGATGTGTGCGATGGATTTGGTCAAACCTTTAAGTAATTTGTCCTGCAACTTTTGTGCTCCACAACATGAATGATTCCTCAAATCATGTGTTTTTTTTGGGGAGGGATATGCCAGGAATAGGACTTAAAGGAATAGTTCACTTACAAATAAAAATTCTGTCATCATTTACTCACCCTCAAGTTGTTTCAAAGATATTTTGAAGAATATGGGTCACCAATCAGCTGATGACTTCCATAGTATTTTTTTCCCTACTACTATGGAAGTCAATGGGGTCCATCAACTGATTGGTGACCCATATTCTTCTAAATATCTTTTAAGTGAACTGTTCCTTTAAGATTTTCGCCTGGCAGATGATAAAACTGGTGCAAGTCCCATAGAAATTTGGGAGTCGGCTCTTTTGACTTGGGCCATAAAATCTAGTATTTTAAAAGGATGGTTCGGAGTAAAATCAACCTAGGGTCCTTTGCACCATGACCTCGAGCCAAACACCCCCCAGAAGCCTTTTTTCCCCTTGGTTGAACATTATTAAAGTTAGAGCTTATTTAGAGATATCAGCCGGATGGCTTAGTGCAGGCGCTAATGGATCCTAGGCTGTATCTCGTAAATTACCCACTAATAATGCCCAGAATGGCACCGAACTTCTACAGTAGTACAAATAGGTTCTGTACTCATAAAACGAGGCATTGGAAAGTTTGTAAGTACATCAGGAGTTTATTTAAATAACACTTGCCTGATGGCTAATGCTACCGCTAACCCGCACGTCGACGTCACTTCAGTGATTTGGGAAAAGCATGTAAAAGTCCTGGCAGAAAGAGATGCATAAGGATGTAGTGTAACAACAATTATTAGTTAACACTAAGTTGTTAACACTTCGGAAAAAATAATAACTCTTCATTTCACTACATCCTTATGCATCGGACTTTTACGTGCTTTTCCCAAATCACTGAAGTGACGTCGACGTCCGGGTTAGCGGTAGCATTAGCCATCAGGCAAGTGTTATTTAAATAAACTCCTGATGTACTTACAAACTTTCCAATGCCTCGTTTTATGATTACAGAACCTATTTGTACTACTGTAGAAGTTCGGTGCCATTCTGGGCATTATTAGTGGGGTAATTTACGAGATACAGCCTTGGATCCATTAGCGCCTGCACTAAGCCATCCGGCTGATATTCTCTAAATAAGCTCTGACTTTAATAATGTTCGACCAAGGGAAAAAGGCTTCTGGGGGGGGTGTTTGGCTCGAGGTCATGGTGCAAAGGACCCTAGGTTGATTTTACACCGAACCATCCCTTTAATACAATTATTTATTGAAATGCCATTTCTCTTAAAGGTGCTTGGAAGCCCGATTTAGCCAGACTTGAGTTATCCGGATCGATTAATGCCTGGATGGGCAAAGGCACAGACTCCTGGCTCCAGGTAAAATAAACCTTGTGTTTGCAGAGATAACATGCTGTGCTTTGGCTCATTTGTAAGGAAAACATCTTATGATTTATTTGTGGCTCATATCACAGACAATAGTGACTCTTTGCACCACAGTCAGTCAGTCATTTTTGACACATTTTTCTTTCATTCTCAGCTAAAACAAAGTGGGAAATAGTTTTGAAATCCTAAAAATAGGTTTCCAGAGTAAATTGTTTTTAACCTTTTTTTTTTTTTTGTATTTAACCTTTGATTCAATAGTGTTTGGAAGAGCAAGAGAAAGAGAGAAAGTGTGTAGGATGCACAACAATTTACTATTTATAGCAGGATTCCTATGATCATGCAAAACTAGGAAATATTTCCTGGAAGTCATGGAAATCTTAATCTTAATTTTAAAATAATGGAAGCTTGTTTGCGCCACAGAATAAAATAAAAATAAAAAAGGTAATTACGACTTTTTATCTTGCAATTCAGACTTTTTATCTCAGAATATTGCGTGATATAAAGTCGCAATTGTGAGCTTTAAAGTCAGAATATAAAGTCAGAGAGATATAAAGTCGGAATTGAGAGATATAAATAAACATTCTGACTTTTTTTTTTCGCGATTGCGAGTTTATATCTTGCAATTCTGAGATAAAAAGTCAGAATTGTGAGATAAAAAGTCGCAATTATCTTTTAAAATGTTTTATTCTGTGGCGGAAACAAGCTTCCATGTCTGTACTGAAGTATTTATTTAATCGCTTGAAATTGTTCTAGTACTCAAACGCAACCAGAATCCACATCTAACCCTCCATATCTCTCCTGTTTATCTTTGTATGTGTGTTTTAGGTGGATTTGTTAAAGCCCATGCTCCTCCATGGTATTCAAACTCAGGGTGCAAGGATGGGTTTTAGCGAGTATTTCACCGTTATGTACAGCATCAGTTACAGCACCGACCAGGAGAACTGGACCATCTACAGAGGAAACAGCAGCAAGTCATCTTACGTCAGTACCAACTTCTGAATTTACATAACAATTGTCTGATTTAAAGGGGGCATATTGCACGCTTTGTTTTGTAGCACTTTTATTTTTTCCACTACAGTCCTAGTGGGATAATATACTGTTATAATTATAATGTTTCTTTCACCAAAAACAGTCCATGACCATTGCCACCCTCACCCTGTTTTTACTACTATATCTTTAGGGTGAATCTGTATGGAAGCTTGTTTCCCCCACAGAATAAAAAATAAAAAGGAAATTGCGACTTTTTATCTCACAATTGCGAGATTACATTTTTATCTCAGAATTGCAGGATATAAAGTCAGAATTGTGAGATATAAAGTCGCAATTGTGTGTTATAAAGTCAGAATTGTGTGATATAAAGTCGCAATTGTGTGTTATAAAGTCAGAACTGCGTGATATAAAGTTGCAATTGTGTTATAAAGTCAGAATTGTGTGATATAAAGTCGCAATTGTGTGTTATAAAGTCAGAACTGCGTGATATAAAGTTGCAATTGTGTTATAAAGTCAGAATTGTGTGATATAAAGTCGCAATTGTGTTATAAAGTCAGAATTGTGAGATATAAAGTTGCAATTGTGTTATAAAGTCAGAATTGTGTGATATAAAGTCGCAATTGTGTTATAAAGTCAGAATTGCGTGATATAAAGTTGCAATTGTGTTATAAAGTCAGAATTGCGTGATATAAAGTCGCAATTGTGTGTTATAAAGTCAGAATTGCGTGATATAAAGTCGCAATTGTGTGTTATAAAGTCAGAATTGCGTGATATAAAGTCGCAATTGTGTGTTATAAAGTCAGAATTGTGTGATATAAAGTCGCAATTGTGTGTTATAAAGTCAGAACTGCGTGATATAAAGTCGCAATTGTGTGTTATAAAGTCAGAATTGTGTGATATAAAGTCGCAATTGTGTTATAAAGTCAGAATTGTGTGATATAAAGTCGCAATTGTGTTATAAAGTCAGAATTGTGTGATATTAAGTCGCAATTGTGTGTTATAAAGTCAGAATTGTGTGATATAAAGTCGCAATTGTGTTATAAAGTCAGAATTGCGTGATATAAAGTCGCAATTGTGTGTTATAAAGTCAGAATTGTGTGATATAAAGTCGCAACTGTGTGTTATAAAGTCAGAATTGCGTGTTATAAAGTCGCAATTGTGTTATAAAGTCAGAATTGTGTGATATTAAGTCGCAATTGTGTGTTATAAAGTCAGAATTGTGTGATATAAAGTCGCAATTGTGTTATAAAGTCAGAATTGTGTGATATAAAGTTGCAATTGTGTGTTATAAAGTCAGAATTGTGAGATATAAAGTCGCAATTGTGTTATAAAGTCAGAATTGTGAGATATAAAGTTGCAATTGTGTTATAAAGTCAGAACTGCGTTATTATAAAGTCACAATTGCGTGTTATAAAGGCAGAATCGCAAGACATAAACTCACAATTGTTAGATAAAAAGTCGCAATTATCTTTTAAAATGTTTTATTCTGTGGGAAAAATATGAGATCGGAGGAAAAAAATATATTTCAAAACTTTTGTTTGCTCACAAAACATTTGTGTTCCCCCAAGAAACGTAATTTTTCCTCCCATCTCATATTTCCATCATCATGTCACTTTAGAGGCTCTCTCACAACATTGTGCACATCAAAGTCAAAAGAAGAAATTATATTTAACTCAAATAAAATGAAGCACTATTTTAGCACTATTAAGAGCAACGACAACAAAAAATGTCCGGGCACATTATGAAGAGCAAAACGAAATATAATGGAAATATAATGAATAATTGGCAATGCACAAAATCGTAATTAACTAATAGATATAATTCACAAAATTCACATATTGACATATTATATCAGACTCTTATTTGATCTTCTAGAAAGTTCCTAGTTTATCCCTGCCACCTTGTTGGTGATAATCATTATATTTTAAGAGCTATTTTTTTTTAAAATAATTCTAGCTGGCCACTTAAAACACAAAACCTCCCTAAATCTCCCACCCCTGAAACATCACAATCGTAAAAATGCATGATGAAACTCACACCAACTTCATTTTTCCAGTGAAACTGCATTGCTTTGATTTCAAAAGAAGCCCTTCCCTGATCATAAATTAGACTATTTATACTGTATGTATTTCCTACTTTCAGTATTATTCACATCTGTTTTCTTGCTTATTTGATATCAGACCTTCAATGGAAACATGGATGGTTCCAGAGTAAAAGAAAACTTATTTTCTCCACCCATCGTGGGTCGCTACATCAGGATTCACCCTTTGACCTTCCAGAAGCTGCCCACACTGAGGATAGAACTACTGGGATGTGACCTCAATAGTGAGTGAACACACACACACACACACACACACACACACAATGATGAGATCACAGCATTATCTAACGATGAAGAACTCAAACACTGCATCAACTAGAAAACAAGTGAATTGTGAGAGTTCGTTATTGGTAACACTTTACAATAAGGTTCGTTAGTTAACATTAACCTAATAATGAACTGCACTTATACAGCATTTGTTCATCTTTGTTAATGTTAATTTCAACATTTACTAATACTTTCTTAAAATCTTGTTAACATTTGTTAATGCACTGTGAACTAACAATGAACATCTAACATTAACAAAGATTAACAAAAACAGTATTGCTCATGGTTAGTTCATGTTAGTTAATACATTAACTAATGTTTAATAAATGAACCTTATTGTAAAGTGTTACCTCATTATTCAGTGACTTTGCAAAGCACATTTCTTGTTTGCCTTTGTACGCCATTTTGATCCGCATGCAGCGATTTAAACATGAACATCTGAAGCTCTTGATGTGTTTGTCATCCTGCTACTTTTAATTCAAGCTTCAAGGCTTTCTGACTAGAGCGTCCCTTATGTCTGCTCTCTTTTACTTTGAAACACTTGTTCTCCCTTCAAGCATCAATGGCAACATCCAAAGCTTCATCATTATAAGAGAAAAGTTTGAGTAAATAAAGTTTCTCTAACTTGAGAGAGCTGAATGATGCACATGCTTCCACACGTCCAGAAACACGTCTCCAAAACTAGACCCTTGTTCACTGGTTCTGGAACTAGAGATCTTGACTTCATTTTAAAGGGGTGGTTGATTATGATTTCACTTTTCTAACTATGTTAGTAGTTGTTGCTGTTTGACGCAAAGTTACAACGCTCAAAGTTCAAAGCAAAGGGAGATATTTGCTTTTACAGAAATCGCTTTTTAAGGACTACAACAAACGGCTGGTAGAGACTACACCACATTCCTCCCGGGTTAGTGACATCACAAACCCCAGAATTTACATAAACCCCGCCCCCTGAACACGATTTATAGATTATCAAGACAGAATATGCTAATCAATGACTAGAAGATAACTACACATCAGCTACATAAATTCACAAACTAACCATTTAAATGTTGTCACTTCTTCTTGAGTCTCTCCATCATTGTCTGACTCTGGTTTGATCATAAAAGGCTAAAAGTTTGTGAAATGTTCAGTGCATGTGTGTGTGAAGTAATCGAAGCTGCTAAGGACATGAGCTGTTGAAGCTCCGCCCCCTGTGCCAGGAGCAGCAGCTCATTTGCATTTAAAAGGACAGACACAAAATGAGGTGTTTTTGCTCACCCTCAAAAAGTGACAATTTTAACATGCTATATAAAAATATCTGTGGGGTATTTAGAGCTAAAACTTCACACACACACTCTGGGGACATCAGAGACTTATTTATCAGAGAGCATTACACCACCCCTTTAAAGAACCCAAAAAGGTTCTATATACGGAGAAATGGCATAATACTTTCATGTTTAACAGGTTATTAAAAAAATTTCTCGTGATAAAGTATGTTTACTAGCTGCTTAATTCATAAAATGTAATC
Source organism: Rutilus rutilus (assembly GCF_951802725.1). Lineage (NCBI taxonomy): Eukaryota > Metazoa > Chordata > Actinopteri > Cypriniformes > Leuciscidae > Rutilus > Rutilus rutilus. The sequence goes on from NC_140219.1 coordinate 3,470,157, forward strand.
AAAATAAAAAATGACTTAAAACTAAATGAATAAAGACTAAATCCATGAAATGATCCCATGATGGAACCCATAAAAGGTTCTATATTTGAAGCGTAGGACAGAATTCTTTAAGGTTCCGTATAGAAGAGTGTAATATGAGCAGATTTAATAATATAAATCATTAAAGTATCTCAATGATACTAAAACAACACTGCTTGAAACCAGTAAAAGCATGTTTGTGTGTGTGTTCCTCAGGCTGTTGTGTGATGTGTGTGTGTGTGTGTGTGTGTGTGTGTGTGTGTGTGTGTGTGTGTGTGTGTGTGTGTTCCTCAGGCTGTTGTGTGGTGTGTGTGTGTGTGTGTGTTCCTCAGGCTGTTGTGTGATGTTTGTGTGTGTGTTCCTCAGGCTGTTGTATGATGTATGTATGTGTGTGTGTGTGTGTGTGTGTGTGTGTGTGTGTGTGTTCCTCAGGCTGTTGTATGATGTTTGTGTATGATGTTTGTGTGTGTGTTCCTCAGACTGTTGTATGATGTGTGTGTATGTGTGTTTGTGTGTGTTCCTTAGGCTGCTGTGTGATGTTTGTGTGTGTGTTCCTCAGGCTATTGTATGATGTTTTTGTGTGTGTTCCTCAGGCTGTTATATGATGTGTGTGTGTGTGTGTGTGTGTTCCTCAGGCTGTTGTGTGATGTTTGTGTGTGTGTGTTCCTCAGGCTGTTATATGATGTGTGTGTGTGTGTGTGTGTGTGTGTGTGTGTGTGTGTGTGTGTGTGTGTTCCTCAGGCTGTTATATGATGTGTGTGTGTGTGTGTGTGTGTTCCTTAGGCTGTTGTATGATGTTTGTGTTCCTCAGGCTGTTGTGTGATGTTTGTGTGTGTGTTCCTCAGGCTGTTGTGTGATGTTTGTGTGTGTGTGTTCCTCAGGCTGTTATATGATGTGTGTGTGTGTGTGTGTGTGTTCCTCAGGCTGTTGTATGATGTTTGTGTGTGTGTTCCTCAGGCTGTTGTGTGATGTTTGTGTGTGTGTGTTCCTCAGGCTGTTGTATGATGTTTGTGTGTGTTCCTCAGGCTGTTGTATGATGTGTGTGTGTGTTCCTCAGGCTGTTGTATGATGTGTGTGTGTGTTCCTCAGGCTGTTGTGTGATGTTTGTGTGTGTGTGTTCCTCAGGCTGTTGTATGCCGTTGGGAATGGAGCGCCGGCTGATTCCCAGCACTAGCATCAGCGCCTCCTCGTTCTTAAACAAGTGGTTACTGTCCTGGACTCCCGACCTCGCTCGACTCCACCAGGAGGGACGAGCAAATGCATGGAGACCCAAGGTATCTATCTATCTATCTATCCATCTATCCATCCATCATTCTATCCATCCTTCTATCTATCCATCCATCCATCTATCCATGCATCCATCTATCCATGCATCCATCCATTAATCTGTCGTTCTATCCATCCATCTATCTATTATCCATCCATGCATCTATCGTTCTATCCATCCATCCATTCATCTATCGTTCTCCTTCCATTCATCCATCATCCATCGATCTGTCTATCTATCTATCATTCTAACCATCCATCCATCTATCGCATGTTTTCCTAGAGTGAAAGTGAATTTTCTCTCTACCTTGTGTGTGTTTTCTAAGCCCATTGTGAGTGTTTCCTCTGCCCTGTCTGTCTGTGTGAAACACCCCTCCATTGTCTTAATCTCTTTATGGGTTTTAAGTTATTGCTATGTCTATTTCCTCTTTGGACACGATTGCGCACAAAGAGCCAAGCACTGTCATCGAGGTGGATTTATGAGTTATTCAGAGCTATTATATAGTGTGCCGCTCTGCTTCACATGCAGTTCTGTTCTGCATTATAACTTAACATTAATACCTGCAGAAATCTGTGCTTATTAAAGTGTTATTTTTCCCCAAAAACAATATGCAGAGTCAAATAAAAGTAAATAAAATCTAGAGAAAAACGAAAATCTTGGTAATTTTCTGCCAGGACATTATCCATTAAGTTTACGGACATGTTCTTTAACCCTAAAACCACAACACAAAATATACAATCTCGACCGGATGTACTCGATACTAAAAAGAGTTAAAGCTTATTGAGCTGCGAAAGAGACGCTGTTCCCCAGGCGGTGCTGGCGTGAGCTTAAACAGACAAATACACACAAAAATATGTCATAATGCCGGTCTCGTCAAGTTTTAACTTAAACGCAGTCGGTTATGTCTTAAGTGAACATAAACAGTTGGGAAAGCAAACAAATGCTTATCAGTATAATAGATTTGTGCATTTGGTCTTAAAGTGACAGCAGCCTAATAAACCTGCTGCTGTCTGTGTCATTTAATGTTAATCAAACGAGAGAATCACTTTCTGCTCTTCACTGAATAACTTTAGTAACTTTAATAAGAATAATTGTATATTTAATTTATACGGTGAAAACTATACAGAGTTTTATTACATTTGATTACTTAAATAATTAATTAATTAATAATAATAATTCGTTACATTTATATAGCGCTTTTCTAGGCACTCAAAGCGCTTTACAAGGAAGGGGGAATCTCCTCAACCACCACCGATGTGCAGCATCCACTTGGATGATGCGACGGCAGCCATATTGCGCCAGAACGCCCACCACACACCAGCTTACTGGTGGAGAGGAGACAGTGATGAAGCCAATCAGTATATGGGGATGATTAGGAGGCCATGATGGACAGAGGCCAAGGGGCAAATTTGGCCAGGATGCCGGGGTTACACCCCTACTCTTTTTCGAAGGACATCCTGGGATTTTTAATGACCACAGAGAGTCAGGACCTCGGTTTAACGTCTCATCCGAAGGACGGTGCTCTTTTTGACAGTATAGTGTCCCGATCACTACACTGGGGCATTAGGTCCCACACAGACCACAGGGTGAGCACCCCCTGCTGGCCTCACTAACACCTCTTCCAGCAGCAACCTGGTTTTTCCCAGGAGGTCTCCCATCCAGGTACTGACCAGGCTCAGCCCTGCTTAGCTTCAGTGGGCAACCAGTCTTGGGCTACAGGGTGATATGGCTGCTGGCAAAGGAACACGCCGGAACACGCCGACTTCTTGAGACTTTAGCTTATTCACCGTATCCCCCAGAGTTAGATAAGTCCATCCATACCCATCTCATCTCCGTGTGCTGTAACACTGTCTGACACACCCACCGCTAGCCTAGCTTAGCACAAACACTGGAGGTAAATGGCTCCAGCTAGCATACTGCTCCCAAATAGTGACAAAATAACGCCAACATTTTCCTATTTACATGTTGTGATTTGTATAGTCACAGCGTGTACAAATAACAAGGTCACATGAGACACAGCCATCTTCTAACCGTATACATACTGGGAACTATATTCCCAGAAGGCGAAGCGCTGCTACTTGGGCGGAGTGATCTGCTGACTGTTTCAACTTGTTTGTTAGCATTGAAACTGCTCTGAAAGAATAGATTAAGGGGTTGGGGGCCATTTTGTGGGTTTTATGAAGGCATTGACAGGGGCTCCTTTACAAAGTTGTGCTTAGGGCCCCCAGAAGCCTAGGACCGGCACTGGATTTCTCATGGGTGTTTGTTTCTCTGAGTGTGAATACTCAAACGTTCATCTGTACAGAAAATAAACTGATCATCTTATATTTTGTCTCTTCCTGTCTTCCTCCTCTTCTTCTCTCTCTCTACAGACTAATAGCCCTCACGAGTGGTTACAGGTGGACTTTCTCTCTACGAAGCGAGTGACTGGGTTGATCACACAGGGGGCTCGATCTGTCCTGAAACTGATGATGGTCACTGAATTTACCATCTCCACTAGCAATGACGGTCACAGCTGGACCAGTGTGAAGGAGCAGGGCACAGACAGGGAACAGGTATGGCTATATTTTAGTGTATTAGCTTCTATTAATAATCAGTTTTATATGCATTTTTATAAGAATTTGTTTTAGTTAAATTATGGACAGAAATTAATAATGTGTTCCTTCCCGTGACTTATTCATTTCCTTGTTTTGATTGACCTAAAACAAGGTAATGAACAGTGTTGGGGAAAGTTATTTTTAAAAGTAATGCATTACAATATTGTGTTACTTCCTAAAAAGTAACGAATCATGTTACTTAGCAACTTTTTATGGAAAGTAATGTATTCATTTTTCTCACCTAGTCTGGGCTTGCTTTTTAATAACAAAAAAAAAGTTATATTTTTGGCAAATGTAACGGCCCTTTCACACTATGGGCCCTATTTTAACGATCTGAAACGCAAGTATCAAACGCGAAACGCAAGTAACTTTGTGGGCGGATCTCGGACGCTGTTGCTATTATACCGGCGGGGTAAATGACTCAAATCTAAAATGTGTTGGTCTGAAGTAGCTACATTACTCATAGGTGTGGTTTGGGCGTAAAGTGAAATAAACCAATCAGAGCGTCATCTCACATTCCCTTTAAGAGCAGGCACGCTTGTTCCATGGCGGATTGCTATTATAACGGCGGATTTGCCAGACGCACGCCAGGAGCGGTTCACAGCCGAGGAGACCGACGTTCTCGTCAGGGCCAATAATTTGGGTGATTTAATTAATTAATTAATTTAATATAGCTATTTTTTCACATCTTCATGGACACCACAATGATTTCCCTTGTGCGGAATATTTTTCCTTGTAATTATGTATGGTTAGCAAAAATGGGAACTGCTGCGTCTGTGTAGATGAGAAAAGCAAAGTGTATGCGCGTTGTTATGGCCATACATTATAGCCAAGCATGCATCCTTAAAATAGCATCTGAATAGCATATGCGCAACGTGCCACTGACTTTAGACTAGGTTTTTCCTGGTCTGTGGCGGAATTGTTTTCTGAAACTGCAAAATAGCACCAGGGAACGTTTGCGCAGGAACACGCCTCCTCTTTTCGCTGAACCGCCCCCGGGAGCGCAAGTTCATTCCCTAATTTACCGACGTGCGTCTGTGGAGGGAAAAGTCCGCAATTAAAAGCAATTAAAAAAATGAAACACCAATGTGATGTTTATCTAAAGTAATTTTTGCTTATAAGTACAGTTAAGTTGGCATAGGCATTGGTTAATAAAGTGATTTAAATACATAAAATATATTTGCAAAATATCTTCATGATTATCCTAATGATTTTTGGCATAAAAGAAAAATCGATCATTTTGACCCACACAATGTATTGTTGGCTATTGCCACAGATATACCCGTGCGACTCGAGACTCACATATTCATTCAATATGGTTCATTGTGTGTTTCTTTTGGGGTGACCTGTACATGTTCTTGATGTTTTGTCTCTTTGTCTCCCTGATGTAGATCTATGAAGGGAACAGTGAGCACGACGAGGAGGCGCTGAACATGTTTGATCCGCCTCTGTTCGCACGATTCGTACGGATTCACCCGAAAGGCTGGTTCAATGATATTGCCCTGCGGGTGGAGTTTTTGGGCTGTGATACTCAACAAACACTTTGAGTAAAAAAAAAAAATAAAAAAAAAAGTATGATCGACACAGTGCGGTTGAATGAATTATATAACGTCTAAAACACACGGCTCCGTTCCAAACCCAAGGAAAGCTATCTAATGCCTGCATACGTTTGCATTGTAACTGTAATGGAACCTCATAAATGACTGATCTGAAACATTTTTCATAGGTAGCACACAAGTAGTGCACAAAAGATATATTATTTATCACAAATTAATAATCAACATTGCACTTGACACCACCTATTAAGCTGGTTTGCATTAGTTAGACTGGTCTAGTGGTGTTAGAGTGGTTTTGTGCCATCGTCTAGTTAGAAAGCTCACATAAACACTACATAAGTTGATCTCTAGAACTGGTTTTTTTCATGCGACGTGATCATTTATGTGTTTTAAAATTGTAAGTTATAAGTGTTGTTCGGATCAGTACGCTGCTCATTTTACCGTCTGCTTTTTGAGACATTATTCTGCTGAGAAATTAACTACATATATCTCTATTTTTCTAGCAAGTGTACTCATGCATATCAGAAACTCGTGGAAGATTATTTTTATGGTTATTAGATGTTTGTATATTCTGGTCTTGAATAACTACTGAATCCCAACATATGCTGTACTTTTTGTATTTTGCACTGTGAGGAGTGAGATTACTATTTTGTAAGATATTTAATGTTTAATTGTGGAAATAAAAAAGACTATGAAAACTCTTTGATTTCCCTGTGCTTTGTGTTTCGTTGATAAATATTATTCTTTCACGGGTCTGTTTTCCTCCCTTTCCTCTCGTAAATCTGTTTTCAATATCTGTCATCACACATTATTATTAATTTTTACCATATAACATGCACACAATTAATAGACACACACATACAGACTTTATGAGTCTCTATAAAATGTGTGAATTTAATGGAAATGCAGAGAGACAGACAGACTTGCAAGGCAAAGGGTGGATGAAAAGTCCCACAGGAATACGATAACATTTCCATGTTCTGGCCCAGATAAAAATGGAGCGTACTATCAGTTCCTGTTTGACAGGAAGTGCTCTGGGGACGTGTTTAGCTTGGAGGGAAAATGAAGGCCTGAGTCTGAAAGAAGTTGCTGACCTTTTGTGTCACCTGTTATCTCATCAGAGACAAACACTGCTGCTGAGGAACAAACACACACGATCGGAAGCAACACGGCTAAACTTCGTTACAAAACATTACTGCATTATCATATAATGCTTAACAGATCATTAATCATGTGCATGCAAACCTGTGATGCAACATCAGTTTCACTGTTCATATACAAAATAGGAATATTAGGACCAAGCATGACCATGCAAAAGCCTGTCATCTGAAATTTTCTTCTAGAATGATCATTTTTAACAAGCTTGTATGTTTATGTTCAGTTATTTCACAATGAAAATGACCTATTAATTGTCATTAAAGTGAAATTACTGAACCTAAATATACGAGCTTGATAAAAATGATCATTCTAGAAGAAAATTTCAGATGGCACTTTTCATCTGAAGTCTTCGTATTTATAAATGTATATAATATTCCTATTTTGTATATAAACAGTCATCATATTATCATATTATGTTATCATATTATTATGTTAAGCATTAAAAGATGTCTTGTTTTGTTATTGCATGGCGTTTTACTCACTATAATGACTGAATTTTCACAAACATTTGTAGAATGTCTGGTTAAGTTCATTTTACTGTTGTGTTTCTCTTTTATAATAATAATAATAATAATAATAATAATACTTAATTATTATATGAATTAGTAAAACAATTGTTAGTCTTAATAAAAGTGATGCTTACTTTGGCATGTTTTTGACAAATTAAATAAACAAAAATAAACCATCCATCCAGGTAAATTGTAAAGCTATAAGATTCTCTCTAGACCTTAATAATATCTAATTCGTTTTTTCCAAAGTTCACTTAGTAGTCAACATGTGAAGTGGATCAAAACCTTTTCATCAAAGTTACACATGAATTTTGAACAATGCCCGTTCTTCTCTTAGGACAACTTTGATGAACTCCTCTGATCCACTTCACATGTTGACTACTGTAGATTAGGCCTACCTCAGAGCTCGTCCGTGGAGATCTGAGCATGTCTGGTTTACTCTTCAGCACAGAAGGAGACCACACTAACCCCGCAGGGCCGCACGTTGAGCTCATTTTGACAGCATGACTCAGCATGTCATTCCTCACGTCTCACCAGCCTCACTGGAATGGAAGAGAACATGACTCAATTCTTTGACTGTGAGCAAAACTGCCCTCAGTAATGGATTAAATAACGCTGTGTTACTACTTTCCCCCAGACCCACTCAAACATAGGCATGTAAAAGTGAGTTTTTTTCTTTTCTTTTTGGTGCCGTTTCAGTGGTTGTGACTAAAACAGGTGAATCAGTTACTCTGAGTAACACACTTGAAAAGGCAGACGGTGATTTGACATCGTCTCTTCATTCTTTCCATCTCTTTCGAGCTGAAATCCCCTCATCTGTGTTACCTGTTTTATGCCTGCGACAGACTGTGCGATTTCGGAAATACTATAATCACACCGTACGACATGTAAGGGATAATGAAGAGCGAGGCGGTTTTTATAGCAAATACAAATGTTTCTACTATGTAACAACTATGTAACCCTCCGCTTCGCGTCGGGGTCGTGATCAGCCTGTCGGGGTTGTATTCGCTATAACAACCGCCTGGCTCTACGTTATCCCGCTTATTAGATGGCTACCTACCAAATAAATCAATAATTTGACACAAAATATTGATTTAAAAATGAGTTTATTGATTTAAAAACGATTGTATTGCTTCCGCTAAAGAAAATAGTCCGTTCCGTCTCTACAGTTAGAATCCTGCGTCCATAGCAACGCTCTGTTTTTCATGGCAACAGTGTGTTATACTTCGCAGCGGTCGGTTATCAAGAAATAACACACCGCATTCTACATTAGAAATCAACCAAGCCATGTAATAAGGATCTAATAAACATGTTCAGTATGTAGGGGAGCGCGGGGCACAATGTAACACGGGGCTAGTTGTAACCATAGTTGTAACACACTTGTTTTAAATACTTTCACACATGCTAGGATGACGAAACTTGGCGTATTTACTAGTTGCCATATCAACACTATATAGAGAAAAAACTGCGCCAAAATCCATAGACATTTATTAAACCATAGCAAAAGTACATTTCTTACTTAAGTTAATTTTTCATCTCTATTTTTTGTGTTTATTTAAAATTAGACAAATCTGATATTATTTTAATCTCCAAGATGTTATTTAACAGTTGAGATAGCTCTTCAATGCTTCGCTAACTAGCAGAAGACACTAGCAGGGTTTAAATCCCAGTTGTGCAGGCGGGGGCATGTTGTCACACTGCGTTACAATGTGCCCCTATTAGAAATATGCTATTATATTCTATACTTTTATTAATTATATTGAGAAAACGTGAGAAAAAGGTGAATAAAGACTGAGAGTCAATGTTCAGAAAGTACTAATTATTTATTTGTTTTGAACTATGTTGTATAGCTGTGTTTTCCTGTGTTCGTAGTCAAAACTCAAAAATGAGTTAATATTTAATTATTAAAAATTGCCATTATTTTATATGAATTTTTAATTGTATTTTATGTAGAAAATATTTTAGTTTGTCTTGTATATTTTTTTTATTAGATCAGATTTTAAGCTGTCATATATGGTCATGTTACAATGTGCCCCACATATGTTACAATGTACATGTCTATGGGGCATGTTGTCACATTTCACTTCCATTCTTTCGGGGTATATCCAGAAAAAATATATATACTGTATTAATAAAACAAAACCACATAATTGTACTAGACATGTGGGAAATTAATGTGGGGTAGTAGATAGATAAGTAGATTTACACAAACTGAGAAAGTCAAAAAGCGTTACTTTGTGCCCCGCTCTCCCCTAGACTGTATGATGATCACACAGTGAATCGTAAGCTACGACGCAAGTTAGTATAGATAGAGGAATAAAACATCATCGGCATGTGTATAATAGTGTAAACAAACAGAGCGAGATGATGAATCACACTTGGGAAATTGTGGTTTTTACGTGCGGTTGAAAAAAAGAGCGAAAGAGGAGAACATGGATACAGAGTCATGGCGAGGGAAAAGAGGCCGACTTGGCATGACAATTTAGCAAATGGAGCTTGAGGTGATTAGTTTAAAGTTTTGATCGATATGCCATTTCATGATGCACTTTTATTGGCTAGTCACTAGATGTAAGTCGTAGCAGCAAACACACTGTGAGATGATCATGCTGGATTTATTAAACAGAAAATAATCTTTGGTTGCAAGACCGTGAGAACGGCCATCTTTGAACCTGTGCGAGGATCACCGTTTAAGAGCCACGACCACAGAAATCAACACGATTGGTCATCTTTCATCCGGAACAGGCCAAAATCATACAATGTGTATGTGTTAGGCTACAAGTAATAAGTTAAAGGTGATGCTCTTCTCATTCCTGTCTGTATACGTAAAGTCCTCTAAAGGCCAAACACACACAAGACATCATCTTCGTGAGTGACCATATATTTCCACACGATCTGGTTGGAACTGCTTATTATTATTTACGAGAAATTCATCATCAGCCTCTGAAAGCACTTAAAGCAGATCTGGAAATAATATCCTGAACTTCAGTGTATAAATAGCTTTTAGGGGCTTCTGTGATGGATTCAGACTGTGATTTTGTGTTTCTCTGGAATTGCTGTGAAGAAACGCAGAAGATCGTCTAACTATTTGCATTTAGTTTTAAACAGGTATTAGTATTATTTCCGATTACAGATAAACAAGTCAGTAAATGACAAAGCAATGCCAGTTAAATGTGTCACATGTTATGATATAAATGGACATTTACTTGGAAACTTACTTGAAAGAGCTTCTTTTTTCTTGACAGGATGTGAGAATTACAAGAGACGAAGAAAAATAAGAAGAACTGAAAGATAATAATGTTATTAGCTTGTTTCCACCATGAAATAAAAACGTTTTTAATTCATATATTTGTTGAACATTAATAGAAAGGCAGTCATAACCGAAAGATACATTTACAAAGACTGAGATTACATTCAATTTTCACATCACATTCTACACAACATACAATAAGTTAAAGAAAGGAAAGAAAAAATAAATAAGTAAAGGAATAAAAGGAGAAGTAGAGGAGTTTAAGTTTTTTTTTATATTATAAAACCATAATCCTCCAATAAAGAATACAAATACTTTGCTTTGGGACTTTTCATCCCTCTCAATGTCTCCAAATATATTAGGAAATTCCTCTTTAAAAACCAATAACCGAATATTTTAGCAAAATTAAAAAATTCAGCGAAAGCAACAAGATACATTTTAACCAAAAAAACTAAACAAAAAAACAATTAAATACAAAACTATAATTTGGACATTACAACCTGCAATTGCAAGTTATATCTCGCTCACAATTCTAAGGAAAAAAACATGTCATAACTGAGGCGGAAACAAGCTTTCATTAAAGAGAGAATGACACAGAGGCACGTAAGAGTGAATATCATCTTGTAAGTAGCCTAATGCAGTTTGAACTTCATGTGGAAATCTACTCAACATTATAGCCCTATACTGACTATACGTGCTTGGAATGAATTCATTAGGTCATTTCACTCTGTCAGCACGTGACACTCATGAACTCCAGCTGAATGCAAGCAGGAGACTCCATTGCATGTGTCATTCTGGTATATATAGACCTAATTACAATTTATTCAAAGTAAGAAGTTAATCTGAAACTGCACCAAAATCGTGCCTGACTGCATACAGCTTTGATATAGTTGGTAAGCGTGTTTCTGTGAGGTCCAAGACAAAACTTTGATGTAAAAAACAGTCCGCTTAGATTTCGTCGTGTAAGTGCCTTTTGACCAGGGGCAAAAACGGAGACCACTGCTGGCTGGTGAATGATTTTGAATTAGACAATGAGCGCCACCTGTTGGTTCAAAGGTGTTACTAAACGTCTCCGCCTTTTACATAATTTCATTTTAAACTCATGAAGATTAATTTTTAGATTATTTTAGTTTAATATATATCAATTATGCTAGTGATACCTTTGTTTCTAGGTCAGATGTTGTTCATGAAAGCGAGGCTGTTGAGGGATAGACGTTTCCAATGGCATATGCTGTATAAAGCTCCTTGATCACTTATAATTTTCCACAGCTCATGTTGTCTGGATATTTTGATCTATACTGACATTTCTTAGAAAGACATTTTTGCAGCGTTTTGACTGTTAATTGACTAGTTAATTTAGACACATGGAAACTCATCTCCTTTCGACGAAATTCGCCATTCTGACATTGATTAAAATAGGCCTTTTACGTGATTTGTGCGAATCTGATGAGTTTTTATTTTGAGGGGGATTTATATGAACCTGTATCTGAAGGAAATTTACTGTCTTCATGAAATTTCGCAACCATTTTTCCCATCTTATCATGTGTACAGGAGTAATCGCTCTTCTTTTCCATAAAATGCCTGCCGTTTTTTTTGTTCAGACCAACCATAGTTCCTGTCCTTGGTTCTGATTGGTTGAGTCGCATTCGAAAGTCCTCCATGAAGTTTTTGGCTTTTAGTATGAATATGTTGAATATGAATATAAAAGCGTTCAAAACTTCTGACTTCCTCCTATATGGATAAATGATTTTGATGACATCACTTCTCATTAGATTTTCTGTCCAATCAAATGCTCTCTAGAATCTGAAGCCCCGCCCCCTACATTATAAACGGACGCAAAATGGCTGCGGCTTTCAATGCACTTCAGTGGGACTTCAAACATACACCTGTGACCTCATTGCATAAATATTAAAATAAATATTTTTATTGACTAACCGTTTTATAAAAGCAATAAGCCCCGTGAAGCCGTGGTTTACAGTGAATTTCGAACAGCTAAGGGGCGTTGTCAAAACTTATATTATCTGAAATGTAAAGTTGATCAAATCGCCATTTTTAACGGTCATTTTACCTGATGTTGTTTCAGAAGTACGATCGCTGCTACCTAAACAACAGAGGCTAAAGTTTTATTCTAACATCAGAATATTCTGGAAAGATGATTCCAAGATATTTTTTTCAAAGAAAAACATTTGCAGTGTTATGTAACCAGTTGATTAATATGAACCAGGATAAAAAGAGGAGTAATAATGCTACATTTTTTGAGATCAAGTCTTGCACAAAAAGCTTAACCAACATCTCAAATATTTCCTGTAAGTTCATGGAAGTTTTCCTTTTTTTTTTTTTCACTAATCTTAACATTGCACACACACACACACCCACACACACACATGCCCTTCAAAACACTTTAAACAGCTCTGAGTATAGGTTAGTTTACTCTGCAGCTCTCAGAGCAGAAAGGACTGTACAGAATAAACACGTATAATGAAAAGTCATAATTTCTCTTGACTTTAGGACATAAACACTGACAGAGGCCTTTTTTTCATCCATTTTGTTTGCAGTGGGGCCTGGTTTCTTGCAAAATGCAGTTTAAAATATTAAAGTCCCCCTGTAGTCAATCATGTTATCCCTTAAAACTCATCTTTAATCACCAAAATGAGACATTTAAACGTTTTGTCCTTAAAAAAAAAAATCTTCATGCCTTAAAATATCTTGAATGTAACTCGGCACCCTTGCCTCATTTAGTATATGCGATTCTATGAATATGCAAATGAGCCCCGCCTCCACTCACTCACTCAGCTCAGAGATCCACTGGTTGACGATCACACGTTGATCTGATTGGTTACAAGGTAGTGTGTGACGTCAGAAACACCAGCGATTTCAGGCCGTGTTTGTGAGACTGTCTTTGGTTCACTGCAGTTTTAAGGAGGAAATACTCAGCAATGGTGTCGACTTATGAACTTACACATGGATTGCATATTAAAAACACCACATAGGCATATAAACAACATAAAAAAAATAGATTTTTTTAGACTTTAACAATCATGTTGTCAATGAATTGAGAGCAAATACTGTTACAATTGGTGTGTAATATGTTTATTGTTGGTTGAATAGAAAACAAAAAAAAATTACAGGAGCAAAAAAATATTTTTCACATGAACACAAAATTACATTTCTAGCAGCTCAGCTTCAATAATCCTTTAAAATCCCTAATTTGTCATGATGATGAGGATGATGATGATGATTGAGGTTCAGGAAACAAGTGCTGCAGTTGTGTGAAGTGAGAACAGTTGAGTGAGACAGAGGAAAACAACGCGAGGCGTTTTACTGCACTTTACTGGCCTGTCATGGTAGTTCAGAATGAGAAATGGCTGTTAATTGAAGCCCTATATCGCCTGTGTCAGGCTTTATAGCATGTGTCGCTATAGTACACGTAAGCACCGGGTGGGACAGACTCTCTCAGACACAATATATACAAGAGGTCACTGTGTTTGACCTCTCCCCGACCCCTAGAGGTCAACTCTGGTTTATCCATGTATGCATATATGAGAAATGTACTTAAATGTAAGTACAGTTTTTGTTGTGTTGACAACTGTAAACGATATAATTGAGACGCCTGGAGGAAATGCAGTTTAGAGTATTTTGTGTGCAGAAACACATCAGAAAGTGCAGAAAGAAGTCAAAAGTATCGATCCCAAAGCTAAAGAGACCTTTACTGTGTTTGCGCATCGGTTCAACATTTACAGAAAAATAAAGATTATTGCGTCCCCTAGATTAGATTCCTTTTGCAATATGCAGGAAAACAAACAGATGAATAAAAGTTGGATATAAACTGGCCTTGAAAGAAACAGCATATATTGAAATGCATCAAGTGGACGGGATAAAAAGGCAGTTTTGTGAGGTAAGAAAAAACTGAAATTGTTGTTTTTACTGGTCGTCATGCAACAGTATTCGCAACCTTTTGTACTCGAGTGAGATGAAATATTTGATGATGCAAAAAAAACAGTAATTTACTGGATCATATAAAGTTGAACATTACGTATCAGAAAGAAGTTGGGTGGTTGGAGGTTAAAAAATCTAATATTTCTCACAAAAGCCTTAATCTTTAAATGTCTAGACGGTTAAAATGAACTAATAAAAGACAAGAGAGAGAGAGAGACAGACAAAACACATTCCCTACATACAAGTTTGGCTGAAACCGGACAAAAGCGTTAATGGAAGACATAAGCGGCGTGAAGGCAAGAGCATCTGAAATTAACGTGAGCGGGAATGTCACTCAATTATCATTTGTTTAAGGAACACTTACTTTAGGACCATCAATATTTGACATTATTTTCATTTTCATAAATGAAGCATTTTCCTGCCCTATTATTATTACTGTAATGCAAAAAACATCTCAGTCTCGTTAATGTAATGTGAAAATGATTGTCAGATTAGTTGTATTGCCAATTATATATATAATATATATTTTAAATATGAACTAGATGTGTTTTTTCTTGAGGTCCACCCAAATATTCATGCTCTAAATTCCATGATTGATAACAAGTGTTGCATAACAGAGATTTATGAATCCAGCGTGCAATAATACGCAGGCGGGTGATGAAAAATGAAAAACGTCTGCACTCCCTGAGTTTCTGAACGTGTCTGTCTGTCTCTCTCGTTCTTTGTCTCCGTCTCTCTCACGCATATAAAAACACACCCATCAGTAAAAAAAAAAATGGCACGACCAAAACTCTAAGGAGAGATTTTAACGTTTGGATGATCAGGTAGAGAGAGACACAGGAATCATGGCTTTCAGATCCATGAATCCGCACAAACAAACCCACTGCAGGAGACAAATCGACACAAACTAAACGCACCAGGGTCCGACAGGTGTCATTACGTAACCATAAGACAGACTTCTGAGGTATGCACGATTACTTCTCTTTCCAGTAAAGACATCAACGCTGCTTGTCTGGTTTCCAGTCCAAATATCTACAAATTCTTAAATCAAGATGCATTTACTAGATAAGTCAAATTAGTTTTCCCGGGGGAATTAATCAAAATGAAGTGAGTTTTTGCTTAAAACAAGCAAAATGATCTGTCCATGGAGTGAGAAAAATAGTTAATTCAAACAGAAACAAGAGTATTTTTCTTACCACATAATATTTTGATAATTTTGCTTGTTCACTCTAAAAAAAGCTGGGTTGTTTTAACCCAATGTTGGGTCAAATATGGACTAACCCAACGTTGGGTTAAAAAATGCAGTTTAAAAATGTAACCCATTAAAAATGTAACATTAATTGGGTTACATTAAAAATGTAACCCAACGGCTGGGTTTGTCCATTTTTAAATTGCATTTTTAACCCAACGTTGGGTTAGTCCATATTTGACCCAACATTGGGTTAAAACAACCCAGCATTTTTTATTTTATTGTGATTTATTTCCCCAGAAAACAAGACATTTTACTGGCATTTTACTACTTTAGTAAATACATCTTGATGTAAGATTTTTTTAAAATATATTTGGACTGGAAACAAGACAAAAAACAAGTAAGAAAAGCATTTTTTAACTAAACTAAACTAAAAAGCTAAACAAGCATCTTTAGTCACCAAAAAACATGATCACACAGTACTAAAATCTGAAGAGGTGTCTAGTGGTCTGGTGAAACCTGCAGGATTGAGGCAGTTTGGTTAAGATCGTGACCATATCGTTTGCTTTTTAAACAGGCCATCTAATGAGTTCTGAGAAAAATGTACCCGAAACGAGGTTAATTAGCTCATACGGACAGAAACCGCCGGGGCTTCTGGGAAATAACCGACAAGAGTACAGCATACGTGCAAAAGAGAGAAACTACAGCTCTGTTCCAAATACCAGCGAGACCGAGACAAAATCCTAACCATCATACAGCTGCACAAAAGACTGATGGGAAATGCTCTGAATAGGCAAACGGCACAGTTTTACAGCATGTTTCTATAGACCAAGTCTAATTTTTGTGTCTGTGCACAACAGCGCATGCGCAAGGTGAGTGTGGAGACAGAAGAGTCCACTAGCAGCTGTGATGTATTGTGCAATAGTCGAAGAAGAGATACAAAACAACACGCTGGTCCAAGAACCGTAAACAAAGCAGCATATCAACAGGATTGGGTATCATTTAAAAATGTTTGATACCGGTTCTTTTTTTTTTTAATACCAATTTTATGAAATCCGTTTTATCAAGATTACATTAAAGGAACACGCCGACTTTTTGGGACTTTAGCTTATTCACCGTATCCCCCAGAGTTAGATAAGTCCACACAAACTCTGTCTGACGCACCCACCGCTAGCCTAGCTTAGCACAAAGACTGGAGGTAAACGGCTCCAGCTAGCATACCGCTCCCGATAAGTGACAAAATAACGCCAACATTATGTTGTGATTTGTATAGTCACAGTAGTAGCAGCGCTTCGCCTTCTGAGAATATAGTTCCCAGTATGTATACGGTTAGAAGATGGCTGTGTCTCATGTGACCTTGTTATTTGTACACGCTGTGACTTGATAAAGAGGAAAATGTTGCCGTTATTTTGTCTCTTATTGGGAGCGGTATGCTAGCTGGAGCCATTTACCTCCAGTCTTTGTGCTAAGCTAGGCTAGCGGTGGGTGCGTCAGACAGAGTTACAGCACGCACGGAGATGAGAAGGGTGTGTGTGGACTAAAGTCCCAAAAAGTCAGGATGTTCCTTTAAATATTACCCCCCCAAAAACTTTTTTTAGTTTGTTGACTTTTTTTTACAGACGTATAGACTCATATAGGCCACTAGGGGGTGGAATATATGCCTCATCTAAATCAATATTTCTCTTAGATGAATTGTTATATCTCACTGGTTTTTGGAACAGAGATTGAGAAAAAGCTAATGACTGCTCTCACCAAACACGTCAGACATGTTTATCGACCAAAACAAAGACACAATCAACAGAAAAAAAACAGCTTCAAATGTCATGTTCTTCACATAATAATTCACTAATACTCATAAACATGGCCCACTTTGTATAATACTACTGTGTTGTTTTGCTTAGAGCAATCTGTTCTTTCCATTCTTAAACAGTTTTACAGTTCAGATCACGCTTTGATTGTCTTCATAAGAACCTCAAAGTCCATTCAATTCAAATGCCAGATTTTTTTTTTTTTTTTTTTCAATGTAACAAACGAGACACAATACATATAACCAAAATATAAATTCTTAAAAAAATACAATAAATGGGAGTCAAATGTGGAAAAAAGACACATATTTAGATTTTAAAAACATAGTTCTAGCAAATGTAGTGATTCTGTCCTTGAGTGGATAAAAAAAAAATAAAACAATAAAAGTCGATATATGTCTGGGTCATATTTTACCCTAAAAATAAGAAATTATATTTTGCATAAACAGTGCACTGAAAAAAGAAATTGGTATAGGATTTACATCAAAACAATTTTCACTCAGAAATGACAAGTAACACATTGGATTAAACATGACATTTTTAAGTTAAAAAAAAAAAGTATTTTCTCCTATAATCTGTTTAATTTACAACTTCAAAATTTTTTTTTGATTTTATAGTCTGGTATTCGTTGTACTGATTTAATTTATTCATCCGGATTTGATGTCTTTGTTTGCTGTATTGTGATGAAGAAAATAAGACTGTTTTCGCATTATATAAATTTGGTGGAAAATGTGCTTAATTGTCACTAAGCAAAAGAAAAGAAAAATTATGCAAAATATAATTTCGAATTATTTTCTTTATTGATTCCTACGGATGCTTTAGTTTTCATCTGGCTCAAGGCTCATGGCACAGTTTGTGAACTCCTTAGTGCATAGCTGATCACTGAACTAAATCTAGCAGATATAACTAAGGACAGAAGATTATTTAAAATAAAAATAAAAAATCCATAAAAATGATTCCTCGTTTAATGTGCATTTCTACATAATTCATAAGCGATACGCTAACAGCTTCGGTACGGTATGCTAAAATAAATCACGGCTGAGGTTATCAATGTCGATAGCAGAAAGTGCACGAAGAAAGACGGATTTTTCTCATGAAATATTACGCTAAAAAAAAACTAAAGCATACAAATCTGATTTGCATAATCTAGAAAATAAATGGAAATAAAGATCTACAGTATGTATCTCTGTAAAACACGTCAAATTGATGAAGGTTTTGTTTTCCTTTTTAAAGGTCCTAATTGAAGCGATGGCTCCCGCACTACCTGAGCTCTCCGTTCAGTTTCCGCTCGAACACGAGCCGCATTGGGAAGTCGTTCAGTCGCTTCGGGAGCTGGTGGAAACGGCAGCGTGGGATTGGACGATCACGTCTCCTCTCCGGCACAGAAGAAGAGCAAGGGGGAAAGCCTTGAGACCTCGAGTTTGATTAGAGACAAGCAAAGAGGAGATACACCATCTCTGACACACACTGATGAATCCCTGCAGAGAGAGAGGAACAACAGACGTCACACACACACACACACACAAGCTGGGGTGCCAGTTTTTCATGTCACACATCAAATATTAAGCTTGAGCAGCCCTTCATCTATCTCAGATGTAAAGAGTCAGAGTCCAAAATTAACTTTTTTGGCAATCGCAAGCCATTTCGGTAACACGTTATTTTACAGTGTCCTTGTTGCATATGTTACATGTACTTACCGTAGTAATAACAGTCAATTATGCATAATTACATGCAACTAACCCTCAACCAAACCCTAATCCTAAGTACATGTAGTTGCTTAATATTACTCAGTACTTAAATATATAATTACACTGTAACAATGACACCGTAAAATAAAGTGTAACCCATGCATGAAAAGTGTACTTTGTGTATACAGTGGACTGCATTGAAAACCAGCTATTAAATAAAAAACAGGAATACTTTTTTGAATTTTTGAACAATTTAAAAGGATGAAATGCAAAATGAGTTCTTTTTTATACTGTAAAACAAATCTGAAATTTACGGTAAAAAAAAAAAAAAGCAGCATTTAAAGTTTGACTGATTTAACTTAAATTGACAGTTTAAAAAAAAATGTAAGTGATATAATGTTAAAATACCAACCTTCTGAAATATTAAAATATTTTTTTTTAACCTTTATAATACACTGACAACCACCAAAAATACACACATGGTAGAGAGAAAGTCACATGATAAATCGAAGGCCACATTACAGTTCAATTTGGGAAATGTTCACCTTTTAGTGTTTTAGTGTTTAATCCTGGTCTGTACACACATAACAATATAGATATATAAATATATATATATATAAACTACAAAACATACTACATACTATATAAAAATTAACAACTCATTAAAAAAAACTAAAATAACACTGCTGGCAATTCATGTTTTTTCCCGCTGTAATTTGTGGTTACACTTTATTTTAAGGTGTCAGTGTTACAGTGTAAATATATATTTAAGTACTGAGTAATATTAAGCAACTACGGCCCGGTTTCACAGACAGGGTTTAGATTAAGCCAGGATTAGGCCTTAGTTCAATTAGGGCATTTAAGTAGCTTTTATAAACTTGCCTTTGAAAAAAACATTACTGGTGTGCATCTTGAGACAAAGCAATGGCATTGACATATTTTAAGATATATCAGTGCGAGTTGCTTTCGGTTGAAACTACTCAAACATGCATTTTAGTCTGAGACTAGGCTTAAACCTTGTCTGTGAAACCGGGGGTACATGTACTTACTATAGGATTTGGTTGAGGGTTAGTTGCATGTAATTATGAATAATTTACTGTTAGTACTATGGTAAGTACATGTAACATGTAACAAGGACACTGTAAAATAAAGTGTTACCTACATTTTTTATATATATATATATATATATATATATATAAAATGTAGGTACAGTACCAGTCAAAAGTTTGGAAACATTACTATTTTTAATGTTTTTGAAAGAAGTCTCTTATGCTCATCAAGCCTGCAGTTAAAAAAAAAAAAAAAACAGTAATATTATGAAATATTATTACAATTTAAAATAATGGTTCTCTTTTTTTATATATTTTAAAATGTAATTTATTTTTGTGATGCAAAGCTGAATTTCCATCAGCAAGTACTCCAGTCTTTGGTGTCTTATGATCCTTCAGAAATCATTCTAATATGATGATTTGATACTCAGTTATTATCAATGATGGAAACAGTTGTGCTGTTTAATATATTTTTTTGGAATACTTTTTTCAGGATTCATTGAGTAAAACGTTAACAGCATTTATTCATAAAAACAGCATTTATTCAAAATAAAAACATTTCTAACAATATAAAGCGTTACCATCACCTTTTATCAATTTAACGCATCCTTGTTGAATTAAAGTACTAATTTCTTTAAAAAAAAAAAAGTTATTGTTCCCAAACTTTTGAACGGTAGTGTATATTGTTACAAAAGATTTCTATTCTAAATAAATACAGTTCTTTTTAACTTTTTATTCATCAAATAATCCTGAAAAAAGTCTCTCAGGTTATAAAAAAAATATTAAGCAGCACAACTGTTTCCAACATTGATCATAAATCATCATATTAGAATGATTTCTGAAGGATCATAAGACACCAAAGACTGGAGTACTTGCTGATGAAAATTCAGCTTTGCATCACAAAAATAAATTACATTTTAAAGTATATTAAAAAAGAGAACCATTATTTTAAATTGTAATAATATTTCATAATATTACTGTTTTTTTGTTTTTTTTTAACTGCAGGCTTGATGAGCATAAGAGACTTCTTTCAAAAACATTAAAAATAGTAATGTTTCCAAACTTTTGACTGGTACTGTATATATATATATACACATACACATTGTATTGTATGTCCCCTTACATTTATTACAGTTTGTAAGCGTATGGAATATAAGGAAGCTTATCCGTAGCCAATTAGCATCTTTTTAACACAGTCTTTTACTGTTTAAACTGAACATGATTTTTACAGTAGCTGCTACCTTTGTGTGTGTGTGTGTGTGGGCTTCATATGTGCGTCTCCATGTCGGTGTATCCTGGCAGCATGTCTCCATTGGAGCTGTTCTTCAACATCTTGTCCATGCTGGGGTCGTCGACCTCTTTCTGCCGCCTCTGCGCGCGCCGGTGCACCAGAGGCACGAAGAACATCACGATTCCCCCCACTATTGGAGGAATCCCAGCCAGATAAAACGCCACATTGTAGTTTTTAAAATGGTCATGAAGAAGGCCTGAGAAAGAAGATGTGATGTAGAAAAAACGACATTATCACAAAATGAGGTAAAGGTCTAGTTCAGGCTGAAGAGCATCTCATATAACCCCATGAGGATATATTTAGATATAAAGGAAATGTTGTTACTATTATTGTTGCAAGCTTTAAATAACTGTTTATTAAGTCATTCCAGAGGTCAAGCAAATATATATATATAAATATATAAATAATTACAACACATTCATCCTGTTCCAGAGGAGAATATATTTATATTTTTTTGTAAATGTTTAATATTTTCATCATATATTTATATTATTTATATGATGAAAATATTGAACATTTACAAAAAAAATTGAAATATACATTGTCTATGTGTAAAAGAAAAATAAAAAAATAAATATATATATGTGTGTGTGTGTGTGTGTGTTTTTTTTTTTGTGACATTTGTGCACTGTTTAAAGCGCAAACTTATTTTCTTTCTTTTTGTTACATGATTTATATTTTATATAATTCTTGGACATTCTTGTCATACCACATACTAATCAATTGTTTTGTGTGTGTGTGTGTGTGTGCGCATGCGCATGCGCGTGCGTGTGTGTGAAAATGAAAAATCAAAAGAAAAGTTAAAGGAAAGTAAAGACCTCCTTTAGAATAACATAAGACAGAGATGAAAGTAAATGATGAAAATTTCATGTTGACTTTAAATAAAAAGACAGCTAAAGAATGGAACTAATGCGATTAAAATTCAACTGAGACTCCCCACTATGACCGCCACATTAAAATGCTCTCGATTTCAATATCCTTCTCCAGGGATTTCAATGAGGCTTGAGGTCTGGAACGAATCTCAAGCAAAACAACTACACAAGCGGTTCAGACTCTGGTAAGATTTTCCCCAGCCTCTGATTCAAAAGATATAAGACCAAACTTAAATAAATAGACATTTAGAAGTCCGATCACGGTTCCAAGTGTGTGAAATAACAGCGCGTGACGGCCAATCCAAACCTAGTCGTAATGCTCCTGCCGTGAAGGGCAACGCTTTGAAACGAGATCCTGTGAATGATGCTTCAGGTTCTCAGCGTTCCTGAATCCGACCGGGAGTTCTGACAGGTAACGTCAGTATTTTACAAATGAACCTTGAGACCTGCAAATATAAGGTCCATTTACTGGAGTACAAGTAGATGTTACAACGTCTAATGCTTCAAAATGAAAGCTTGGATTTGGATTGGCAACTGAAAACATATGGAGACCGTCGCTGAACAAGAGCATTTATGTCAACAGTCCAAAATAAATATGCTCTCGGGGAGACCTTGGAATTTACCCTCCAAAATAAATCTTATTCCTGTCCACCGGACGCATAAACTGGGAAAACACTTAGCCTGTTGTGTGTGTGTGTGTGTGTGTGTGTGTCTTCTCTGGGAAACGCAGCCAAGATCAGCATGCTGGCTGATTAAATCATATTAAATCACATATAAGTTTTATATAAAGATTTTATTGTGTCTTTGGATGGAAATTAGTTACGCTGCATGGAAGAGAGGAATTCACTTGCAGCACAGAGACCATTGAGCAAAAAATAAATAAATAATATTAATATATATATATATATATATATATATATATATATATACACTACCATTCAAAAGTTTAGGGTCAGTAAGATTTTTTTAATGTTTTTGATACAAGTCTATGGAAGCTTGTTTCCGCCACAGAATAAAAAATAAAAAAGGTAATTGCGACTTTTTTATCTCACAATTCTGACTTTTTATCTCATAATTGCGTGATATAAAGTCAGAATTGTGTTATAAAGTCCATTTCTAAGGAAAAAAAGACTGACTTTTTTCTCACAATCGCATGTTTATATCTCGCAATTCGGACTTTATAACATCCAATTGGGAGATATAAAGTCACAATTGTGTTATAAATCTGAGAAAAAATTTTTTTTCCATAGAATTGGACTTTATAACACACAATTGCGACTTTATATCTCACAATTCTGACTTTATAACACGCAAATGCGACTTTATATCACACAAATTTGACTTTATATCACACAAATATGACTTTATAACACGCAAATGCACCTATATCACACAATTATGACTATAACACACAAATGTGACATTATATCACACAAATATGACTTTATAACACGCAAATGTGACTTTATATCACACAATTATGACTTTATAACACACAATTGCGACTTTATATCACACAATTATGACTTTATAACACAATTGCGACTTTATATCATGCAATTATGACTTTATAACACGCAAATGCGGCTTTATATCACACAATTATGACTTTATAACACGCAAATGTGACTTTATATCACACAATTATGACTTTATAACACAATTGCGACTTTATATCATGCAATTATGACTTTATAACACGCAAATGCGACTTTATATCACACAAATATGACTTTATAACACGCAAATGCACCTATATCACACAATTATGACTATAACACACAAATGTGACATTATATCACACAAATATGACTTTATAACACGCAAATGTGACTTTATATCACACAATTATGACTTTATAACACAATTGCGACTTTATATCACACAATTATGACTTTATAACACAATTGCGACTTTATATCATGCAATTATGACTTTATAACACGCAAATGCGGCTTTATATCACACAATTATGACTTTATAACACGCAAATGTGACTTTATATCACATAATTATGACTTTATAACACAATTGCGACTTTATATCATGCAATTATGACTTTATAACACGCAAATGCGACTTTATATCACACAATTATGACTTTATAACACGCAAATGCAACTTTATATAACGCAATTCTGACTTTATATCTCGCAATTCTGAGAAAGTCAGAATTGCGTGATATAAAGTCGCATTTGCGTGTTATAAAGTCAGAATTGTGTGATAGTGAATAGTGAGATGTAAAATCGCAATTGTCTCAATTGTCTTTTAAAATGTTTTATTCTGTGGCTCCACGTTGGCACTTGTTTATTGCCAAAAGTTCATCAAAAGAAAAAAAATCATCATTATTTGCTCACCCTCATATTATATTACATTTTTACTGCAACACATTCGCAGGACTTCTAAATAATCAGGTCATATGGTTATGAAATATGGCCCCTCACCTGCGAGTGGTGGTCCGGCTGTCATCGGTATGGCCATGAGGCCGAGGAGGTATCCGATGGCTTGAGACGCCTGCATCGGCCCGACCAGCTCGAAGGCGATGGGGGCCATGATGGTGATGAAACAGCCGTCACAAAAACCCATCAATACGAAAACCACCACCAGACCCTCGAACGTGGCGCACTGAGGTATCATCATCGACATCAGACCCAGCAATATGAATGAAGCCACCTACACACACATAAACACACACACTCGTCTAAGAACGTAGAAAGTTTGATCCATCAAACCTTAATTTAATCTAATAAATTTAAGTAGAAAAATACCATAGAAAAGGGCTTTATTTATATATAGAGTGCTATTATATACTGTATCATATATATAGGGCTATTATATACTGTATCATATATATAGGGCTATTATAATACTGTATCATATATATATATATATATACTATTATTATCATATTATAATACTGTATCATATATATATATATATATATACACATACTATTATTATCATATTATAATACTGTATCATATATATAGGGCTATTATAATACTGTATCATATATATATATATATATATATACTATTATTATCATATTATAATACTGTATCATATATATAGGGCTATTATATACTGTATCATATATATAGGGCTATTATATACTGTATCATATATATAGGGCTATTATATAGGGCTATTATATACAGTATCATATATATAGGGCTATTATATAGGGCTATTATATACAGTATCATATATATAGGGCTATTATATACAGTATCATATATATAGGGCTATTATATAGGGCTATTATATACAGTATCATATATATAGGGCTATTATATAGGGCTATTATATACAGTATCATATATATAGGGCTATTATATACAGTATCATATATATAGGGCTATTATATACAGTATCATATATATAGGGCTATTATATAGGGCTATTATATACAGTATAGGGATGGGAACGACACGGGATTTGGGAAATCGACTGTCGAGGCCCATGTGTCGACTTTTTGTCGGATTGTCGGCCTTTTTTTTTCTTTTTTTTTTAAAGAGCAGCAGCGATGCGGAGGGTGGAAAATATTCTACATCAGGGTCCGAAATTAACACCCGCCAAGCGCCAAATGCGGGTAGATTTTCTGTTTGGCGAGTAAATCTCAAAAGGCTATCCGCCACACTGGCGGGTGAATGTTCATAACAAAATATGAAATTTTAAGCGCGCACGCACGAGCAGAGAGAGAGAGCGAGTCCCGGCCGCGCGTGCGCGCACTCACCATTCAGAGCGGTCAAGCTTCCCCGTACTTTTTGACAAGCGTCCTTGACAGGGCGGCCAGAGCTTCTTTGCAGCTCAAGTCGGCGGCGGTGTGTGTACGTACCTACAGTTAACGCTCTTTCTGTTGACGGCGCTGAGGAAAAAGCTCCCGCCACTGTAAGAAGCTGTCGCCGCCCATTTGTGTCCTCCTGCGCACCCACCAAAGCCGTGCAGAACGTCTTCAGCACTCGCGGATCGTGCATATTTCCGCTGCTGCTTCTGTTTACACACCATGGTCGTTCTTTTCTCGAGAAAAGGAGTTTTCTCATAGCGTTTGCAACGCAATACTCGTTCCCTTATCTCTCAGGGAACCGAGGTTAAAGTAACCGAGGAAATGTAATAAATGAAAAGCCAAAAAAAAAAAAAAAATGCAATTTGGAAATCCCACAAGCCCCGCCCCCTCGACATGTCGACACTCTATTTTTTTTGTCGAGTGGAGCATGTGTCGAATGTCGGTCGTTTTGTCGAGAAAAAGTCCCATCCCTAATACAGTATCATATATATAGGGCTATTATATAGGGCTATTATATACAGTATCATATATATAGGGCTATTATATAGGGCTATTATATACAGTATCATATATATAGGGCTATTATATACAGTATCATATATATAGGGCTATTATATACAGTATCATATATATAGGGCTATTATATAGGGCTATTATATACAGTATCATATATATAGGGCTATTATATAGGGCTATTATATACAGTATCATATATATAGGGCTATTATATACAGTATCATATATATAGGGCTATTATATACAGTATCATATATATAGGGCTATTATATAGGGCTATTATATACAGTATCATATATATAGGGCTATTATATAGGGCTATTATATACAGTATCATATATATAGGGCTATTATATAGGGCTATTATATACAGTATCATATATATAGGGCTATTATATAGGGCTATTATATACTGTATCATATATATAGGGCTATTATATACTGTATCATATATATAGGGCTATTATATAGGGCTATTATATACAGTATCATATATATAGGGCTA
This sequence comes from Rutilus rutilus, assembly GCF_951802725.1. Taxonomy (NCBI): domain Eukaryota; kingdom Metazoa; phylum Chordata; class Actinopteri; order Cypriniformes; family Leuciscidae; genus Rutilus; species Rutilus rutilus. Next base: position 3,497,147 of record NC_140219.1, read on the forward strand.
TTATATAGGGCTATTATATACTGTATCATATATATAGGGCTATTATATACTGTATCATATATATAGGGCTATTATATAGGGCTATTATATACAGTATCATATATATAGGGCTATTATATAGGGCTATTATATACAGTATCATATATATCGGGCTATTATATAGGGCTATTATATACAGTATCATATATATAGGGCTATTATATACTGTATCATATATATAGGGCTATTATATACAGTATCATATATATAGGGCTATTATATAGGGCTATTATATACAGTATCATATATATAGGGCTATTATATAGGGCTATTATATACAGTATCATATATATAGGGCTATTATATAGGGCTATTATATACAGTATCATATATATAGGGCTATTATATACAGTATCATATATATAGGGCTATTATATACAGTATCATATATATAGGGATATTATATAGGGCTATTATATACAGTATCATATATATAGGGCTATTATATACAGTATCATATATATAGGGCTATTATATAGGGCTATTATATACAGTATCATCTATATAGGGCTATTATATAGGGCTATTATATACAGTATCATATATATAGGGCTATTATATAGGGCTATTATATACAGTATCATATATATAGGGCTATTATATAGGGCTATTATATACTGTATCATATATATAGGGCTATTATATACTGTATCATATATATAGGGCTATTATAATACTGTATCATATATCGGGGGGGGATTTCACGATTTCAATTCAATTCTTGTGATTTGATTCTGATCTTGATTCAATATCGATTAATTTGGATAAATATTAGGTACAGTAGATACATGTAAATTTTTCTCAAGAAAAAAAAAACTCAGAGAGCACTGTCAGCTGGTATTATTATTAAAGGTTATTATTAAAATAACAACTCAAATTAAATCTAATGTGTTTTTTATTATAATAACAACGTTATAATATTTTAATGATATAAGTAAAAAATATAATAAATATGTAGATTCATATAGTGCACATATTTAGCAAAATACTCCTCTCTATAGCTAGCCCTGTATATATTGAGATCATATGAAAAGATTCTCATCACTGAAACTGATAAAAAAATTTGTTCCACTTCTAGAACATGCATATAGACCTTGAGAAACACTGATGACCTTGTGACCTCGAGTGTCTCTGATTTAATTTCATGCTCTGGCGGCATCGCATCCGAGTTGCTGAATTCTTCCGGTCTTGGAAATATTCATCACAAACATTCCGTACCTGCAAGTAGATTTTATTTACTCCGGGAATGAGGTCTCCGATCTTCCCAAACATCAGTCGACCGACTCCAGACGACGCTCCGATACACACGAGCAGAAGCCATTCCCTCTGAGTGTCTACAAACCGCTCCTTCACATAGCTCATCTGTACCGACACAGGAAACACATCAGGAGATTAACATTACACATGCAGAATTATCTGTCTGTCTATCTACAGTATCTATAACTATCTATGATGTCTGTCTATCTATTTATCTATCTATGTCTGTCTGTCTGTCTATCTATCTATAATGTCTGCCTGTCTGTCTGTCTGTCTATCTATCTATCTATCTATCTATAATGTCTGCCTGTCTGTCTGTCTGTCTATCTATCTATAATGTCTGCCTGTCTGTCTGTCTGTCTGTCTATCTATAATGTCTGTCTGTCTATTTATAATGTCTGTCTGTCTGTCTATCTATAATGTCTGCCTGTCTGTCTGTCTGTCTGTCTATCTATAATGTCTGTCTGTCTGTCTGTCTATTTATAATGTCTGTCTGTCTGTCTGTCTATCTATAATGTCTGCCTGCCTGTCTGTCTGTCTGTCTGTCTATCTATAATGTCTGTCTGTCTGTCTGTCTATCTATAATGTCTGCCTGTCTGTCAGTCTATCTATAATGTCTGTCTGTCTGTCAGTCTATTTATAATGTCTGTCTGTCTATCTATCTGTCTGTTTATCTATGGCTGTCTGTCTGTCTGTCTATCTATAATGTCTGCCTGTCTGTCTGTCTGTCTGTCTGTCTATCTATCTATAATGTCTGTCTGTCTGTCTGTCTGTCTATCTATAATGTCTGTCTGTCTGTCTATCTATAATGTCTGCCTGTCTGTCAGTCTATCTATAATGTCTGTCTGTCTGTCAGTCTATTTATAATGTCTGTCTGTCTATCTATCTGTCTGTTTATCTATGGCTGTCTGTCTGTCTGTCTATCTATAATGTCTGCCTGTCTGTCTGTCTGTCTGTCTGTCTGTCTGTCTATCTATCTATAATGTCTGTCTGTCTGTCTATCTATAATGTCTGCCTGTCTGTCTATCTATAATGTCTGTCTGTCCGTCTGTCTGTCTATTTATAATGTCTGTCTGTCTGTCTGTCTGTCTGTCTATCTATAATGTCTGCCTGTCTGTCAGTCTATTTATAATGTCTGTCTGTCTGTCAGTCTATCTATAATGTCTGTCTGTCTGTCAGTCTATTTATAATGTCTGTCTGTCTGTCTGTCTGTCTATCTATAATGTCTGTCTATCTATCTGTCTGTTTATCTATGGCTGTCTGTCTGTCTGTCTGTCTGTCTGTCTGTCTGTCTGTCTGTCTGTCTATCTATAATGTCTGTCTGTCTGTCTGTCTATATATCTGTCTGTCCTGTCTATCTATCTATAATGTCTGTCTGTCTGTCTGTCTGTCCGTTTATCTATCTATAATGTCTGTCTGTCTGTCTGTCTATCTATAATGTCTGTCTGTCTGTCTATAATGTCTGTCTGTCTATCTGTCTGTTTATCTATGGCTGTCTGTCTGTCTGTCTGTCTGTCCTGTCTATCTATCTATAATGTCTGTCTATAATGTCTGTCTGTCTGTCTGTCTGTTTATCTATGGCTGTCTGTCTGTCTGTCTATAATGTATGTCTGTCTGTCTGTCTGTCTATCTGTAATGTCTGTCTGTCTGTCTATCTATCTGTCTGTTTATCTATGGCTGTCTGTCTGTCTGTCTGTCTATAATGTCTGTCTGTCTGTCTATCTATCTGTCTGTTTATCTATCTATAATGTCTGTCTGTCTGTCTATAATGTCTGTCTGTCTGTCTGTCTGTCTATCTATCTGTCTGTTTATCTATGGCTGTCTGTCTGTCCTGTCTATCTATCTATAATGTCTGTCTGTCTGTCTATAATGTCTGTCTGTCTGTCTATCTGTCTGTTTATCTATGGCTGTCTGTCTGTCTGTCTATAATGTATGTCTGTCTGTCTATCTGTAATGTCTGTCTGTCTGTCTATCTATCTGTCTGTTTATCTATGGCTGTCTGTCTGTCTGTCTATAATGTCTGTCTGTCTATCTATCTGTCTGTTTATCTATGGCTGTCTGTCTGTCTATAAATGTCTGTCTGTCTGTCTGTCTGTCTATCTATCTGTCTGTTTATCTATGGCTGTCTGTCTGTCTGTCTGTCTATAATGTCTGTCTGTCTATCTATCTGTCTGTTTATCTATGGCTGTCTGTCTGTCTATAATGTCTGTCTGTCTGTCTATCTGTCTGTTTATCTATGGCTGGCTGTCTGTCTGTCTATAATGTATGTATGTCTGTCTGTCTGTCTGTCTGTCTGTCTATCTGTAATGTCTGTCTGTCTGTCTATCTATCTGTCTGTTTATCTATGGCTGTCTGTCTGTCTGTCTATAATGTCTGTCTGTCTATAATGTCTGTCTGTTTATCTATGGCTGTCTGTCTGTCTATAATGTCTGTCTGTCTGTCTGTCTGTCTATCTATCTGTCTGTTTATCTATGGCTGTCTGTCTGTCTGTCTGTCTGTCTATCTATAATGTCTGTCTGTCTGTCTGTCTATATATCTGTCTGTCCTGTCTATCTATCTATAATGTCTGTCTGTCTGTCCATTTATCTATCTATAATGTCTGTCTGTCTGTCTGTCTGTCTGTCTGTCTATCTATAATGTCTGTCTGTCTGTCTGTCTATAATGTCTGTCTGTCTATCTGTCTGTTTATCTATGGCTGTCTGTCTGTCTGTCTGTCTGTCTGTCCTGTCTATCTATCTATAATGTCTGTCTGTCTGTCTATAATGTCTGTCTGTCTGTCTGTTTATCTATGGCTGTCTGTCTGTCTGTCTATAATGTATGTCTGTCTGTCTGTCTATCTGTAATGTCTGTCTGTCTGTCTGTCTGTCTGTCTGTCTATCTATCTGTCTGTTTATCTATGGCTGTCTGTCTGTCTGTCTGTCTATAATGTCTGTCTGTCTGTCTGTTTATCTATCTATAATGTCTGTCTGTCTGTCTATAATGTCTGTCTGTCTGTCTGTCTATCTATCTGTCTGTTTATCTATGGCTGTCTGTCTGTCTGTCTGTCCTGTCTATCTATCTATAATGTCTGTCTGTCTGTCTATAATGTCTGTCTGTCTGTCTATCTGTCTGTTTATCTATGGCTGTCTGTCTGTCTGTCTATAATGTATGTATGTATGTCTGTCTGTCTGTCTATCTGTAATGTCTGTCTGTCTGTCTATCTATCTGTCTGTTTATCTATGGCTGTCTGTCTGTCTGTCTATAATGTCTGTCTGTCTGTCTATCTATCTGTCTGTTTATCTATGGCTGTCTGTCTGTCTATAATGTATGTCTGTCTGTCTGTCTGTCTGTCTGTCTGTCTGTCTATCTATCTGTCTGTTTATCTATGGCTGTCTGTCTGTCTGTCTATAATGTCTGTCTGTCTATCTATCTGTCTGTTTATCTATGGCTGTCTGTCTGTCTATAATGTCTGTCTGTCTGTCTGTCTATCTGTCTGTTTATCTATGGCTGTCTGTCTGTCTGTCTATAATGTATGTCTGTCTGTCTGTCTATCTGTAATGTCTGTCTGTCTGTCTATCTATCTGTCTGTTTATCTATGGCTGTCTGTCTGTCTGTCTGTCTATAATGTCTGTCTGTCTATCTATCTGTCTGTTTATCTATGGCTGTCTGTCTGTCTATAATGTCTGTCTGTCTGTTTATCTATGGCTGTCTGTCTGTCTGTCTATAATGTATGTCTGTCTGTCTGTCTATCTATCTGTCTGTTTATCTATGGCTGTCTGTCTGTCTGTCTATAATGTCTGTCTGTCTATCTATCTGTCTGTTTATCTATGGCTGTCTGTCTGTCTATAATGTCTGTCTGTCTGTCTGTCTATCTATCTGTCTGTTTATCTATGGCTGTCTGTCTGTCTATAATGTCTGTCTGTCTGTCTGTCTATAATGTCTGTCTGTCTGTCTGTCTATATATTTATCTATCTCTGTCTGTCTGTCTATCCAATATAAAAATAAAAATATGAAGCAACACAGCTGTTTTCAACATTGACAATAATCAGAAATGCTTCTTGAGCAGAAAATCAGCAAATCAGAATGAAAAGCTACTGAATCTGAAACAGAATTTCAGGAGATCCCACAGACAACATGGAAAAATGTTAAAACTGAAACTCAATAACGTGACACCAGGCGTTAATGACGCTGAAAATTAAGCTTCCCATCACAGGAATAAGTTACACTGTAAAACGTATTAAAATAGAAAACACTTATTTTAAATTGTAATAATATTCCACAATATGTTTTGATCAGCCTTGTTGAGCAGAGAAATAAAACAAACAAAAAATCGTACAAACCCCGAACTTTTGAACGATAGTCTGTCTGTCTGTTTGTCTAACATCAAATGACCTTTTTATAGCTCCACTCCACAGTATCTTGTCCAAACACATAAACATTCATCTCTGGTTGACACAGAAGTGCTAGTTAAGTGTGATTCCCATGACTTGGTAACCACCGCTGGACTGAACGGCTGGCTTTGTGTGGCCATCGTCTTCATCAAAGCCCCTTTTCTTCAGCCTCATCAACCATGCCATTAATGCGGCTCTGTGCTGGGAACACAGGAAAGCCAGCTATAAGTTGAATATTTCCGCTCATAGACGCCCTTGTTGAAGTCATGGGGTTAAAAAAAAAAAAATCCTTTAGAAGCGTTTCCTGACCCTAGAGATCACAGTCTTTTGAAACCGGCTTGAATGAGAAAACCTTAGGGGCACTTCAAAAGCCATGAGATTTCACATTTAGGTTTAATGCGAAGGAAGGGCTTTCCTATTTCACCACAGAGCGGCGAGGGTCACACACACACACACACACACACGTACAACAAAAGCCGGGACAAAGTGTTTACTTCTGTTCCGAAGCCTGAAAAAACATGACTGAAGGTGGAAGAGTGAGACTGAGGCGAGGGGGGAAAGGTCTCTCTCATTAACTTTATATGTACAACACACACACACACACACACAAGCTCAGAAACACATCTGAAACACACTCACACATGTTGGCTAACTCGCACCTACCCAAATAAACACTTGCTTCAAACACATACCGACGTTTTGACATATATCAACACAACACAATTGCAACAAATGCACACATAAACACACACACTTCCAGTTTCCTTACGTCTATCTAAAGCCTGCATTACATTTCACTACCGCTCAAAAGTCTGGGGTTGGTCAGATGTGTAATGCTTTTGAAAGAAGTCTCTTCTGCTCACTAAGGCTGCATTTAATTGATCAAAAATACAGTAAAAACAGTACAAAATTTAAATATTATTATAATTTTAAATCCCCTTTTTCTATGTGAATATATAGTAAAGTGTAATTCATTCCTGTGATCAAAGCTGTATTTTTCAGCATCATTACTCCAGTCTTCAGTGTCACATGATCCTTCACAAATCACTCTAATATGATGATTTGATGCTCGAGAAACATTTCTTGATTATTAATAGGCCTACATATTTTTCAGGATTCTTTGATGAATAGAAAGGTCAAACAAACAGCATTTATTTGAAGTAAGAATATTTTGTAAGAATATAAATGTCTACCGACATTTTTTCCAGTAAAAAACAATCATTTGTACTGTAAAAAAAAAAAAAAACTGTAAACATTTTGAAAAAAAATGTCAGTAAGTTTGCTACTGCACAACACGGCTAATTTGAGCACATCTCCATTAACCACACTGAATTACTGTGTTTTACAGCGAAAGAGAAGGATCCATTTGCGTCACGCTTTTCTTTCAGCTAACAGCGAGACATCCTCTTATATCATCACATTTTATGGCCTGTTTACCCTTAACTGTGACCCAAACCCTATTTATGCACTCAGTCCAGCAGCTGGAAACTAATTCCAAGCTTAAATTTGCTTTGAAAAACAAGCGAGAGCGAGCAGCGTTACGGCCACATATGTCGGGTATCCGGGTAAAAGTATGTCCATCACTATGACAACAGAGAATGAGTGAGAAGGAAAGGTGAAACAAGGACAGTCTGACCTGAGATGACACACGCCGAGTTAATAATTCATCATCAACATGTGTGGACTCATCACATAGGCTTTCTGTCATGCAGCGTGCAGTAAATATTTCAGCTCGCAGAACCCTAAAACATTATTTATGCATGGGCCGGGCGCGTCGCTCCTATAGCCTCCGCTTTCTGAATGTTAAATGCACACCGGCTCGACTCGCTGTAAATCGGAGGCGTTTTGTGTTTATAAAATAGTAAACAACAGCCTCTGCAAAACAGCAAATGTCATGTTTAATATTCAGTCCAGACTTTTTTTTCGTATTGACTAAGCTGCATTAGCATGCCAACAAACAATAACGGCCTAATTCTTCAATTTTTAATGATTCATTGACTGAGCAAATAAAGGATTTGGCATTGTAGATAAAAAAAAGTAGAGCTACTGCAAGTTTCGCACATAAATGATGTGCTGAAACTGAAAAGTTAGTTTCAAAATCAAATCAAAAACAAAAATTGTCATATTTAGTCATCCTCAAGTCAAACAATTGTGGCACAAACACAAATTAGGAAGTGATGTTCAAACACACTTTTGTTTTTATATGCAACAGTCTTATTTTAGTAATATTTATATACTATTATAGTATTTATTCATATTTAGAATAATCAAAATTAAAAATTAAAATTAAAAAGAATTAAAAATCTGAATAAAAAAATTAGCGCTGGGCAACGATTAATCACGATTAATCGCATCCAAAATAAAAGTTTGTATTTACATAATATATGTGTTTGTGTAGTGTGTACTGTGTATAATTATCTTGTATACATAAATACACACACATGCATGTATATATTTAAGAAATATTTACATGTATAAACTGCATATATATTTATACATCATTTATATTATATTATATATAAATATTTTATATTTAAATAACAATTTTTTCTTAAATATGTACATGCATGTGTTTATATATATATATATATATATATATATATATATTTTTTTTTTTTTTTTTAGCTAATTTGCTACAACACAAAACTTTTATTTTGGATGCGATTAATCGCGATTAATCGTCGCCCAACATATAAATATAACAATGGTAACAAAACAGCACAGAACACAACTCACCAGATGCAGGTAGGGAACGAAGTACACACACATGTATTATGTAAACACAAACTTTTATTTTGAATGCGATTAATCACGATTAATCGTCGCCCAGCACTATTATAACAATGGTCATAAAACAGCACAGCACTCACTAAACTAATAAAAACAGTATTGAGACACAGCACAGAACTCACCAGGTGCACGTAGGGAACGAAGTATCCCAGAACCGCAGTGGCGACACCGAACGCCCAAACCCGATAGGTCAAAACGCTGAACACTCGCACGTTAAAGTACTTCCTAATTTTGCCCAGGCTCTTCTGCCACCGGCTCGCCGAGTCCAGGCCTGACGGGGGTCCATCCATTCCCACGCCCGGCATCGGGATCATCCCGCTGGGCATGAGCGGTTTAAAGGTGAGGGCCAGCAGAGACTGGACCAGCATGAAGATGCTGAGGATCTGGAAGGTTCTGGGAAGACCCAGCGGTCCCACCACCTTCTTCAGGAGCACCGGGAGCCCCATCGAGAAGAGGCTGCTGCCCGCCGTCACCACACCGTTGGCCAATCCCAGTCTCTGCCGAAAATAATGCCCCAGGATCACCAGAGACGGCTGGAACGCAAACGAGGATCCGCAGCCGAACAGTATCCCGTATGTGAAGTAGCGGAGACCCAGCGTGCTGAAGAGAGAGAGGAACACAAGACGTGAGAAACTGAGCTCAAAACAGCACCTTTTTACTTGTTAAAGAGAATTGCTTCACTGACATACTATTATATTTATCAATGATAATAGTATTATTATTATTATTATTATTATTACACTATACTATAATACAGTAGTCAACATGTGAAGTGGATCAAAACTTTAATGCTACACATATATATACACATACAATACACATATATCATTATATACTATTATATTTTTTGGTAACACTTTACAGTAAGGTTTCATTTGTTAACATTAGTTAATGTATTAACTAACATGAACTAACCATAAGCAATACATTTGTTACAGTATTTGTTCATCTTTGTAATACAGCCGTTCATTGTTTGTAACTTCACAGTGCGTCAATTTTTGATTTTAGTAATGTATTAGTAAATGTTGAAATTAACATTAACAAAGATTAATAAACTGCTGTAAAAGTGCAGGTCATTATTAGTTCATGTTAACTAATGAAACCTTATTGTGAAGTGGTACCTATTTTTTCTTAATATTTTAAATTAGATTTTTTTTTCATATTTTCTGTTTAAGTTTGAATACATTTCTGTGTGTTTTTGCCATTTTTATTCATTTAGGATTTTTTTTAAATATGGACATATCGTTTTTTTTTTTTTTTTTTTTTTTTAGTTTAACTAAAACCATAGCATAGACCCCCAGAATATTTTGTTGCATGAATATCTGAACATGCAATATATCAGAAGAATTCGGACGGGCGAAAATCAAATCAACCCGCGAGAACTCTTTGAGAAAATATTGATTATTAGATTAATAATTGATTATTGAAGATTAATATTGAAAACATCCGGGAAAATCCGTTGTGTCATAAATAATGGCAAATTCTGTCAATGGCCAGGAGAGGGTTAAATTATATATATACAGTCACACTTTTTTCTTGATTTCATTTTGTTCTGTGTAGTTATGCTAAATTTGTCAGTTCAGTCCAACAGTTAATGGAAAAAAAATCATAAAATGAAAAATATTTTGCAGATCAATATTTTGGGGGGAAATGCACAAGGAAAGAATTGCTTAATAACAGATATTTTATAGAAAAAGTTTTAGGAAAACTTCGATTTAATTTTGTTCAATGTCAATAGTTATGACCAGGAAAGGGTTAAATTATGTTTTTTCCTGTATGCTAAAATGCACTTCTTTTTTCTTTTTCCAAACAACTAAAGACAACACACTAGTCTGTCTCGAAGTCATGTTTACGAGGTGCTGGATTGATACAGGCAATTTTTAAGCTGAACTAGTGATTTATTTTCCTTATTAAACTCAAGTAGCCTATTTCACATCCACACATGCCCTTTGACCCCTGAAGCCAGAGAATGTGCGACACACGCCTACCAGGAGACATTATTTGGCTAATGACCAAACACACATTTGCATAAATGACGGATTGCGGGTCCTTGCGGGATCGAATAGAGACTTCAAAGCCTGAGGACAGTGTGTGTGTGTGTGTGTGTGTGCGCATGCACTTGTTAGTATTCGGGTTTGTCGAGTGTTTCAGGCTCTAAACGCAGCAGGACTGTTTTTCTCTCTCCCACCGTTTCTAACAACAGCAAGAGCTTTTTGAGCTTGGAATAAAACCAAATGCACAGGATCTCAGAAAGAGGACACTGTGAGAAAACAATGAGAAGGAAAAGAAGGGAAGAGAAAGAAAGCAACGATTACATAAATGTCCCGCTGTCCTACGTGTGTGTGCGTTCTTCTTCTCGTTTAAAGCGTTTTTCGATGACCTTTTACATGAGCACTTAAAGGGATAGTTCACTTTGAAATAAAATTTTGGTATGTTTTAGCTTAAGGGCATCCAAGATGTAGGTGTCTTTGTTTCCGCAGTAGTTTCAATTTTGATATTTTTAGGTCAAACCGTTCTTGTCTGACAGTCATATCATGCAGGTCTATGGTCACCACCTCAAAGAGCATGCACAGAGTCCAAATTAAAACAATTCCCCATCGTAAGTACACATTGATGGCCTAAGACACGAAACGAGCGGTTTGTGTGAGAAAACGAACAGTATTTATATCGTTACCTCTTGTACACAGCCACGTCCAAGTGAGGGCGCGGGCGCTTCCTGCTGTGTGACGTGTGCGCAGACTGGTGCATAGATATATACACTAGATGTCGCATTAAAGACATTCGTTCCAATGAACTGCCGTAGCCAAGGCGACATCTAGTGTATATATCTATGCACCAGTCTGCGCACACATCACATAGCAGGAAGCGCCCGCGCCCTCACTTGGACGTGGTTGTGTACAAGAGGTAAAAACTATATAAATACTGTTCGTTTTCTCACACAAACCGCTCGTTTCGTGTCTTAGGCCATCAATGTGTACTTACGATGGGGAAATGTTTAATATGGACTTGCATGCTCTTTGAGGTGGTGACCATAGACCTGCATGATATGACTGTCAGACAAGAACAGTTTGAAAAATCAAAATTGAAACTACTGCGGAAAAAAAGACACCTACAACTTGGATGCCCTTGAGGTAAGCTAAAACATACCAACATTTTATTTCAAAGTGAACTATCCCTTTAAGGAGGCTGGAGGTGATTCGTCTCCTGAATTATGCTTTCCTCTAAAGACATGAAGACAGGAGACTGACGGACAAGGTCCAATTAAAGCACAAAACATTACAAAATGGATAATCTGAGCATCAAACATTTATAAGATTTTGTTTATAGAAAAATTTTGTTTTTGGATGAATGACCAAGAAAAAAATCATATAATAAAAAATATATTAAACAGAAAAGTATTGATTTTAGAATTATTCAAAAAATTATTCAAAAGGAAAAAATAAATAAATAAATATAATTATAATAAAAATATAATTAAAAATATATTTTTTTTATTCAAAAGAAAAAACATTATAATAAACACTTTACAGACAAATATTGCTTCTGAAAAATATATAAACAATATATATATATTGTTCTATAAATACACAAGAAAAAAAATCATAATTATATTAATGAATATTTTACAGAAAAAAATTTTTTTTGGAAGAATTGTTTTGGAGAAAAATTATTGATTTCATTTTGTTATGGCATGTTTGTCAGTTCAGTTCAACAGTTATGATAATTAATTATTCATTTTAGTTAACTTTATAATTTAATACATTTTTTAATTCAAAAGGAAAAAACATATAATAATAAATACTTTACAGACAAATATTGTTTTTGGAACAATCATATAATAAATATTTTACAGAAAAAGATTGTTTTTGGATAAATGTCAAAATATAAAATATTTTGGAAATACATTATTGATTTAATCTTTTTATGGCATGTTTGTTAGTTCAATTCAACAGGTATGAAAATGTATAAATGAAAAAATGCATAATATGACCATCTTTTTTGGGCATCAGCAAGTACAAAATGCAAATGCGACCTGTACATCTGTGTGGATGTTCACACACCTCGAACACGGCTTCATGCATAGCAGCAGTTCACAGCTCACACACACTTATATATATAGAATATAAAGACTGCATTGAGTGTGATGAAACTGGTTACGTCATGTACAATTTAATACAACTCAAATTAAGAAATTCAATGAAAAGATGCAGTGAAGAACATATGAATGATCACTGACTTCTTTGTCTAGTCCATACACAGCGCTGGCTGACAGTGCGTTGGAAAGGCTGAAAGAATTTAAGTAAACATAAAATCCCAATGCATGGTTCATTCTCAGGAAATTATGTAATTTGCGTGTCATATTGCAGAGGACAGTCATTACATATTTGCTTGATTTAATTTTGTTCTGTGTAGTTATGCTAAATTTGTCAGTTCAGTTTAACAATTAATGGGAAAAAATCATCATAAAAGAACAAATATTTTACAGAACAATATTTTGGGGGAAAATGCACAAGGAAAGAATGATTTAATAACAGATATTTTATAGATTTTTTTTTTTTTTTAGGAAAACTTCGATTTAATTTTGTTCTATGTAAAAATGTGTCAGTTCAGTTCAACAGTTATAGCAAAAAATCCAATATAAAAAAAATATATTTTGCGAGACAAATTTCTGGAAAAATGCATTAGAAAAAGAAAAAAAATATTGTTTTTGGGAAAAATGCACAAGAAATCAATCATATAATAATAAATATTTTGCAATATTTTACAGAAAAAATATTGTTTTTAGAAAAATGCACAGGAAAGAATCATTTAGTTTTTTTGTAAAATGTTCATATAATTATATATATATATATCATATAACAATAGTTCTGTACCAATCAGTATATGGGGATGATTAGGAGGCCATGATGGACAGAGGTCAAGGGGCAAATTTGGCCAGGATGCCGGGGTTACACCCCTACTCGTTTTCCGAAGGACATCTTGGGATTTTTAATGACCACAGAGAGTCAGGACCTCGGTTTAACGTCTCATCCGAAGTTATGGTATATGCATCAGTTCAGTTCAAACACTTACAGAAAAAAAATCTAACAAAAATGCTTTACAGAAAAATATTTTTCTTCTGAAAAAATGCACAAGAAAAAAATAATGTAACAATAAAATATTATAGATAAAAATATTGTTTTTGCAAAAATGCACAAGAAATAAATCATATAATAATAAATATATTACAGAAAAATATTGTTTTTGCAAAAATGCACAAGAAAGAAATCATATAATAATAAATATATTACAGAAAAATATTGTTTTTGGAATAAAGCACAATAAAATAATAATTTAATGATAGATATATTATAGAAACATATCGTTTGATTTCACTTTGCTCTATGTATATAGTTATGGTATATTTGTCAGTTCAATAGTTATATCAAACGAAAAAATTATTTAACAATAAATATTTTTTCCAGAAAAATTTTGTTTTCAAAAAAAGAATATGACTATAAATAATGTGGTGTGATGCAACGGTATATTTGCTATACTTTTGCACTGATAACCAACATTTAATTCCAAATCTCTGTGAATATAACAGTGTACATTCAACTAATGGTTATGGTGGTTTATGTTTTTTGGGGGAAATTTATCATTTAAAGCACATACATTTCAAATGTACAGTGAAATGTCTAAAACAGCAATGTGGAAAGGAAAGGGAAACCATGGAAAGGAAGAAGACATTTACGTGGCGAAGGAGCTGGTGAGGAGGCCGAGGAAGGCCACGAACGCCCCACAGACGGCCGTCTTCCGGCACCCGAAGTGATCGGTGAACATGCTGACCACCGGAGAGCAGAAGAAGATCATCCCCATCGCCAGAGCGCCAACCCATGCTGGAGAAACCAGAGAGAGAAACATGTGATCAATAAATGATAACATACAGCACCAGAACTCTGCTCTTCTGAGCTATTCTGTTGAGGATGGCTCAAAAACACGTTTAAAGGGGTGGTATAATGCCCTTTTCACAAGATGTAAAATAAGTCTCTGATGTCCCCAGAGTGTGTGTGTGAAGTTTTAGCTCAAAACACCCCACAGATATTTTTATATAGCATGTTAAAATTGTCACTTTTTGAGGGCGAGCAAAAACGCACCGTTTTGTGTCTGGCTCTTTAAATGCAAATGAGCTGCTGCTCCCGGCACAGGGGGCGGAGCTTCAAGAGCTTGTGTCCTTTTACCTCACACACACATGCACTGAAAATTTCAAAAACTTTTAGCCTTTTATGTTAAAACCGGAGTCAGATAAAGATGGAGAGACTCAAGAAGAAGTGACAACATGTAGAAGCAACAGGACATTTCTGAATGAATGTCTGATGAATTTATGTAGCTTATGTGTAGTTATCTTCTAGTCAATGATTAGCATATTCTGTCTCGATAATCTATAAATCGTGTTCAGGGGGCGGGGTTTATGTAAATTTTAGGGTTGGTGATGTCACTAACCCGGGAGGAATGTGGTGTAGTTTGTTGTAGTCCTTAAAAAGTGATTTCTGTAAAAGCAAATATCTCCCTTTGCTTTGAACTTTGAGCGTCGTAACTTTGCAGATGTTGTTTATGCTCAAACAGCAACATTACACACTAACTAAAGTTAGAAAAGTCAAATCATAATCAACCACCCCTTTAAGGACAATCAGATGTTCTACAGATCGCTATAAATGTACTTTTGTGCCTGAAGCAATTCGTTTATGTAATAAATTTAGTTTGATTGTCATTTTTATTATCATTTTATCCCCATTTTTTTTCTACTTTTCTGATCTCTCACTTATTTTTGTATTTATTTTATGTGTTATATGTGAAGCACCATGACTGATTAAACTAATTGCCCCATGGGGATTAATAAACCTCTAAACTAAAAAGC
>NC_140219.1:3517500-3532500 GCF_951802725.1 Rutilus rutilus
AGCATATCTCATCACTTAAAGGAACAGTTCACTTAAAAATGAAGATTCTGTCATCATTTACTCTCCCTCAAGTTGTTTCTTTCTTCTGCTGAACACAAAAGAAGATATTTTGAAGAATGTCGGTAATCAGAAAGTTGATGGACCCCATTGACTTCCATAGTAGGAAAAAAAAATACTATGGAAGTCAATGGAGAACGTCAACTGGTTGGTTACCGACATTCTTCAAAATATCGTCCTTTGTGTTCAGCAGAAGAGTAAATGATGACAGAATCTTAATTTTTAAGTGAACTGTTCCTTTAACATTTTAATTTACTTACTACCAAAACATGCATCACACAATTGTCCAAAATATCTAAAATCAACATTAATTCTGTGGTGGAAATGACAATTTAAACATTTTTTTAATAAAATGACAGATTTTTTGTGTCTTTAGCATTTACACATCATTTTATTTATTTATTTATTTTTGGCAGAATTTGACGATATTACGAATTTGACGATGCTTGATTAGGAAATTACGCAAAATATATAAAAATTTATTCCGTTCAGATTCCGCTCAATTTCAGTCAAATGTAGGTAAAATACATTCATGTAAAATGTATGTAAGTTAAAAAAAATACATTGTATGTGTATTTCAGTCTACTTTTAAACATTCAATTTTGTATTTTTTTTATGGATTTTCATATTTTAAGTCTCTGAAAGTTTTTTGAAAATCTGTACATAAAATCACATGAAAAGAGTAAATCATAAGCATAAAAAAAAAAAAAAGTATAGTTTTTTTTGGGCCTCCATGTACATAGGAAAAAGTTGAATATGTTATTTTTTAACATAATCGTGCCTGAAGTTGAAGAAACACCCTATTGTTTAAAGTCAATTTCTCTACGGGGAAAACGACTGGGATTTTCCTTCATGAAGTCGACTGTTGCGCTCTATTCCTGCATTTTTCACTCACTCGTCTTTTACTCTATTTCTATTATGCCTCGGCTCTCTGCTCTCCTTTGTTCCGGATCACCCGGTCCTAATTCTCCCTAATGAGTCTGCTCAACATGTTTTATTATCGGCTCATTTGTTAAATGAGGTAGAGAAAGACAGAGAGGACAGACGTGAAAGCGGCTTCGCTCTACAACAGAAAGAAGAGGAAAGAAGGAAAGGAGTGACCCACTAACACTGACAGATGCTCTCTGACAGATTGTGGATAGAGACATTCAGCCGCAGGAAAACACGGATCACTCTGTCTGAGTCTGAACGCCCCTTTCTTCCTCCGGCATGCGTTCTTCCCTCTCTCTCTCTCTCTGTCCTTACAAGCTCCCTCATGTCTCTCTGTCAGGCTGAATCTCAGGAAACCTGTCAAGAACATGTCTGGGTCATACTGTGTGTTACAACAAATCAAAAGGAAAGAATAAGAAGCAAGGAACTAAAAGAACGGATGGCTTTAAACACACAGAGGAATCAACATAAAACAGAACAGGTGCACAAACTAATTAACAATCAGGGAAACTGCCGATAACTGGGTACGGAGGGGCTGTTTACACTGATTTTCAACTAAAAACATACAACTTTTTATGCGCTTTTGGCCGTTTATTTACACGACAAGGAGGTTTTGGGTGCATGAAAATGCAAACTTTTGAAAACGGGTTTCAAAGTTTTTGAAAATTGTCTCCGTGTAAACGACAAAAACGCGAATCTCTGAGAACGATGATGTCATGCACATGCGTATTACATAGGGCTGGGAGAAAAATATCGATTCACCAAGGTATTGCGATTTTTTTTTTAAACGATTTTAAAATCGATTTTTTTTTTTTATTACAGATGATATTAATTCAAATTAAATTGCTTTATTTTTGTCCTTGCTTATAGACGAGGTTGACTGAAGTTGGCCACTTTCGTTCCAACAGAGGATGAAATGTGCCGTTATCTATGAGTGTTGAGTGACGTAACATCCCTTTAAAGTGGACGCATGGAAGAGACGTGAGACCAAGGGGGTCAATGTTTCAGAAAACACTGAAGCTTCCCCGGGCGCCGCCATTGATTAGCAGACCATCACCTGCTGTTAGCATTCCATTGACTCCCATTCATTTTGGCGTCACTTTGACAGCGAATAACTTTACATCTGAGCCGTTTAAAGACTCCATTTGTCCATTATTTATTTCTAAAGAAACACGAAAATGTATAAAAGGCTCCATTACCTTGTATCTTACGTTATGGCCCTGTAGAAGCAGTTTTTGTAAAAATAGGCTAACGATTGCGTCATAACCACGCGACTCTCTGTCGCACAGTAGAGAGATTACCGTATGGACAGGAGGAGAAGCTCACGGGCAATCAGGGGGACGTGGAGGCAAAATGACAAAATAATTAATCAGAATACTTAGCAAAAGTTTCTCCTGCTCCTAGCTCATGGACACCTCCTACTCACGCTCTCCGTCTCTGCAAGTTTCGGAAGGGAATGATTCAGATTTCTCTTGGCACAGCTACTAGAAGACAGACGGGTTGCTCACGTCACATCTACGTCGTCAAGCTCAGTCTGAGTCTGCGCAGTACGCTCAGCCATCAGGAAGTGAGTGCTTCTAATTGACTTCACTTTTCTCCGTTGAATCCAGTGGGGTCGCTGTGTCCATTTCTTTTATTGTCTATGCGTGAGACTGAACGCACTGAAAGCCCTCGCGCTACTCATATACTGAGAGAGAGAGATAAGACAATAGAGCTGCACGATTCATCTTTAAAAGACTGTGATCTCGATTCAAACACCGACGCGATCTTCTTCCATTTCGTCTGTCTATTAAACCGTTGACAAATCATATCGCAACATTCAGATCTGTGTCGGCGCTGACCCGAAGAGAGTCGTCATGAAACAGCTTCACAAACAGTCTTTTCAACCTCACAGTATCATTATTTATGTGATACAATAGTTCAAATCATCATAGAAGTACTGGGATAAAAGTTTAAAGTTCAAATATAAACACTGATGTCTACGATAGCGATCAAAATAGAGTAAATCAGCTTTTGATAGAAACGTGGCGCTTAAAATAACGCATTTATCGATTACATTGTTTCGCCACAAGGTGCCGACAAGTGACTGTTAAAAAATTGATTTGTTATTGAATCATTTATTAAAGACAATGTAGTACTGTATGATGATTCTGAAATAAGTCAGAAAGATGTGATGAATTGTTTTTGTAAATATGACTCATCTTATAAATCATGTACAGTCTGTATAAGGGAATGATTTAACTTTTCCCCATGGTCTAGTGTTAAAAAAAAAAAATGCAAAAAAAAAGATACTTGTAGAATCGCAATTCTTTAAAAAAAAAAAATGGGTGTATCGGCACCCAAGTATCGTGATAGCAGAGAATGTCTAATAAAGCGAGAAGTTTCACTCTCAGTACACTTCCGGCTTCTGAACTGGTTGCAGTTCCACTCTGGCCCCATATGAGGGCGCTCACAGGACGAGTGCAGAATGAATGGAGGTCAATGGCGGTATACCCCTCAAAATCAACTTTTCTCAGGATATAATTTTTTGTCTAGTAATTTGAATATTGTATTCGAAAGGAGATGCTAAGAAATTACACATTGCTGGGTGTTAGATTTTTTAGAGTCACTTATTTGCTTTAAAAAGTATTTTAAAGTGTCAATGACGTCATACACATCGTACGACCAGAGATACTGCTTTACGACAATCCTTCAGTCACTCTGGTGCTTTCGCGCTCTGCACTTTCTTTTCTCTCGAGGCATCGACAACACAGCTGACACAGGTAAACACACACAGCTGACACAGGTAAACACACACAGCTGACACAGGTAAACACACACAGCTGACACAGGTAAATACACGTGCTAGACGAGTTTTTGTTTTGTTTGTTTCTGGTCCCACTTCGGATACCACGATGCCATCAAGCGGTATCTCTGGCTGTAATCAGTCCTTCACTGACCAATCAGCGTTCATTAGCAGAATGCTAGCGTGTTATGGGCAACAACAACTCAACCTGTAAGAAATCTAAAGGACATAAGTACTCGTTCATTCGACTTTCGACCTATAACCCATGTTGAACTTGCAAAACCTACAATCAAATCTGAGATTTCTCAACGGCAATCGGGTGAAAGAGACAAATTTAGCCGTCTAGCCCCATAGACTCCCATTCATTCTGCACTCATGGGCGATCGCCCCCAGTGGAACTCTGGTGGAACTACAACCAAAATTCGGTACAATAGGACTTAATAGGGAGTGGGCAGGCTCTCCGTAGACGGGCTCTGGTGATAGTATCGTATCAGGAGATGCAGCCCTAGCATTACGTGTTTAGTCTATAGTGATCATCGCCATCTAATGGCCTGGCGGCAGAATACAGCGTTTTAGTCGTTTTTCGTGAATCAGGATCGTTTTGACAATGGTGTCGCCTGTGCACGGAAAACTCATAGGAAAAATGTCTCCGTTTTAAGCATATCGTTGTCGTGTAAACGTACCCTCAGAGTGAAGTAGAAACCAAAACAGAACATAACAGAATATACATATACATCTCCTTCCTTGCTTCCACTTTATTTTTCCTAGTATTGCTAATTTAGTGAGACCAACAAGAAATGTTAAAAATAATCACTTTCTGCTTTCTATCAGTGGAATATTTTGGACCATAAATGAACCAATTGAAACTAAAATAACCCTCATTTACTAAGGGATCTATCCATGTTAGTGTCTTGTTTGTATCCAGTGAAGATCTCCTACTAATCTTTCAATGGGTCTTTTGTACAGGAGCGCCAGGAGAAGAGCCTGACTCCAACACTGAGTGTTGACTCCAACACTCCATTTACTTTCCTTCAAGTCTTTAAAGCATTTATAATTTCGATTTTTTACACAAAAATTACAAAAACTTCCTCCCAAACTTCCTCCTCCAAACAAATTCTGCGATCAGGGAAACCAAACCAGACTCTATGCAGGGCTTAACGGTGCTAACCTTTACAGTCCCCCTGTGGTGAATATCAAGCTTTTAATGTAGTCACATGATGTCTATGTGGTGTTTTTAATATGCTTTAAGACAAATCATGTGTTAGTTCATAAGTCGACAGCATTGCTGAGTATTTTCTCCTTAAAACTGCAGTGAACCAAAGACAGTCTCAAAAACACGCTTTGAAATCGCTGGTGTTTCTGACGTCCAGTGGCGGCGCCAGGGGGGAGCTAGGTGGTGCTGTAGCTCCCCCTATAATAGCCATAGCACCTGCCCAGCACCCCCAAGAAATGTATGTTTTTTTTTTATATATATATATTTATATTTTAATGTCATGTTTGAATAGTCTTTTTCATGATGTTAAAAATAGGAATTAGATAAAAACGTAAAAATCGCGAGCGGGCGCGGGCGTCATGAGCGCTGCGCGAGCATGCAGGAACGAGTAACGTTATGAGTGGTCGTCAAAAAAGATGGATAAAGCAAAAAAGCTGTCGGGGACTAAAAATAGAAAAAGAAAGAGGGAAAATGAGATGGCATGTCAATTAATGTGACAGCAGCTAAATAAGTGGATGGTGAAAGGCAACAGTAGGATTTAATGTGTGACGTCCAGGCATGTAGGCTACTGGCCATCGGGACTACCGAGAGATTCCCGGTGGGCTGAGACGTGCTTTTTGGGCCGATACATCTCATACTTTTTTTTTTTTTTTTTGTCTTAACGGCCCATAAAACTCATACATCGACGGCCCATTCGTTTTGTTTTGCTTAATTGGCGGCGCATGGGTTAGTGCCGGTGTAATGCATTGGTCAAAAAAGTCAGCGTTAGTTTTTTTCTTCTGACAGACCAGCCCATGAAACGTAGATCAGCGGCTGATTGGTTCTTTTCTTGATTGACACTGGGCTGGCCCAATCACATCTTTAATGTGAAGTAGCCTATAGAAATATACTCTTTCAAGTATAGAAATTAGTACAAAACTAATTATGAAAGTTTCCTTTATTTTTCAGTGCATTTGTTTTACAATATCTGGCTATTACTATCATGGGATTATAACTATTAGTGTAATGTAGACTGACACTGTAACTAAAAGAGGTTTGAATTTTTCTGTTTAATTTGCACACTGAATATGGGTTGGTGCTTTTAATTTAGCTCTCAAAGTGCACCAGATTGATGATTGCCAAAAATTGTTGCTGCATACCCCCTCCTTTCATTAAATACATTTACATATATATACAGTATGCTTATAGTCGTGGAACAAGTATAGTTAATGCTGGCGTGTACGCATGTGTATACCAAGGGTTGTCCGATGCGACCTCCATAATGAAACGCCCCAAAATTCAAAGCACCTTCTCTTAAGTGTTGAGCATCCCCATAGCACCTGCAACAGAAAATCTCTGGAGCCGCCACTGCTGACGTCACAAACTACCTTGTAACCAATCAGATCAACGTGTGATCGTCAACCAGTGGATCTCTGAGCTGAGTGAGTGAGTGGAGGCGGGGCTCATTTGCATATTCATAGAACTGCGTCTACTAAATGAGGCAAGGGTGTCGAGTTACATTCAAGCTATTTAAAGACATGAAGTTTTTTTTTTCAAGGAAAATTTTTTTAAATATCTAATTTTGCTGATAAAAGATGAGTTTTAAGGGATAAAATGATTGACTACAGGGGGACTTTAAAGTTAAGAAGAACTTTAAGAAGTCTCTCGCTGATATTGGCATCTATCAGCCAATCACATATTCTAGATATTCCAGCAGAAATCAGTGCATTTCTGACGGTATCAGTAGATAAAAGATCATTTAAAAAACAAGGGTTCGTCAAAGATCCACATATCAGGATTCTCCAACTCTCTAGAAAGAGTAAAGGTCTGCCATGTTTCGGTAAAAAAATAATTTTGGTGCATCATTATTTCCAATACTTGCTATCAGTTTACTATCTCTACACAACAGAATTCAGCAAAATCAGAGAATAGTCTTAGCATCTGTATTCAGCACTGTACTGTATGCAGTATCTGTCTTTACATCTTAAAATCCACAAGGAAAAGTACTGAAAATGTTTAAATAAATCAGATAACATGTTCACAGCCTGAGTAACTTTTACTCCAGTTCAGACGTATTCACAACTCAATCCCTCCTGGGTCATTGACATGCAGAGTGGAATATTTCACTATGGTGACACTGGCTTTGAAAGCAACTGAGAGACGTGGCTGGCATCCAACCCTCCTCTCCAGTGCAGTCAACAATACATGTGAACAGTCAACATTGATAATCAATGTTACATGTGCAAAAGCAGCAGGGGAAACATTTCTCATCTTTTGCCTCCGGGTATTTTCAATCAAACTGACACAGCTCTTAATGTCGCTTTTAATGTGTCTATGTGGTGTTTTTAATATGCTTTAAGTCAAACCATGTGTAAATTCATAAGTCGACAGCATTGCTGAGGATTTTCTCCGTTAAAACTGCAGTGAACCAAAGACAGTCTCACAAACACGCTTTGAAATCACTGAAATCTAGAGTTGAAAAGCATAAAGAGATAATGTCATTTGATTTAACAAATTGCAAGCAAAAATGTCCCTCAAACCAGCCAAAAAAATGATTGTTTCAGCTCATGCACACAATCCCCAGCTACACATAATGGGGGAAAATACTTTCATCATCCAATGAGAGATTCAGAATCACTCATTTGGCGACACAAATCTGGCACACTTCATGCACTGTGTAAAAGTGCACCGTGATCATTAGTAAAAATGATGGTTTGCTAATAGTTATTGCACAAAGCTTTGGAGTTTTACGAGATTTTAATGATTAAACGAAAGAAGTTCTTGCAGAGCAATATTTAAATGTTTAATGTTGATGATTCCATTAAGAACCTTTAACCTCAATGGAATCTTTCCATTCCACAAAAGGTTCTTCATAGTGGAAAATGGTTCTTTAGAAAAAAAAATTGGTTATTTTGTAGGGCTGGTTAAAAAATATCGATTTCTCGATTTTAATCGATTATCATTTTTACGAAACAATATCGATTCTTATATCCCAAGAATCGATTAGTCATCCTGTTTTCAGTTGATGAATGAATGGATCATTGTTGCACGCATCCCATCCAATAAATCGCAATAATCTTTGTGCTTTGTTATTATTGATATGAAACAAAGTCTCAGATTTCAAATTACGTCCATTTTCTTACGAAATTCAAAAACATAATTACCGTTTTCAAGCCCGTAGGCAGGGGGGGTTCGGGTGGTTCGAACGAACCCCCCCCCCCCCCCTCACTGCCAAAGGTCCAGAATTTAAGTCGTTTTTTTATTTTTTTTATGTGATTATTGTCATCATTGTTTTAATCAATGCTTGTGACAAATATACTGGGTTGCCGTTTCAAATTAATATGATTATTGTAGCTGGACTTGTGTGTGTGTGCCGCGGATACCTGTCAACACTCCCGTTTTTCCCGGGTTTCTCCCGTTTTTTAGCCTTATCTCCCGGACCCCTCCCGGTTTGTTATTACTCCCGGGAAACTCCCGTCATTTGCATGGCCCAAACACCTTTAATGTATAATCGGACCAAGTTTGTCTAATGTTGTTGCCAGATCTTGTATTAAATGCATTATATTCACACAATCCACACACCATATAGGCCTACTACAATTTCAACCCATTTGTCACCTCAACCTGGCAACCTATAACCCAGTTGCGCAGTCGCGGAAAGTAGGCTACCCGAAAGCGAGCCGATAGACATGGCAGGTGAGGGCCGGATTAACCATAGGGCAACTGGTCACTTGCTCAGGGGCACATGACATCTAAGGGGCACTGACAGGTAGGAGGAAATACACAGAAATTTAATAAAGTTATCAAACACTTTACAGTCTTCACTGCATAAAGTGCATCTGCGGGTTCACGCAGACTTTCCTCCCTCCCCGCTGAACGCCAGCGATTACTAATTCGTGAAATGCACTCCCGCTGGTTGAGCGCGGTAAATTCGTTTTAGGTTCGATATTAGCCGGACATTTGTTCTAAAGAGCTGGTAAGTCCCGCCCCTTCCGTAAAACCCCGCTGGACCTCTAGGTTGAAAAATCGTCAATGCAAGTGAATGGGAGAAAATAATTATTTTCTGGTCCCGTTTGAATTGTGCCATGAATGTGAACATATGTTGTCTGTGAATTTTTTATATAATCTTTCATGTTACGAGTTTGACAGTATATGGTATGATTCTTCGGCTAGCAGTTGTGGAAAAGACATAACGAGAAAGACTACATGTCGCCTATGTGACGTCACCCCATAAAGTTGACTTACCCGTGGTTTTCGCCAACCTCACCGATTTTGTCCTCTCCCTGAAAGAAGGCGGTGAAGTGCACCAAAGACACAGTCATGTTTAGCGGGATCCGTGAGCTAGAGTCCGTGTGCTAATGGTGTTGACGTTTCAAACGCGTCGAAAGCAGCGAAGAGTTGTAGTCCACAAAGTGCTCTCACACAAAGTCTAACCGTATCAAACTTCTACCCGCTAAATTGTAGCATTCTTCACACGAAAGATTATATAAAAAATTCACAGACAACATATGTTCACATTCATGGCACAATTCAAACGGGACCAGAAAATAATTATTTTCTCCCATTCACTTGCATTGACGATTTTTCAACCTAGAGGTCCAGCGGGGTTAGCGAAGGGGGCGGGACTTACCAGCTCTATAGGGTCGGCCGGTCGGGTCTAACAAAGATATCAATAGCAAGATTAGTTTTAATATTATTAGACCATTGTATATCGACATGATGAAAATATTCATTCAAAATCATTCATGCATTAATGCTGCATAATTATACCTGAGAATGCTTTGACGCGTTTCCACAGCGCACGATGCTTAAGGGAACGTCTGCCAATTCCACCAACTGCGGTAAACGTAGACTATAATTTCTATGATTTAAAATTACTTTTAACATTTAAAAACAGACGTTTTCAAATTCCAAAGCTTGCAGAAGCTTGGTTCCTAATGTCAATACTGACTTAGGCTACAGCTTTAGCCTTGAGTAAATTAACTTGTCTAAGAAAATTATTCCTAAAACGTATAAATATCAGTTGAGCCTACTTTCGTCACTGACACAGACGAAAATGAAAAGACTAAGTTCAGCTTTAGGAGGGGAAGAAATAGGCCAGGATAAGAAGACTGAGAGAAAAATTAATATGAAGATGAAGAGAGGTATTGACAAATAATCTAATGATAAGGTTTTAAAGCTAGCCTATTTCTTATAATTTTTTGGCCTTCAAAAGTCCTAAATTGCACATATGTAGATCAGAGAAATCCAAATTTTCTCGGGGGAGCATGCCCCCGAACCCCCCTAACTACGCCGGGGCCTTGAGTCTTGATGCCCAGGGCACAGGAAATTGGACACAATTTAAATACAAAAACAAAATACAAAAGGACGAGAAAAACTGCAAAAAGGTCCACTTTTTGAAAAAAAGAACCCCCCCTTTCAATAGTCTGGCTACGGACCTGGTTTTGGCGCTGTGGCGTGAGATCGCTCCAACGCAGCTCAGCTCAAGAGAAGCAACGGAAGCAACTCTTCCGCCTTAATAATACCAGTTACAGCGCGAAATAAACATGAATGAGCATCTGAAAGTGTGTTAAAAGATAGAGTACAACTTATCGAAGTCCGTATCATGTCTCATGGAATCGCTCAATCAGTGTTTCAACCGTGCAAAGACGTTAGTAAACAATGTCATGTAACGTCACATTTACCTCAGAAAAAACATATCCAGTGACCATAAACTCATTAGTCAGCTAGAAAAGTTAACTCTAGAGAGGAGCATTTTGTTAAATATATGCACCATATTATATATTCATTATAATTTTTAATGTTCTTCAATATTTAATACATATATTTGAATAAATCTGGAAAGTTTTTTTATGACAGCCATCCTTTAAAATTTGATATAATTTCATATAACTTTATTATTATAAAAATAAATAAAAGTGTATTTTAAGTGTTTGTATACAAATCAGTTAATTTTTACATTCAATATTATAGTAGGCTAATGAAGCCATATAGGCCTAGGCTACCACTGACTCCCATGGTTTACAGCATTAGTTAAGAGATTTGTTTTCCTTGAGAAAATTTGCAATGTATTGTACCTGATATCCAAAATAATCGATATTGAATCGAATCGAATCGTAATCGAAATCGAATCGAATTGCAAGCTTGTGAATCGAAATCAAATCGAATTGTGAAATTTGTGTCAATACCCAGCCCTATTATTTTGAGAACTGATCCTTTAAGGAACCCAAAATGGTTCTTCTATATGTGGTAACCTTTATATTTAAGGTGTATATGTTTTTTTTTCTCGCAAAAAGACACCAGAACAAGGACAATTCTGTAATTTTTCTTGCATACACAC
The DNA here is from genome assembly GCF_951802725.1 of Rutilus rutilus. NCBI lineage: Eukaryota > Metazoa > Chordata > Actinopteri > Cypriniformes > Leuciscidae > Rutilus > Rutilus rutilus. Next base: position 3,528,805 of record NC_140219.1, read on the forward strand.
ATTTTTTAAGAGTCAGGCATATTTCAGTTTAAACTATTTGCCTGTGTGTTGTGATTTGCATTTCATCCACTGCACAATAGTAATTAAATATGCAGCCGTGAGAAGCGATTGCAAGGCCAAACACACCTGTGGCGCGCAGAGAAAGCTCATTCTGGCAATGATGCATAGAAAATCTTAAGTCAATATGACAAAACATTGCTGAAATGCATTCTTTGCTTTCAAGCGTATTTGCTGTGTTACACACAAACGGTTTGGCGTTTCAGAAGGATTTGAATTACTTCTGACAAGCATCAATTTGAAATCTATAGAGGTGAAAAGAGATAATGTCATTTGATTTAAAAGTTGCAAATAAAATGTCTCGGAGCTTACGAATGAACAAAAGCAATAGGTGAATGAACATGCACTGGCCTACTGTTGTTTAAGGCATCAGTCAAACATATTCATAGTCTTGCAGGTCTCTATTTGGATGCTCAAAAACTATCAGTTACATGCCAGACTGCCAACGTACGCTTTCACCTTTCACCAACACTTGTCTACTGTTCTCAGTCCTTCAACTCATTTCACCTTACTTCATTGCAGCAAGGAAAGGACATGTGCATGCAGAGTGTAAGTTACAAGTTTAAAATACTTTATAAGTAATCTTATAATGTCCGTTTTCAAGCAGACTCAATCAGCCAATCAAACACATTTTTTCACAATCACATGACTGCAAAAAACAGCTGGCTTTACAAATTCTCCTGAGAAGGCCTTTAGAGTCATAATTACGATGTGATTTTGGCTTAAAAAAAAGTGGTCAAGGATTTGTTTGCAGGTGCTTCAGTCATTTTTTCAGTGACAAGCTCCATTTCAATGTTTTGGACTATCAATATACTTCATTATATTCATGTCGCACAATGTTGTGAACATGACCTCAGCTTTTTCAGCAGCCCTGTTTATTGCAATTAAAATCACCATATGCCACGTTTTACTACGATTATGGTTGCTACGATTATGAGCTTAAGTATTTTGTCAACATAAGGTAAAGGTTAATCGCAATATTGCCTAAATCTCATAATCACATTATAAGGGTGCATGTAAAAGTACTCATATGACTTGAATGCAGAAAAATCTGTACAATTACTTTTTTTCCGCCTTTACATCTGATGGACGTTTTCTCTACGACCACCAAACAGACTTGCAAAAATAATAATCATCTTCAAACATCCTTTCTGAACACTTCAAATGCCTGCAATCTGACAAATCTTCTCACAAACTGAGCAAGGTGAAATTCTTGTCTCTGCTAAATAGGCTGGGATAAGAGAAACATATTCATATACACGTGACTTTTAAAGGGGTGGTATAATGCCCCTTTCACAAGATGTAAAATAAGTCTCTGATGTCCCCAGAGTGTGTGTGTGAAGTTTTAGCTCAAAATACCCCACAGATACACTCACCTAAAGGATTATTAGGAACACCTGTTCAATTTCTCATTAATGCAATTATCTAATTAACCAATCACATGGCAGTTGCTTCAATGCATTTAGGGGTGTGGTCCTGGTCAAGACAATCTCCTGAACTCCAAACTGAATGTCAGAATGAGAAAGAAAGGTGATTTAAGCAATTTTGAGCGTGGCATGGTTGTTGGTGCCAGACGGGCCGGTCTGAGTATTTCACAATCTGCTCAGTTACTGGGATTTTCACGCACAACCATTTCTAGGGTTTACAAAGAATGGTGTGAAAAGGGAAAAACATCCAGTATGCGGCAGTCCTGTGGGCGAAAATGCCTTGTTGATGCTAGAGGTCAGAGGAGAATGGGCCGACTGATTCAAGCTGATAGAAGAGCAACTTTGACTGAAATAACCACATGGATCCATCATGCCTTGTTACCACTGTGCAGGCTGGTGGTGGTGGTGTAATGGTGTGGGGGATGTTTTCTTGGCACACTTTAGGCCCCTTAGTGCCAATTGGGCATCGTTTAAATGCCACGGCCTACCTGAGCATTGTTTCTGACCATGTCCATCCCTTTATGACCACCATGTACCCATCCTCTGATGGCTACTTCCAGCAGGATAATGCACCATGTCACAAAGCTCGAATCATTTCAAATTGGTTTCTTGAACATGACAATGAGTTCACTGTACTAAAATGGCCCCCACAGTCACCAGATCTCAACCCAATAGAGCATCTTTGGGATGTGGTGGAACGGGAGCTTCGTGCCCTGGATGTGCATCCCACAAATCTCCATCAACTGCAAGATGCTATCCTATCAATATGGGCCAACATTTCTAAAGAATGCTTTCAGCACCTTGTTGAATCAATGCCACGTAGAATCAAGGCAGTTCTGAAGGCGAAAGGGGGTCAAACACAGTATTAGTATGGTGTTCCTAATAATCCTTTAGGTGAGTGTATTTTTATATAGCATGTTAAAATTGTCCATTTTTGAGGATGAGCAAAAACACAGTTTTTGTGTCTGTCCCTTTAAATGCAAATGAGCTGCTGCTCCCTGCACAGGGGGTGGAGCTTCGATTACCTCCTCACACACACATGCACTGAAAATCGTAACTTTGCAGAACTTTATGCTCAAACAGCAACATTACACACTAACTAAAGTTAGAAAAGTGAAATCATAATCAACCACCCCTTTAATACATGCAGTCTCAAATTGTCTTCAACAAGATCTGAGCTGCGGTCTGTACAGTCAGTGTAATGTTTAAAAAAGTCTAAAAAGACAAACTCTCTCTAAACAAGCATGAGATCCAGGGAGAGCAAGCGGAAACAGAGCGGAGAGCATCCAAGTTCATACGGTCCAGATATACATAGAGGTAACATGATCTGAGTCTATGCATTACCAGCCGTCCTTCTGTACAGCGTGTGTGTGTGTGGACACATAGGGAGAGATAGTGTAGAAAAGAAAAAGAAAGAGATGGAAAATGTAAAACTGTGACGTTCAGGAAACTGTGGGTGTTGTATACATTAACTACAGCGGCCAATGACGCTCAGTTTCCCTTCCCATCTGCATTTTTCTTTAAATTAAAGGGATCATGACATGAGAAATCATATTTGCCTTGATCTTTTAAGTTTTAGCATATAATGCTCTTTGTACCATTAAAACATCCTGCACGTTTCATAGCTTAAAACATCCTCCTCATTATAAACAAAGTATTTATTTATTCAAGCTAAAAAAGACAGCAGGTTTTGATGTTACGGGATCTGTGACATCACACAGGCAAGTACATTTGCATATGCCCGCCTCCAGAGCAAGACATCGACCAATAGTTATACCTCATCGCACCATAGGCCCCGCCCACTTGCATTCAGTCGCTTGCAAATGGAAGAGTGAAAGAATGTTTGCTTTGACACGTCCAGTTTAAACAGCTGGTTTGTGTCTCTCTACAGCGTCAGAAACAAGCGGATGGTTTATTTTAAAGGGGTGGTATAATGCCCTTTTCATAAGATGTAAAATAAGTCTCTGATGTCCCCAGAGTGTGTATGTGAAGTTTTAGCTCAAAATACCTCATATTTATATTTTTATATAGCATGTTAAAATGGTCACTTTTTGAGGGCGAGCAAAAACACACCATTTTTGTGACTGTCCCTTTAAATGCAAATCAGCTGCTGCTCCCGGCACAGGGGGCGGAGCTTCGACAGCTTGTGTCCTTTCACCTCACACACACATGCACTGAAAACTTTTAGCCTTTTATGTTCAAACCGGATTCA
>NC_140219.1:3542500-3602500 GCF_951802725.1 Rutilus rutilus
TATAGTACCGGTCAAAAGTTTGGAATAATTTTTTTTTTTTTATGGAAAAGAGTCTCTTTTGTTCACCGAGGCTGCATTTATTTTGATCAAAAATACTGTAAAAACAGTAATATTGTGATATATTATTACCATTTAAACTAACTATTTTATTCCTGTGATCAAAGCTTGAATTTGCAGCATCATTACTCCAGTCTTCAGTGTCACATGATCCTTCAGAAATCACTCTAATATGATGATTTGCTGCTCAGTTATTATCAGTCATTATTATTATCAATGAATATTTCACAATATGAATGTTTTTACTGTATTTTTGATCAAATAAATCAGCCTAGGTGAGAAAAAAATCTTAATTGTTCCAAACTTTTTGTCTGGTAGTTTATATCTTAGGTTTAATTGATTGATTACAATTTCTGTTGGCCAAAACAACATTATTATAATTTTTTTGCATTGTTAACATTCACATCTTTGCTGTTTCACGAATTGTTTTGTAATTAATTGTTTATAATTATTTTATTGCTTGCATATGCTGTTCAATGGCTCATTCCCACTGGACTGGACATGTGACAAAAGGTCAGCGTGAGTTCAATGAACTGCATCATTTTTTCCTGGGCAATAATGGTGAAAATAGCACGTTTGCCCTAGTAAAAAAATAAATATACTAAAATGCATTTGAAATACATTTATTTTATGCATATTTGTGTACTTAATATAAATACCCTGCAATTGTACTTTTAGTATACTTAATTGATATACTTAAAGTCTGCTAAATTGGGACAACTACTTTTGTACTTAATGCTCTTTGGTTTTCCAGAAATAGTGCTGATGTCCAACTAAAGATAAACTGAAGTATATTTGATTGTGTTAAAGTGGAACTATTGCAAGTGTAAGGAATACTTGACATATCTGACTGATATTATACAGCGATCATACTATCCGTACTAAAAGTTATTTTAAAACACATTTTAGGCTTAATATTAAGAAATCTGCATTGCGCAATAAAGAAGTACTCCAAATTAAGTTGAATTATATTTATATCAGTAAGTCTCAAGCAATATGTCAGTAAATATGTTAATGGATTTGTAGTATCTCCCCTATATAGTGAGAAAAGGCAGGTTCTGCGCATTGTTAATGTTCAGACAGTGAATATGTGTGTTTTGTCTTCCTGATCACACACTTAGACACAGTGCTCACCTGACGTGACCATGCATGCCTGACACAGATTTTTTCACCATGATAGTGTGCTTCATGTCGCGGTCTGCGAGATGTTGCTGAGTCCGGATGTGGGCGTAGAGGAGAACCGACAATCTCATCTCCAGAACGACACCATCCACAAGCCCGTGGAAAAGCCTGGCAAAATCGACAACACTTTTTACGGTTTACACACTGAGAGAGTTTTGTCGTTTTCAGGGAGATTCTTCTTAGATTCGTTTTGACCATAAAATATATTCTGTAATAACTGAATATGCATAAGCTAAAGACTACCATGGTGTATAAATATATATATTTTTTAATTATGTGATTATGAATAAATTAATATAAAATAAAATAATGTATTTAAATGATAATAATATATACATTTATATTAGAATAAAATATGTATTTTTTTTTCACATTAAAAGGTTTTTACCATTAAAGTAGGGAGAATTTGGTGGGAATATGTGCTAAAATGTCCAAAAAAATTTGTAAAGTGTTACCTAATAGCTTCTGTCTTCTACTTCTTTTGATTTTGGAGTGAAATTTGGCTTTAAATTTGTCCTTATGTCATGAGATTCACTTGAATGTGTGTGTGTGTGTGTGTGTGTGTGTGTGTGTGTGTGTGTGTGTGTGTGTGTGTGTGTGTGTGTGTGTGTGTATTCGGCTCTTACTCTTAGTAAAGGTATCCGCTGAGCAGTGAACAAGTCTTGTCGCTCTTAAACTGTATGAAACCAAGCATGACCATATAAGGACACGTTTCCTCTTCCCCTCCTCCTTGAAAAACGAAACAATGGGGGTCAATAGAAATTAATATCAGCCATCTTGTTCTCTCTCTCTCTCTCTGTGTCATGGATCATGCTCTGCTGGACATATACAATTATGTAGAGGAGAGGAATGTGTAACGGAGCAAATAATGAGCTGAGACTTTGTACATTGCAGCTTTTGTAATAAAAAAGGGCTTTTTAAAGGAACAGTTCAACCAAAAAGAAACTTCTTTTAGTCAGTATGTATACTCTCATGCGTTTCAAAACACATATTATGTTATTGTAATATGTACAATAAACACATTGAATTACAAATTCTCCTTAACAACACTCAACTAAAGTTAATTTCACATTCAAAATGCACTAAAACTTACCAAAACACTTACACATACATGTCTCAAATTAAGCCACTCTTCCACAGCACTAGCAAAAGTTTTCACCCAACAAACACACATAAAACAATGAGCTAAAAAAAACACTAACAACATGCAGCATTTAGGGATGCATCGATATAAACATTTTGGCCGATACCGATAATTCTTTATATTTAAAAGCCGATAACTAATATATTGGCCGATAAATATAAATCCAAATTTTTATATAATTTTTGAGAGCCTGATTAGAAAAATAAAAGTCTCACCATTAAAAGCCACGTCGCAAACGCAATTATAATGGTGTTCTCATTGTAATTTTACGTAGCTTATATGAAACTGCAAATGTATTTTCCTTTTTCAAGTGATTCCGATCATATTTCAAGCCAGTTAAAACCATCATGGTCTCAGCTGACGGAAATAATACATTATTTATCAGCTTTAAGATATCAGCCAAATTTTCTTATCGGGCCGATAACGATAACATTAAAAATGAACATACCGATATATCGTGGTATATGTGACCCTGGATCACGTCACCAGTCTCGAGTCGCACGGGTATATCTGTGGCAATAGCCAACAATACATTGTACGGGTCAAAATTATCGATTTTTCTTTTATGCCAAAAATCATTAGGATATTAAGTAAAGATCATGTTCCATGAAGATATTTGGTAAATTTCCTACCATAAATATATAAAACATGTATTTTTGTGAGTGAATGCAGCACAATCACCAACATAAATGAACAACTTTAAAGGAGATTTTCTCAATGTTTCGATTTTTTTGCACCTTCAGATTCCAGATTTACAATAGTCGTATCTCGACCAAATATTGTCCTATCCTAACAAACCATGCATCAATGGAAAGCTTATTTATTCAGCTTGCAGATTATGTATAAATCTCAATTTCAGCAAAATTGACCCATGTGACTGGTTTTGTCATCCAGGGTCACATATGGTCTACTTTTAGTCCTTTTCAGAGCTTGACAGTCACGGTCAACATTTTCTGTAGTTGTGCATATGAAAACTGGAGGAACTACTCCTTTAAAAGCAACATTTGCACATGCCTGCACTTATCCACACAGGACGGGACACCCAGATGAGTTCCAGCATGCCTCCTGTTGCTTCTGCTGGAGAAATTAACATGCAGGGCAGCACAAAACTCACAAACAAACTTGAAAAGAAGGGGCGAGAGAGAGAGAGACGTGAGGAGGGGGAGGATAGTGAAGTCCTGGAGAGAAAATGAACCAAGCTTGTTACGAGAAGAAAGAGGGATGGTGGGAGGACGGCAGACGAGTGAGGGGGTGTACAGAGGGAGGGACTTCAGAAGAAAGAAAAAAGGGAAGGTGAAGGAGAAGAATGCATTAGACCGAGAGGAAATACACCAGAAGGCTGCTGGAGAGAAGACGTGAGCAGGAACCAGTCAGACACACACACAGGTACGCCAGTCGTTTTCACTGAGGGTTCACTGGTTACAGGTTGCCATGACGATCAGTATTATAGTAGGTACGTTAATGCGTGTTTTACCATGGGAACCAGTTTCCGCCCAAACAATATCGTGACTTCTGTAAATGATGGAATAAATGGCTAAATAAATATATCTAAATTTATTTGTAAGAAATTTTAGAATCTTTCTGTTATTTTGATTATTTTATGTCATATTTTTTTTCATTTATTTTTTAGTATTTTCCATTTTCGCATCTAACATAAAACTTTGTAAATATGTGTGTATGTATATCTATATCTATCTATCTATCTATCTATATATATCTATATATATATATATATATATAAGATAAGTGCCATCTGAAATTTTCTTCTAGAATGATCATTTTTATCAAGCTTGTATATTTAATTTCAATAATTTCACTTAAATGGCAATGAAAATTACCTATTAATTGTCATTTAAGTGAAATTACTGAACTTAAATATACAAGCTTGATAAAAAATGATCATTCTAGAAGAACATTTCAGATGGCACTTAGAGGCTTTTGCATCTGAACTCCTCATGTATATATATATATACACACACCTACACAAACTTGTATGTTAGGTGTGATTAATCGATTTGACAGCACTATAAATTTGAACAAAAATGTTGTTTTTATGGTTTTAGTTTTAGTTAGCTATAATGTATTTGTAATAACTATAATGATATCTAGATGTTTATGTATAATTAGGTGATTGTCAGTGTGATGCGAAGATGAAATTAGTTTTTTAGCACGTTTTTCTGCCGTTGTTATGCTAGGGTACATGTTGCTTAGTCATAAGAGTGATAACTTGGCTTGGGTCCCTCCCTTTATTTCAACTTAGCTGAAATAAAATGTTTTATATTGTATTTGGTTTCATTTAACATTTGTTTAATTTCAAGTATCAAAAATGCTTTTATGGTATTTTATGGTTTTAGTTTTAGTTAACAATAATTGCGAACGTCATTTCATACCCACTTTAACTGTTTCTACCCACTTTACCACAATCTCTCTCAGTAAACAAACAGCCTGAATGATCCTTCTGGACAGAATTAAAGTCAAACTGAACATCAGGGTGTATTATTCAAAGGCTGTGGGTTTATTCCTCTGTTTTGTCATTCACCGGGTAAAAATTGTTAGTCTGGTCACTTAGTAAAGCAGCAGCAATAGGTTTTTAAATTGTGAATTGTTCCGGCCGCTGGCATCAGTCGGAGGGAGCAGGGTTTCTCTTCAGGTTCCCACAGTAACTGGCAGGCGGTTCGTTCTGTTGCGATGTGTGTGTGTGTGTGTGTGAGCTGCACAGTGTGTGTCCTGTGTTAAAAATACACCCTGATGTTCAGTTTGACTTTAATTCTGTCCAGAAGGATCATTCAGGCTGTTTGTTTACTGAGAGAGATTGTGGTAAAGTGGGTAGAAACAGTTAAAGTGTAAGTGGGTATGAAATGACGTTCGCAACAGGGCAATTATCGTTAACTAAACCTAAAACCATAAAATACCATAAAAGCATTTTTGATACTTGAAATTAAACAAATGTCAAATGAAACCAAATACAATATAAAACATTTTATTTCAGCTAAGCAACATTTCTCGTTTACTTTTAGTTTACCTTGATGTACTAAAATAACTAAAACTGAAATTGAAATAAAAATTAATAATGCAAACTATATAGACATTTAAAAAAATTTATAATAATTACTAAAATTACTAATAAAAAATACTGAAAAATAAACATAAATATAAAATAACACTGACACACACACAACCCATTTGAATTTAAATATATATATATATAAATAAATATCTAAAATTTAGTTTTACAATTGTTTTACCCCATTGTCAAATATATAAACAAGCATAAATAAAAAAATTGTGAGGTTATGCTCACAAAAAGTTTACTTATATATTTATATTTATATATATATATATTAGTAAACTTTTTGTGAGCATAACCTCACAATTTTTTACTATATACACATTTTTTATTATATATATATACATTTTCTAGTGTGATTATATATATATATAATAAAAAATGTGTATATAGTAAAAAATTGTGAGGTTATGCTCACAAAAAGTTTACTAATATATATATATATATATAAATATAAATATATGTATATATATATATATATATATAAATAATCACACTAGAAAATGTATATATATATATATATATATATATATATATATATATATATATATATATAAATATATATATAAAAATATAGAATGTGAATATAGAATGTGTATTTTTTTTTTTCCGTCAGCATAAACTCACTTTAAAAAAAAAATAACATACTTGTATTCAAATTCAATTCAAATCTTCTTTATGAAAAGTGGTTTCATAAAAGAGGCGCAAGAACATGTGTTGAGATATTTCATGTTCTTTAATGTGTTCATGTGTCCTGTTTAAGAAAATGAACGAATGGAGCTGCTAAAATGAACATTACAGTAACTGTACCTTAATTTGTTGCAGGTTCAACATGTTGCTGGGGTCAAAGGTCACGTTCCTCCTCGTCCTCCTCTGCGTGATGGAGTGTGTTCGCTCCACATCCGTCAGTCCATCATTACCTCAGCCACACACACGCGTCCGCATTATCGAAGTCGAGGACGACTACGACGACGAAGTCTCAAAGACGACGCTCACGCCCCGGTCGCCCGGGGTCACCACCTCTCGTGTGATACCCCGACCTTGTGATTATGACCCCTGTGAGGTTCAAACGACCCCCTGCGAGAAGATTGCGGCGCTCACGGGTTGCCTGTGTCCTGGGTTGACGGGTCCGGAGGAAAGACCCGAGCCCCCGAAACTTCGTGAGATGAAGTTGGACGGCTCCGGGGAAGTGGTTGTCCATTGGTGCGCTCCTCGCTCCAACGTCACCTATTATGAAGTCACTATAAAAGGCAGGGAAAAGCTGCATATTTTTAGAGAATATCTAAGGAATGGAGTCATACCTGGAATGAAAGTTGGGGAGACGGTGTGTGTGGCGGCCCGGAATCAAGCAGGGCTCAGCGAAAAGTCCTGTACCCGATACGATCCGCCGCAACCGGACCGAGTCTCTCTGAGCGCAGGGATCATCGCGGGATCTGTCGGATTCCTGCTGCTGGTTTCAGCGCTCGCCGTCGTATTATGGCAACGGAGGACATGTCGGAAGAGCGGGATGGGAGAAGCGGAAGGCCTCGGCAATCCTTCATACACCAATGATGGAGCCCTGTGATCAGCAGCAAACAAACGCGAACATTTCAAAAGCATGAGGAGAATGAAACAAGCTGCAAAGACACTGAGTTTCACAAGTGCACAACTGATTGTTTTTGTGTGTTTGAAAGACGTCTCTTCTGCTCACCGGGGCTGCATTTATTTGATCAAAAATACAGTAATATTCTGAAATATTATTATTACTATATAAAAGAACTGTTTTCTGTGTGAATGTATTTGTAAAATGTTATTTATTCCCTGAATTTTCAGCATCATTACTCCAGTCTTCAGTGTCACATGATCCTCAGAAACCATTCTAATATTGGTGCTCGATTATTAATAACGGTTCTTGTTATTATCAATGTTGGAAGCTGCGTATTATTTTTGTGGAAACATTTTCTGAATTTTCAGGATTCTTTGATGAATAGAAAGGTCAAAAGAACAGCATTTATTTGAAAAAGAATCTTTTGTAACATTATAACTAAATTTTAATGTTTTTTTATTTTTTTCTTACTTACCCATGAACTTTTAAACGGTAGTTTATATTATATTATATTTCACAATATTACAGTTTTTACTGTATTTTGGATCAAATAAATGCAGCCTTGGTGAGCAGGAGATGATTAAAGCATTAAAAATTCTTAATTTTTTCCAAACTTTCCGAAGTGTATTGTGCATCTGACTGAAAATAATGCTAACTAAACTGCTGCGATTGGGTCTGAATGATTGTTATTGTGAGATTGAGATTGATTTGAATATTTAAAGTCAACATGGAATCTAAATCGTCCCTGTTTACTTCCATAATTTACATTTGTGGCCTTATTGTGATTGATTCATGAGTGCATTTATTCCAAAGGAATTTGCATTAGTAAATCTCTCATAAAAAAAAGAAAGAAAAATAATTGCTTCACTTTCCCCTTTCAAATTGAATGCATTCACATTCGACTCATTAATTATAACATCATAAAAAATGTGTTCCTGATGGCCAAGATTTTGATCAATCAAATTTTATTTTAGTTTTCTCATCAATAAATATCCATTTTCACTCAAATACATCAAATTATGGAAGTAACGACGACTTTAACAGGACTAACGGTTCTTAGGAAGCCTGGCGCTTCATTAAGCTAGACAGGGTTTTAAAGTATCTGTTGTACAGCTATTTTTAAAATTATTGATGATGTTTTTAACTATTGACAGTTTTACAATAAACCTATTTTAATTGCATTTTATTGACTGAGCTTGTTGTTTATTCATACATGCATGCATATGCCTATTTAGAAAATGGACTGTTACCCAAAATTGTGGTAGTTTTTCTTGCAGAAGTGGTTGTTCTTGCAGTGTCTTTGTTGCGTATGCTGCCTCAAGAAATATGTGTGAAGTGACTGTGGTAACATGGAAGGAAATTGCTGTAGTCTGATGCAGTCAGTGGCTTGATTGAGCAATGCTGAATCAAGTGCATGTAACATATTCAGAGCCGGTTATTTTCCATCCAGCTTTGTCAATCACCCCTTCCCTTTGCTACCTACTAATCTCAGTTTATTGCTGTTATATAAAGAGGGTGCCATGCAGATATTTGCCTCCAGCACAGACAGAGAGTGTTGTGTTCTTGGCAAAAGGGAGTGGTATTTATTACTCAGAAGTCTTATGATAAATAATACATTAGGAAATACCTTACCTATGAACCCAAATAAGCAAAAATGTTTCAGATTCAGAGTGAAATGCACATTTTTCACCTTGCCTTCTATCAGGATGTCTATATAAAGGAAAGAAACACCTGGTAAAATATGGCAGTCTTGGATCACTGATGTAAAGATCAATAGTGTAATGAACCCCACACATGTTTCAGCCTAAACTGGTTACACTGATCTGAATGTCCATGACAAATATGACTTGAATTAAACTCATAAGGGAATAAATTGTATGGTGCACCGTGCAGGTATTCATATTTTGTCATTAAATTGTGTTAATTTTGACACAAAAACTTGAACTGAGCTGAATAATGACATTGTCTTCTGTAGAGCTTGCTTTACAGCTAAATTGAATTAGTTTAATAATCGATGAACTTGCAACATGTTATTGAACTAACCTGAATCAACATTAAATCGTCAATACGTCATATAATTTAGTTACCACACCTCAAGACATTCAGATGTTGTATTTCAAGACATTTGTCAAATTTCTGTTCTTAAAACGCTCTTGTGTTTAGGAATAATTTCTTACAAATTTCATTCCACGCTTACTAATTTCAAAATGTAATTTTAGAGCTAGTAACGGAGGCTTGTGTGAATTACCTGAGTGAGTCTGTGCTGTAGGGACCTTTGAAGTAAAGTAGTAACTGAAATCATTTAGCGGAGTGATATGGGCATGTAATGCGGTCTAGACCTGCCTGGAACTACTTTGGTTCCCCCTAGTATAAAGCGCTGTACATAAATAAATGTGAAAAAATGTTAGTGAAGGGTTCACGACACTGAAAGATCATCTACACATCTGTCCAGAGAGTCAAAAGATGGATATATTCCCTCAAGATGAAACAAGCCTACCTGTACTCGCTCTATACCTGTAGCAAAATGTATCTTTGAGTTTGGGGGGTGCGTTTTCCCCCTTCTTTATTTATTTATTAATTTAATTTAATTTAATGTAATTTATTTTGAAGAAGAAGAAGAAGAAAAAAATCTCCTTTATTTTAAGACTTTTATTTTGAAGGGCTGTCAGTGCTGCCGCTGTTGATCTCTGGATTCAGCGGCCCGTGATCATCATCATCACCGTTAGTCTGACAGACCCTCCGCTCAGCTGTGGGCAGGTCGATGGAGACCCACAACTGGTGATACCGGCGTTTATTTTTTATATAATCGAGGATCCTTAAGCGCCCGGATAGAGATGTCCACACAGGGACACGCGAATCCAAACTCGTCCGTGAATAATTACAGAATGAATTCTACACAAAACGGAGGCGGAGCGGCAGCGGCGTCCTGTCAGAACGGTACGGGATTAAAGCGAAACCACTTGAGCTAACATGCTAAAGCTAACGCGAATATCACACTCAAAAGCTGAGATAAGAGGCTGGCTAAGTGTTAGGCTAAGACGCTAATGGCTAAACGTACGTGCTAAAATGCTAAAATCACATTCAAATCCACTTTGAAAAGCTAAAGATAAGTTAGCAAGCTAAAGGCCTGAGATTGAGGCCAAGCTAAAGCACTTGTCATCTTCGTCTTTAAGGCGGAGACATCGACCTCTACAGATCACAACAGAGTAACATTTTCTATACCTGTCATTAAAGTCACATAGCAGCTGTCGGTATGTTTTAATGAATGTTCATTTTTCAGTCAGTTTGTTGTCATCTCCTGTCCTTAGCCCGTTAGCGGCTAGTTTAGTTCAGGTTAGCTTGGTTGTTCTTTCTGTCGTTTTAAAAATCTAAGGTCCGGATTATTAATTAATCTCATAAGATATTGTCATGTGGTTGGTCTGAATTAGGAACTGACATATGTCATTGTCTTGATCAGATGTCTCATATTTGTGGTAAATTAAGCTCGCAGAATAAACGTGTGATAAATATTGATTAAATATTCCGAACAAACCAACATTTTCATGTAATATCTTAACTTGTCTTAACGGTAATTTGCCAATTCCTTTTGTGGTTTCACGAATGTGAGCTGTATTTCTACATCATGCTAATATAATCTGACTGTGTTCTTACTGTTAAACTGCATAAAAGGAAGTAATATCAGTATGTTTTCTAATGTGCATCTTACCGTTTTTTAACATGACGTGAGTCACGTGACAGGTGAATGTTGTCGAATTGTCATTTAGTAATAAAGTCAGAGAAAGATCTGTGCAAATTGTCTTTTGAACATGTTAATATCATACTAGTATCTATTTAAGTACCATGGATTGCAATGCAGTGTAGTTTTAGTAGCCTATACATTGATTAATTTGAATATCTGTTTTTTTTATGTAAATTTTTGTTAAAATCAGTACTTTTGTGAGTTTTTTGTGATTTTTATGTTGGTTTACTTTTTTTTACTTTTTTAATATGACTATATTAACTTTTATTTCAGCTTTTGCTTTAGTTTTTGTAGTGCATAATGTTAAACTAAATATAAAGTTGAATTTAATCCCAATGATGTATAATATAATCACAGACAGACTCGATGATGTCGAGTGTTGTCAAACTGCTTGTGCATACAAAAATCTTACAATTCTAACAATTAATGGCTAAATGAATTTTTGGAAATGTAAATGCATATTTCCTACTGACACAACAGCAAAAGATATAAACAAATGGCTTAATTTTTTTATAGTTTGTGAAAATACTAACATGCATGCATAAGACTTTTGCACAGCACTATATATTGCTAGACATGTATTTTGATTATTTTTCAGTTAACAATTCTTTTTTATGGTTTTAGTTAACTATATTAACCTTGTTACCATGTAAATACAGTGTATAAATATGATAGATAAATAAATGATATAAGAATATGCTAGTCATTCAGTAATGTGGTATTGCCATCACTCTGCTTATTTGTAAGGCAAATATATAATGATGCGAGTTTCAACTGCTGTTGGATTTCATAGGTCGATTTGTATATAAAACTTGTGATTTGACTAATGACAAACGTGCGTTTGTCTCATTTGCATGTCATTTGCATGTCAATCTCACAAATCAAATTGATGTTGTTGTTGTTTTTGACAGGTCCGGGACAGTCGTTCCCTGCCATGTATCCCGCATCCAGCTATAGTTCTGCTCCGCCTACTGGTTACCCCCCCATGGCGGGACACAGCGCTCCTCCGACTGGAAAAATCCCAGTTTTGGGCACAGACTATAGTGGGAACTACTACCAGAACAGCTCAGGGCCGTCGCTGTACGCAGCAGCACCAGGATCGCAGCCACCTGCACATCAGTACTCCTCCTCGAGTGTCCAGCAGACTGCGCCGTACACTATGCCAGCCGGGTATTACGGACAGGCGTATAGTCACCCCTCACAGGGTCAACCCCAACCCCAACCTCAGCAGGTGCAGCCCAGCTTGGTGACACCAGCCAGTGGCAACAACCTCGGCGCCCCGCTGTACCCCATCGTTTCTTACCCATCAGCCCCTGGGAGCAGTCAGTACGGCACGCTGAGATCCTCTCAAACTGGCGCAGGGCAGCCGCCCGATTCAACGGTAATGCCACCGCCGCCTACCCAGAGTTCTTTGCAACAGCATTCCCAAGGGAACGGGGCCACACCCACACCAGCTCACCTGGGATTCGGAGCTCCGCCTCTCAGCCAAACGGCCACTGTCAATGGCCAATCGAATGCAGGTTGGTTTGAATGCATTTCATCCTAATGCACACAGTGTTATGATCTTTAAAGGTCTAGGAGATTTAGAAACATTTAGAGATCAATGTAAATAAGAACACACAAAAAATGACAAAAAACATACAAATGACGCCAAATTAAAGAAACAAATATAACAAAATAATTCCCCACAAGAAAATGTGGAAAATAAACCGAATTCTTCAGCGTATTCGACGGCCTAAAATCCTTCTCTTACTAAGAAAACAAAATACAAAAGGTGGCGCACACTTCTTACCTAGTGTGTCTAACACCTCACATTACTACGGGCACAATGTACAAATGCACAGATGTGCGTATATCACCCACATAAAGAACATTAAACTCAGAACATCGGCAAAAAGCACAACTAACACTAAGGAAATGAATGTTAGACTACAAAAAGGGATTCGATCAATAACTGATACAAAGTACGCAACTCAGGACACTGAACACACACACACACTGCTTCCAAACGAGACGTGCCGGAAGTCTTTTAAAGCAGCGGGGCGACAGCAGATTGGACTCAGAAGAGCCGCCCTAATGATGATTGACAGCTGACACGACCAATCACAGGAACCTGAGAGCGAAATAGCAAATAGGAGACGTACAAGAAAGGGAGGGGGAAAAACAAACACGCATAGAACGTGACAACAGTCAAGCCAAAATGTATTCAGACACCTTCAACATTTCTCACATTATCACAGTTTATTCACTATAGTTTAGAAAATGGTGATAAAATATGACAAGAACTCTGAGTTATTAAATCACTGGTTTTGTCCGTCCTTCTGTTAGACTCTCACAAATGAGTATCTGTCAGCTGTTAAATTTAACTACACAATTAGATAATACCAGTTTAGCTCAACCAATTAAGCAATGCTTCATTCTGTTCAGTCTGTGTGTAAAAAGGTGCATTAGCATTTAAAGAAAACACACTTCAGCAAAACATGATCAGCTCAAAGTGACTGAATAATATTTGGTCACAAATGTTACTGGTAGTCTCTGTATGAAGAATTTCTGGGTATAATGTGTCACAGATTACTTTATTTTGCTCTCCTCACTCACATAAGTGATCTATAGTGTCCTGCGCACACTAGTAAAACATATCAAAAATGATATCTGGTGTGTGAATAATTTTTGGTTTGAGTGTATATGTTCATGCAAAAGAATGGGATTAATGCTCATATCCATTGTATTGATTGTGTTAACCTTTGTGTTTATAGTTCAACAACACTACAACCAAAACCTCCAGAATCCCATGAGCCATCATTACGGCGGGGCCGCTCCCGGCAGAGAGGGCCCTGATAAAGAGAGAGCGCCCTCAGGAACCCCAGGCACTTCTGTGCATTCTTCACCACGACACCATCCCGGTACGAAACATCTCTTTCACACATTATTAGACAGTTAGCCGTTTCGTTTCTTCCAGCAGGCTGTATTTTTACATTATTTGTGTCTTTTTTATGTCTTGTTTTGTTTTTTATTAGAGCTGCAACTACAGTAGTCAACATTTGAAGTAATTATAATAATTAATAACATATTAATTAATAATATGTACACATATATATTATTTACATATTAATAATTCTAATAGTTATTTACGTGTTTAATTATTTAATAACAATTATATACTATTTAAAAGTATTTTGCATCATGCTAGTTTAAATTTACAGTGAATTAATATAAAATGCACATTTTCTTACTGTAATATGAGTTGGTTTATTATTAAATTGATATTTATATATTAAATACATTTGAAGTGGATCAAAACCTTTCATCAAAGTTATACATGAATTACAACAATACTCGTTCTTGTCTTAGGACAACTTTGATGAACTTTTTTGATGCACTTCAAATGTTGACTACTGTATAGGCTAGGGCTGCACGATTAATCGCAATAAAACCGCACGCGATTTGGCAAAGGCTGCGATTATTTTAAGCGCAGCTTGTCAGTGGAGTGCGGCTGATCGGTAGTAAACACTGCCCCATTTGAACACCAGAGGGCGCTCTCACGCAAACACGCTAAATATGCCCCGCCGCAGAAGTACAATAACGGCGCATCATTCCAGGAAATCCCTGTCGCTGTAGCCATAGATATCATATACAAACGCTAGATGTCTTATGGCGCAGTCACTTCCGGCATCATCGTTCGGCCATCTTGTGACAGTGCTCTGTGCATTAAGGTAAATGATCAACATGCACACAAATCCTCTTATCTCGCTGAAATCTTGACGGATTTACAAACGGTTTGGTTTCTTACAAACGTTATTAACGTGGCTATAATTCCGAATGCTTGAACATGTATGTTATAATTTTTCATATGTATGCAGTGTATGTATGCAGTGTCATAACTTCATCTCTGACGTTTATAACAAACCAAACCGTTTGAAAATCGGTAGAAAAATGAGCAAGTTATGGTTATTTAAAAGTACATGCACCATTGAAGTAGTGAGCGAGTACACTGTGGCAAGATGGCCGCCACGTGCGGACGTCGACCTCCATTGGCCAGCAGTGCGCACGAGACATCTAGCCTTTATATATGATATCTATGGCTGTAGCTGAATAGTCAGAAGATTGAAACGCTTTGATTAAACATGACTTATAAATGCACGACTGCCTTATTCTGTGTCAGAAGCTCATCATCTCACAGAAGGAGGAGCTCAACTGTCCTTATGAAGTGAGTTTGGAGTAAATGCATGACATGTTATTAAATGTTGCATGTTATTAAAACGAGGTTCATAAATGATTCTCGTGTTTGGAAAGATATTTGACTTGTGTTGTTTTTTTCAAATGCACGTTATAAGTGACTCAAACTCACAGTGCTTTCAGATGGAGCAGCGTTTACAGAGCCGTACATCAATGACAAACTGCGCATAAAAAATAATCGCAGCCTTTGCGATTTTAAAATCGCGATAAGCGATCTCGATTTAAGTGCGATTACATGGAAATTGCGATTAATCGTGCAGCCCTAGTATAGGCTATTGATAATCAATTAAGCTGTCTGTAATTCAGAATTTTTATATTTATTTTATTTTTTCCCCATAATTTTATTTTAAAAAAGTTTGAACTTTATTTTACAGTACGTGCATTTGCGTGTACTTACCTAAGAAAGTACTGGGTAATATAAGGTGACTATGGGTTAAGGTTAGGTTTTGGAGTAGGTTTAGGGTTAGTACCTAGTTATTGCCCATTATTTGTATATTTAGTATATTTGTATAACCCATATAGTTATTTTAATAACTATAATAAGTAAATAGTATGTACATGGGGAACAGGACTGTAAAATAAAGTGCTACCAAAAAAAAAAGAAATCCACATCTTGCTAGGGGCGGCACGATCTGGGGAAATAAATCGAATTGTCATTTTTCACAAAAAAAAATTGCAATTAAAAATGTTTTTAAAAAAAGCTCCAGGTTTTTTGGGCTGCACAATTTGTCCTACATTTGTACAATTATCAATATGACTATAAAAATATTAAAAAAAAGATTATTATTGTTATTACTCAATACAAATATTAGACAAAATTATACATATTACTGGAAAATTTCACTGGAAAATAAAAAAATTGTTTTTAAGAAAAATTATAAAAATTGTATTGTACAGTACAACTGTACAATTACAGTACTAATATTTATGGATGTCTTAATATCTTAATTTTCTAAAGTTAAAACATCAAGCTCAAACAACAAAACAGCAGGGAGTCCTTAAAGCTTCTTTTGTTGACAACTGCTCGTTTATATTGAATTCTCATTACATGTTTGGGAAGACGGTTGTCAAATTTTGCGTTCCCAAATGCATGTTAAAAGTGAATTTTTATCCAGACATCAATAGCTGTATTAGTATCAGTGAGACTGACCTTCATTCATAAAAAAGATGCCATTAAACAAGTATTTGAAGTTTACTGTATTTATCTTGCTTCTACATTAATTTGGAGATTAACTGTGAAATTATTACATTATAAAATATATAAACTAGATATAAACCTACAAAAATGTAAGTGTTTTTAATTGTGATTAATCACGGAATTTCTTTTTGATTGAGTAATTATTTTTTAATCGACTGACACTAATATATATATATATATCTGTGGTTATTGTCATGTATGGCATAAAAAAAAAGGCATTACATTTTTATTTAATTTGAAAATACCTGCAGAAACCCTGTATTTTACATCCTGGCGGAAAAAAACGCATTAGCGTATGTAAAGTGACATTGTCGGCTACTGTTATTGTCTTTTTTTATCTACCGAGTCTATTTGACCAATGTTGGTGTGTCATTCCTGGCGGAAAAAAACGCATTAGCGTATGTAAAGTGACATTGTCGGCTACTGTTATTGTCTTTTTTTATCTACCGAGTCTATTTGACCAATGTTGGTGTGTCATTCCTGACAGGTTGTGTCTCTTCTGATGATTCTGTGATGATGTTTTTTATTTCTTGTGTGTCGACAGAGAGTTCGTCGTATCATTCCACAAGCTTTTTTTTTGTCTCGTTCATCTCTTTCTTTGCATCACGTCATCGTGTGCTGCTAGTTTTTGGGTCATGTTAGTGTCCTCCTCGTGTGAGATTAGGGTGGGAGAAGCGCAGAGCTCAGTTCTCGTCCTCTCCTTCTGTACTCAACCCCGTGTGTTGTCTCTGATGGTTGCTGTATTTCAGGACTGCTGTACGGTGACCGTGGGGTGAATAACGCCGTTAGCTCGGCCGCGGGCGATCACTCCTCATCCAGTTCTGACCATGAGGAAGAGGATGAGGAGGATGAGGAAGCAGGTCTGCTTTCGCTTTTTCATTCTTCCACTCACCTCCCTTTCTCACTTAGCTGTTCCTTCATCCCTTCATCTCAGATTTGTCTTTTTCCATCCCTACATTGTCCTTCCCTTTTTAAAATGATTAACGCACACGAATACACACACTTTCTGCTGTCTTTAACTGATTTATACATCTCATTCTTGCAAGTTATTCATTCACTTGAAGTCTACAATTCCCATAAACATACACACGTTCATAGTCTGTTTGTTTATCTTGCTTTTCTGATGACCTTCACTGAGCAACCTCAAGTGTACATAAACATTACTAGCGTACCGTATAGTATTTGCTTCATACTATTCAATTCATAAATATACGCATTTGTTTATTTATAAGTATGCATGCAATGATAAATATTTCAAGCCATACTATGCTTCATTTGTCACATGACCTCATTAAAATGCATGGTTAATGGTGCATTCATATTACACTTGTAAAAACCATTCATCTCATAAATAATGTTCTCATAGTGCTTACTTCTCCCTTTGACTTATGGAATTTCAACCAAAATAGCAGCAGTTTCAAGTCAAGTCAAATTTATATATATAAATATTATTCATATTTTTTACAATTCACAAAATTATGATGTTAATGTTTATAATATCTGCAATAGAGCTGTAATCGGGCCTTAAAAGTTCGGCCCGAAAAGGCCCGAGCCCGACAGAGTTTGGCCCGAGCCCGACAAGTACATTTTGATTGACAGCTTTTTAAAAGCCCGAACCCGTTTACAGCCCGACTGTCCAAAAGGCCGTCTATCAGCAGTGATAAGAGTGTCGGAGAATAGCGCGGACACGCGCTTCACACCGCGAGCCGGCACACGCACCACTCGGCGGAAAAGGGAGAGAAAGAAAAAAAGAGACTGCGCCGCACGCACACAGCACCTTTGTCTTTCGTAAAAAAAGGAGTAATTTATACATTTTTTTAACATCATTTATTCATGACTAACGGAGGCTAGAGGCCACTTGGAAGTTGGAACAAAGAAATAAAATAAGTCCTCCAGAGACCAGCCTCCATTTCACCAGGGACGTCACTTAGAGCCCTGCACGGGCCTCAAATCTAGGCCCGAGCCCGGCCCTGGCCCGAGACGCTCAGGCCCTAGCCCGACCCGTATCCGACAGCTCATCAGAATGATCAGCCCGAGTCCGACCCGAGCCGGTTTTTTTTTTTTTTTTTTTTTTTTTTTTACAGCGGCAGCCTGCCCTATTTGCAGCCATTAAAATATGTCCGTTTTGTTAGTTAGGTTTCTTTTCTTTTCATTTCTTTATTAAGTTAATTTAGACAAATGTTTGGAGCATTTAAAAAAAAAAAAGTAATAACTCAGTGAGTGTTTTAGCGCAATTTTCTGACGTCATGGGATCACAACACTAAGAGATAGTAAATCTTTTCCTGGATTTTTTTTTGTGCGTTCCCAAGATTAGACCTTCCTTAACATAATGCCGAAAACCCGAAGTCTCTAGGGGGTCTGGTTGAGGAGTAGATAGAAGTGCAAGATTGGTGCGCACAGACAGAACAGAAATCATGAGTTAACAATCGCAATTTTGTTCGGTGGAAAATTGCGCTAAAAATTACGACCAAAGCAGCCGAGCCAACAGCGAGTAAAACATGTTTGATCAATTTAGCCTCTCAAATCAAGGCTAATACTTTACTTGGCTACAATAAAATCCATAGATATAAAACACTTCAAGCATATCACAGACAGTTAGTTTAATGTTTATTTATTAAACCACAGTGAGTAATTTTTTTTTAAATACTGAGGCAGGCTCAGGCTGCTCGCAACAGCGCTCGCAAACGAAATGAGCAATAGCCTAGAGCAAATTAAATTAAAAAAATCAAAAACAAACTTGCAGGTTATCTTACCTCAAAAATGCACCACAGAACATGGCCATTCTTTTTTCCAGTAGTTTCCAACAGTTAAACGAAAATAAAGTCCAATCAAACGAAAAGTTAGAACAGTCTCTTACAGTGCATCGTGGAGAAAAAGAATAGCATCCACAGTGGGAGATTTTAACCCAGTCCTCTCTTCTATCACTCTGCGATTTTTCTCTTAATATTCTCCATTATTTGCAAGTGAGGTGAATCGTTGGTTGCGCTGACGGGAAACCTTCTGTGTGTGCGCGTGCTTGCGTGCGTGAGACTGTCATGTCAATCATATGTCAGTGTAATTATAAGATTATGAAAGTTATGAGGTTATTAATGTCTTTCTATGTTTGTTCTTCTATCGTCGACGTCAACTTCTCATATTTTTTTAATTAATGTCTAAAAATATAAAAAGAAGGATAACCCAAAAAAGGCCCGAGGCCCGGCCCGCATGTGAACTATGACGTGAAAATTGGCCCGAAGCCCGGCCCTAGGGGCGTAAAAAAGTCGGGGCCCGTCGGGCTCGGGCTGAAATGCAGGGCTCTAACGTCACTAGGATTGGAAGACAGGGGGGGCTTAGCCCCCAGGGTATTTGTAACTTGCATTTATAGAAAATCTTACAGTGAATTTGAGTAAAAAACAACTATGTATATGTTTAGCTGTATTTGTCTCTTCAACCCTGTTACCCTAGTCTCAACCCCGTCACACCTACATTTTTATAATTTTTTTGTTTATGAATAAGTAATTTATAAAAGGTTTATGAATAATTAATTTATAAAAAGTGTATGAATAAGTAATTTAATGTTTGTTGAACTTAGTCAGAAATGTTCAGAGCAATCATAAGAATACTGATTTTAGTTCAAATTCTGAAGTTAAGCCACATCTTTGATCAAAAATGATAGGGCTGCTGTCACAAAAAGTGCCCATTTCAGGCTTTAGTATAGCATAAGTGTAAAATTATATGTAAATGTTATGGTGCATGGTACAATTTCTGGTAAGCTACGCTTTTTTTATTATTTCAATTCAATTATTGTGATTTGATTTAATATTGACTCATTTGGATAAATATTAGGTACTCAAGATAGGCGTTAATTTTTCTCAAGAAAAAAACAACTAACCTAAAGGCCTGTTCACACCGGGACGAATTTCGCGCGCGATATTCGCCGACGTTTAACGCCTCGTGACTAAACAAAGGGCGCCAATGTGAGTGTGCACACCGACGCGAAAAACGCCACGCGTAAAAGCGTCATTTTAAAAAAAACGCCTCGGGTTCGTTTTTTTGGTTTGACGCGCCGCGTCAAAAACTATCCGACCAATGAGATTGGCGCTTTTGCTCACGTGTCTGGAGCTTCTGAAGTTACAGTAAAACACAACTTGGGGGCGCTCAAACACAAAACGGTCTTGCCGAGCACACATACAGGCGAAGAAGATAGCGTCTACACTGCTGGGAAGAAATAAGACGAGGAAGATGCAAGGCAAGATGAATGTAGAGCTGCTGGCCTCGTTGGTGTCGGAACATAAAGAACTAACGTTATATGACAAACGCGACTACAAAAATCTTGATAAAAGAGAACTGTTATGGAGTGGTATTGCAGAGTAAATGGGCCTTGATGGTGAGTTTCATTTTACTTCATTGTCTTTCATGTACATAGGCTTGTAACTTTTTCCCACGAACGTTTGACAATCGCGCCATCTAATGTCAGGGAATGAATTTACATGTTCACTCGGCTCATCGTCAGCGAAAATCGTTTGGGTGTGAACACAAAAAACGCGTTGAAAAACGCTGGCGAATAACGCGCGCCGATATTCGTCCCGGTGTGTACGGCCCTTAATGCTGTAAACATACAGACAGCCCTATCAGCCTATTATTTAATGTTAAAAATAACTCAAATTAAATATAATGTGTTTTTTATTATAATAACAACTTTATTTAATGATATAAGTAAAAAATATAATAAATATGTAATATAGAACACATATTTAGCAAAATACTCTATAGCTTTTTTTCTTGCCAACTACGTGCTATATTATGTTCATTAAATGGCTTTCCTGAGGTAACTGTTCTCCAGCTATGTTATTGGCCTCTTCACGCTGATAAAAAACACTGATTGATCGATATTATGTATGAGGAATATATATTTCGGTAAGTTGTAGACTACTGTATCTTTCAACAATGTTCGTGTTTTTTTTACTATTAGCTAGTAGAGATGATCGGTTCACGTGCGCTAGGGATCTGTCACGGAACATTTACAAACGCCAAAACGGTATTTATTGTTTGAATTTCGTAATAAAATGGACAGAATCTGAGAGTTGAGATTCTTTTATATCATAAAGTAACCTGCTCTGTTTAGTCTGTCGGTCTTCGCGATTTTTCTGTGCGTGAGAAAATGGATGTGAGGTGCGAGAGCGTGTGAAAAGTGTCTATTGCGTGTGTCTCACGGTGAATGCGTTGGCAGCTCTGTTAGGACTCTTTGTACTTCTGTCCAACTTCCGAATTTTCGGCTATTTTTTGCTGCTGGATATATATAATTTGTTGCGTCTAAATATGAATGAGGATCGGATTATTGATAAATCGAATTGTTATTTAGGGGGGCTTAGGAACATTTTGGGGTAGCTTCAGCCCCCCTAAAATAGGCCTAACGACGTCCCTGCATTTCACCTCCTCAAGATCCATTTTCACGCTAATCTAAACACATCACCTGACCGCTCATTTACCACGCAACCCGAAGCGCGAGCCCGAGCCCGGCCCGAGCCCGTTTAAAATAATAGAAATTAAGACCCCGTCGGGTCCTGTCGTGTTCGTGCAAAGATCTTCAGCTCTAATCTGCAATGCAGGCCTTATATGTTGCATTTAGCAGATTAGAGCTCTGCAATACAATTACATTTTACAGTGATACAAGCAATCAGTCAAATTTTCAATATTATATATATGACTTTACGTGAATGTACACCCAACTTTTAATATATCGCTGGGTGTTTATATTTTTTGATAATCTACCAGTAACACACACACACACACACACTTTTTTCATTTAGTAGAGATTATAGTGGTGAATTATTGATGAAATATTTTAATAGATGTTAAAAGTCATTGGTGTCACCTTTAGGTTATTCATCACATTGGAAAAGGGCTGTCAGGTTCAGCGCACATTTTGTACTGTACATTTTGCCAAATTTAGTTAGCTGATATGTACTTTTTACTTATGTAAAGCACACACGAGGGCTTTTCAGACAAAAAGTAATCATACTAAACCTTGCGTTTAACTCTGGGTAAAGGAGCGTTTCAAACTTGTAATTTAGAAGCGGGGTTAGTGCTGCATTTGAACAGGGTTATGAAACCCTGCTCTGTTAACCCCGCATCACTGTGCCAAACGTGTAGTGTGAATCTATGCCGTGTTAAAATGCTACGACTAGATGATTAGCAACAGACAGCCAATCGCGTGCCTCATATTCACGTGCATGGAACTGTATATATAAACAGGAGGCCCTATTTTAACGATCTAAACGCATCGTCTAAAGGGCATGGTTTAAGTTCACTTAGGGCGTCCGAATCCACTTTTGCTAGTTTAACGATGGGAAAAATGGTCGGCGCTCCCGGCGCATGGTCTAAAAGGGTTGTCCCTATTCTCTTAATGAGTAATGGGTGTGTTTTGGGATTTATGTGCGTTAAACCAACCAGAGTCTCATCTCCCATTCCCTTTAAATGCCAGTTGTACTCGTGCCATGGTGGATTCGCTATTTACATGACGGAATTTGGTAGTGGAAAGACCGAACGCTTCTCCAGAGCGCAAACGGATCTGCTCGTGCGTGAGGTAAAAGTGTGCAAGCAGAACATCATCGGGACAAGCCGGGTTCCACCATATCTTTATGTACACAATAATAATCTTTTACATTGTAATCCTTTTATTTTTAATATTTGGCGTGTGTGTGCTGCTGTGCATCCCTGTGTGTGTAATAAGCGGAGTGTACGCGCGTTGTGGACCCGCCTGTAGGCGCACATTACTAACGCGCTCTTTAAATGACAACAAAAATATTGCGCCATTGACTTTAGAGCAGGTTTCAGTCGGTCAATGGCTCAGTCTATTTCTGTTCCTCAAAATAGCAACTCTCCAACAATGCACCAGAACACACACTCGTTCTCAGACCAGCAGCTCATGGGCGCACAAATGGGCGCAAATACATTTGCTATTTAAACAACGAGGCGCAGGACGTGAAAATGAAAACTGCGTCGGGCTGAAACTAGCAAAACACACTTGCGTCGCGCCTGGCGCTGCATTGCACCGGTTGTATGATAGGGCCCAGGGTCATTTAAAGGTTCAAGGGAGGAAATGTCAAACGGCGACGGAAAATGCATCAGTTGGAGTGAAGAAGAGACCGTTTCATTCTTACCTTTTATAGTCTGAAAAGTCCATTCAGAAACAAATTGATAGTACAGTTGGCAATGTGTAATATGAAGACGCGCAGTACTAGAGCAGGTCGTGTGCAGCATTCGTCAAATTAATGATTCCGGTTACCCAGTATTGACTATTTCAAGTGTGAGAAGTGCTATAAACTGCTAAAACATCATGGACTGACATGTCTCTGAAGGTCTTGATGTCTCTCCTGTATCCCTCTGGCTCTCTTTTCTCTGCTCATCCACAGACCTGAAGAACAGCAAATTGTTTTCACTCTAAATAGTCAAAATGTTGATTTTACAAACACACTTCTCTCAGAACCAGTTTCAGAAGTGATGAGAAATGTGTCTCTACTTCACCCCCCACGACTCATGCCATTCGTCTGAGTCTCACACACTCCTACACTCTCGTTCACACACTCACACTCACACACACACACACACACACACCCATATGCTCTTTTCCTGCAAGAGGAAGTTGTTTTTTTTGTAAAGCCCCAGGCAGCTTGTGAACACAAACAGAAAGTCTCATATTTACTGGGCTAGACGTGTTTTTATCTGTTATTTGTCATTATATTTTAGCTGTTCTTTTGAAATTAAACTATTTTAAATATCGTATACATGTATTTGTTATAACCCCCAATTGACCTTTCGCCAGCCCCTCCCCCAAAACGGCCATTGTCCAATCACACATCATAGCAACCGTTACTATGTGAGCAGGTCCGACAAACATTAGCAAGATGGTGAAGCGTGCGCCCCATAGACAGTATAAGAAGGGTGCGCCCACGGCGTTTGTAAATCGGACACTAGATACCCCGAGAGATTGTCTGGAGGAGTTGTGTTCTTTCCATTCCCAAAGCCGAAAACACAACGTGAGCGATGCCTACAATGGATAAAACAGTGTGGACGGCCCCACTCCCAGTTAAATGTGTCGAACATTACGAAGCATAAATACGTCTGCTGGCTGTGGTGTCGATGGCTACTTAAAGTTTTTTTTTGTTTGTTTTTTTTCTGATCTGAAAAACTATCCTATCTGTTACTCAAAAAACATAATATTGTCTGAACCGCGAGTTTTATGATCCGTTGCCCCACTAATAAATATTATGGTCTCAACCGCGAGTTTTGTGATCTGTTGTCCCCCTAATAAATATTATGGTAACGTTAAGTGCATTGTGAAAGACAAGCAATGAAAGTTATTTAGATGCAAATTAAGGCTATGTCTGGTTAAACAGTTATTGTGTGATTTCGTTTATTGTGCGTTGTCAACTTGATGCATTTGAGAAAGAAAATCATTTTTGGAAGAAAATGCACCACGTACTTTTGTCAATGATATAAGTTATAGCTAAAAGATTGTAAAAGCTTTCAGTTCACCCTGCCTAATTGTAGTTGAAAAGTCAAATTAAGCTTGATTAATGATATACTGTGACTGATCAGATAAACTACAGCATCGAGAATATAACTCCCATGTGTTTTGCAGCATTTAAAATTTTAGTCATAGTGTGTTATGCGAAAAAACACACATAAGAAATTATTGCTGACAGCGCTTTTATTATCAGAGAGTTTTTTCTTTCACACAAAAACACAACAGAGTGTCTTTCAATGCTTTTAAACACTTGTTTTCTTGTTCTTTGTCATATCACAAATGATGCAGTCTCGATAGAGACGTAGATAGTAGTCGTGTCTCCTTCATTGCGTATTTTTATATTTTGAATATATCCCTCCACTGCATACTGTAACCCCTTTTGCCTCGATCTGGAGGATATCGCGGAGGTATTGCTCCAAAAATGGTCACTGACACGCATACCTCTTCCCGTCATGGCAATCTGTCGCGCTGGTCGTGTTTGACCATTTGTTTGTTGGACGTAGCAACAGTAACTAAGGGGGGCGGGGCTCGGCGAAAGGTCAATTAGAGTCAGCTTCTTAAGGCCTACAAAAACTGAATTAAATTATTTCCAATCTTAAAACTATCAAATGTTTGGAATAATTAATATAAAATAAAATAAAATATTTTAATTAAAATATTAATATTTTAATAATATTGTTTTTGAAAGAAGTCTCTTCTGCTCACCAAGGCTGAATTTATTTGAACATTCATATCAATATCATTTCAACATTTACTAATACATTTTAAATTGAGTTTTAATTTTTAATTTATCTGTTAACCTTAGTTAATGTACTATGAACTAACATGAATGATCAAGGTACAATTGTATTGCTCAAATATATATATTTTTTTATATTGCATATAGTTAATGAAAGCTAATACATCTTCGTTAACAAATGGGACTTGCAAAGTGTTACCTATGAAATTTACATATGTTTCTAGGTTATAGCTAAAGAAACCTGTAATATTTAAATGTTTAAATTTATTGTCTGTAGAACTTCTCATTTTAATATATTCATATTTACATATTTATTTCATTTAGCACATTTCAGTTCAGCACTGTTTTACTTGAAGTGTTATGTTTGTTTTTAATACAGTATCCATTTTAAAAATATCGGTTGATTAATCGGTTATCGGCACGTACGGTCAAACCTAGTTATCGGTATCGGTGAAATCCACTATCGGTCGACCTTTAGTACTGTGGTAGTGTATATACAAAAATATGAAGCATCAAATCATCATATTAGAATGATTTCTGAAGGATCATGTGACACTGAAGACTGGAGTAATGATGCTGAAAATTCAGCTTTGATCACAGGAATAAATTACACTTTACTGTATATTCACATAGAAAACAGCTTTTTAATACATAATAATATTTCACAATTTTACTAAATTTTTTCTGTATTTTAATTAAACAAATAAAAATGATATGATCAGTAAGTCATGGCAACTTAACACATATAATTTAAGGAGATTTATGTCAATTTAATATAATTTGAGTTGAAATGACTTGTACAACCAAGTCATATGAATATTTCACAATATTAATGTTTTACTGTATTTTTGATCAAAGAAATGCAGCCTCTGTGAGCAGAAGATACTTCAGAAACATTAGAAAAATCTTAATATTTTCAAACTTTTGGGCCGGGTTTTGTTGTAAGCTCAGAAATCAGTGGAAACTTGACCGGATCAGATTCTCTGGACGAGCACCTGCACCATTTCAGTCTCCAGTTAATGGACTGGTAATCTTGGTAACCCTGTTTGCTCCTGCTTTATTCAGAAGTGTGTGTGTGTGTGTGTGTGTGTGTGTGTGTGTGTGTGTGTGTGTGTGTGTGTGTGTGTGTGTGTGTGTGTGTGTGTGTGTGTGTGTGTGTGTGTGTGTGTGTGTGTGTGTGTGTGTGTGTGTGTGTGTGTGTGTGTGTGTGTGTGTGTGTGTGTGTGTGTGTGTGTGTGTGTGTGGAAATGGGCAGACTCTATTTTTAGCTCTACGTTATGAAGTGTGTGCAGTGTTTTCTCATGGGGAGTTTGGATGTGTCATGTTCAAGCCTGCTACTGATTCATCATCACACACTCCAGAGGGTTTCATCATCCTCTCCGTGAGAAACGTCTCCTTTCTTGGACTTCTTGCACTCTTGACTGGCAGTTTTCTTGTGCCTAAAATAACATTTAATGTGTCCTCTTATATTCTTCAGTTTATTCCCCATCCGTTGTTGAGTTCAGACTGCTGATCCAGTGAGGTAACAGATTAAGCGCAGGATAAACAGGGGTTTAGCCAATCACGGGCCCTCTCTCTCTCTCTCTCTTTCTGTCCCTGTGGTCTGGTTTCAGTAGTTGTGTTATGGAGGATTAGTATTAGGTTAATCTGTGCTGAGGTTTATTACTCTGTCTTTCTTCTCTGAGAGTCCCGATTCTGTGATATCACTGAATATCAGAGAGGAAATTGGACATGTAGCTTTAGCTTACATACTATTATGTAATACTATTATGTACCATTAGAGCAGTTGAGTTTGTGTTGAGTGGGTTTGATCGGCCTATTCAACGGAGATTATTATTGGTATTAAGGGCCAATCAGTGTCCATAAAGACCATTAGCTGGGCAATATTGCTTAAACTCATCTTTATGTTTGTTTTTTCATTTAAATATTTTTATATTATGATGTTTGTGTTGGCTCTGATGTGGCTTTTTATATGCGTGTATACGTGTGTGTGTGTGTGTGTGTGTGTGTGTGTGTGTGTGTGTGTGTGTGTGTGTGTGTATTTTTATATATATATATATGTGTCTGTGTATCTATACTTATTTTCGTATATATATGTATTTTATTATTTTCACTGTTTTCTATTGTCCTTAGTCACATGATCCTTCATAAATCATTCTAATATGCTGATTTGCTGCTCAAGAAACATTTCTGATTATCAATATTGAAAACTGTTGTGCTGCTATATAATTTTTATGGATTTTTTAAATAGAAAGCTCATAAGAAATATTTCTATATTTGAAATAGAAATCTTTTGTAACATTATAAATGTCTTTACTGTCACTTTTGATCCAATTTAATGCATCTTTAGTGTTAATTTCTCTTAATCAGTTGAAATGGTAGTATGCATTCTTGAGTTTGAGTAATTTGCTGCGTGCATTAAAAATGAGAACAATCCCAACCCACACGTCCCTCTCGTCTGTGTGTTTCTAAACTCTTGCAGGTGGAGACAGCTCGTCTACAACCACAGGCAGTGCCTCTCCGGTTCCCAACAGTTATGAGTCTCTGGAAGGCGGCAGTTACTCGGGTACATCCTCACAGCGCTCAGAGTGACACATCAATGCCAGATCTGCACGAGAATGACTTGCTGATACATATTTATCTTGTCTTTCTCTTCGAATCATACAGCTCCTCCTCCCGGTGTTCCCACCAAGCAAGCTCCTCCCTTCGGATACAATTACCCAACCATGCATCCTGCTTACCAACAAAACCCCGCCCCCATACCAGACTCCTCCCCCTCACGCGGAGCATACAAACCACCAGGATACCAGCCGTACTCACAGGTACCGACAACGAATCTAGTTTGTGATATTTCAGTGTCAATTCAGTAGGGTTGGGTACCGTTCACATTTTAACCGGTACCGGTATCTGAAATTTGGTGCCGGTACCCAACGGTACCTTTTTCCGATAATTTAGGCATGTTTACCTCAATAACTGTAAAGAAACGAAGTCATTTGTAGAAGTGTTATTGACATAATGCCAGAGCTGCTTTGGTCGCTGTCTGCCATTGTCTGTGATGCTTGAATATTAATAAAAACAACCATTTTAGTAATAAAAAAACCACAAAATTAAATCCACAAATTCTGTGTTTCTAGTACTCAAATTAAGACATAAAACATCTTTTTTATGAAATTAAACTTTTTTTTTTGTCAAACAACATGCGGCACAACTGAGCTCTATACTGTTAAAATTACAACATAGAAGAAAAAGTGTGATTATTCCTTAAAAAATAATTTTTTGATCATTTATTATTATTAGTGTTGGTATTGTTAATATTAAATTAAGATATCTAAATTCTACTATAGAACAGTAATATATTATCAAGTTAAAACGGGTTGTGGTGAAGACCTTTGAGTGTCCGTGTGTTAATGATATAACGATAGTTTTTCTTAAATGAAACTGTAAAATGCTGATGAACTTCAGTGACTCTCAGAGAGGCTCTGGAAATGAAGTTCACGCATTCATGTTCTCATAAAGTGAGACTGAGAAACACCGCGAGCGTCACGCGTGCTTCCGTGTGTGTGGTAAATGAAACTCATTCACACAGAGACTGATTATGCAGGATTCGTATTTAAATAGTCTTAAGGTCCAACATTTTCGGACTCGGTGTGCAATAGGGGTGGGAATCTCTAGGCACCTCACGATTCGATTCGATTACGATTTAGAGGGTAACGATTATCGATGCATCTTCTTTTTTTTTCTTTTTTTTTTGACTACTTGGTACTTTTAAAGCAAAGTATTTATGATGGACCATAAAGAACTTGTGGACTTGCGCATATTCTGGAATAATTAGTAACATACAAAGCCGCTCTTATACACAATTAAATAATAAAGAGTTATGACTTGAAATGTTTGCTGTATACCACAATCAAAAACAGCGAATTGTGAATGAACATCTGCAGAGAGCACAGTCAAAATGTAACTTTTTGTGACTGGCATTGCACTGATACACACTGTGACTGTGGATGGCAGTATAACGTACGTATAACAGATCGGTTTACATCATATTGATGTGAAAACTGAAAAATACAGAAAGCAGCTCTCATACAAAAAATACTTGATGAAATTAAAATGAAAATTGCCAATTTTCCATACGTTAGCTTTTAACGAAGAGGGTGCCGTTCGAATTTGGCGCTCAGCCATCATGCGTCTCTGTTATGTGCACACCACAGACTGTCCGTGCCTTTCTTATACTGAAAAATCAAATGTCCGCTTCGCGATGCATCTAAGAATCGTTTTTTTCCCCTACCCTAATTCGGTCGGTGCCATTAAAAGTACAGAGTTCGGTACCCAACCCTACAATTCAGGAAGTGGTTCATCAAAAACGTCTGTGTTTGTGTTCCCGTAGCCTTTCCCATCTCTGTCCGAGCTGTCGTCAGCTTTAGGAGGCCTCAGTGGCGTTCCTGAGCTGGATGTGGAAACCTTGAGACCAGTGAATCTGCTCCAGGAGAGAAACATCCTTCCTCCCCAGCGAGCACCTCCACCCGAGCCCAACCTGAGCAACGACCTTCGCAAGGTCAACTGCAGCCCCGAGTAAGAGCAGAGAGACGGCGTGTTTGTATAGGAGGGTTGTGGTTTCACACAACAGGTGCAAACAGAGAAACAGCTTTGTGTTGTGTTAACAGTTTCTCTTTCATTCTCTGTCTGTCTCTTCCAGGACGTTTCGCTGTACTCTCACTAACATTCCCCAGACTCAAGCTCTGTTGAATAAAGCTCGTCTGCCTCTTGGATTATTGCTGCATCCCTTCAGAGATTTAACGGTAGGATCATGTCACCTGAGCAGAAAGCACAAATCAAACTCAACCCTATTCGGACGGGATTAGTGTGACATTGAGAGGAGGGGTAGAGTAATAATTACCAGAGCTTCTCTGTGATTTTAGTCCCGTCTGAATGTGCATCTCAGTGATCATGACGGACAATGTCAGTAAAGATTACGGCGACTTTTACCTTTTCCGTCCCGAAAAATTACCTCAGGTGATACTAATCCCGTGCGAATACACCCGCTGTAAATATGAACGTAAATATTTCGTTTTTAAAAGTAGTTTTCCGCGGTTTTTCCAAGTATGGAGACGCTTGATAAAGCATCAGTTGCGTTCTAGACGCTGGAACGAGTCTGTGGCAAAACTCAAGTGTTTCACACACACACACCATTCAGATCAGAAAGAAGATCGACAGCACTTGTTAGAGGCACGAAACTTATTTTAGCGTTCGGTAAGTGCCTATTACCAACACAATCCAATCTGAAGTTCATTAATACATCATTTCGACCGGACATAACTGTTTTATATATAAATATAGGTTATATGTGTTTGCGCACGTGATATCAGGAAGCAGCGTAACACACACATGACGACAGGAGTGACGGCGATGCGCAAATCGAGTTACTCTCCCACTTCTGCTAGTTTACTGAGATCTCTTATCCCGTGCGAATTGGCCATTAATATTACAGACGTCCTGTGGTAAAATTACATTACTCCATCTACCCTTGTAAAGTTAATCCTGTCCGAATAGGGCTTATGTAATGGTTATTGATGCTACATTATCTTTTTTTTTTCTTGGTGAATAATCAGAATAATGAAAATTTTATGTAAACGCGAGTGAAGAGGTTTGCTAGTGTAATTTAAATATCTTACTGCGATTTAAGTACTTGCACATGATTGGTGACCATGTAAACTTTTGTCAAAGCTATTGTCATAGTTATGATATCACAACCACATTGACAACCACAACTTTACTCTGAGTTCCCACATCTATTTTATCAGCTCTTGATAAGAATGCTAAAGGTGTCATTCACCTGTTCTTATCTAGAGTTTTACTGACATTAGACCATGATAATGCAGATATAATTATGTCTTCATTAACTCTCTCTCTCTTTGTCTCTGCAGCAGTTACCGGTCATCACCTCTAACACTATAGTTCGTTGTCGTTCGTGTCGGACGTATATAAACCCTTTCGTTTCGTTTTTGGACCAGCGCAGGTGGAAGTGTAATTTGTGTTACAGAGTCAATGATGGTAAGAGCCCTACAGATTTTTTCATATGTGTTAGCATATTCGTGTTCTCATAGAGTCTCTTCTTCTCGATCAGTTCCTGATGAGTTCATGTATAATCCTGTTACTCGTTCATACGGCGAGCCTCACAAAAGACCAGAGGTCCAGAATTCAACTGTGGAGTTCATCGCCTCCTCTGATTACATGGTGAGTGTGTGTCTGTCTTTTAAAGAGCTTCAATGTTCCTGCTTATGCACGTTTGCTTTCCTTTCTACTTGTCTTTTTTAAGGCCAGACAAGTCATTTGTTGAGGTCAATTTGTAAAAAAAAAAAAAGACTGCACGCCGTCAGCGTTCTCACAGGTTTTGAGTATTTGAAGTTTGTGCAGAGATCTTTATCTGGACAATAACTTTATTCTAGAGCTGCTATAAAGTCAAACAATCTCTGTTACTGTAATTTCCTATTATCACTGTAAAGCTGCTTTGAAACACTCTATATTGTTAAAAGCGCTATATAAACGAAGGTGTCTTGACTTTCCTTCTCTAGCTGCGGCCTCCTCAGCCCGCTGTGTACCTGTTCGTGTTGGATGTGTCCCATAATGCCGTGGAGTCGGGCTACCTGAATGTGTTTTGCCAGTCGTTATTGGACAACCTAGAAAAGTGAGATATTAGTCTTTACTCAAATCAGATAGCATGTTTATTCACACCCACCCCTCAGATATGACGAGGCTTTGGTATGTGTTTCTCCGTCTCAGATTGCCCGGAGATACGCGTACACACATCGGGTTCGTGACGTTTGACAACACCGTCCACTTCTATAACCTGCAGGAGGGTCTTTCTCAGCCTCAGATGCTGGTTGTGTCTGATATTGATGGTAATCCAGTCTGATTCTCTCACTTTTCTTTCTCTGCGTTCACTGACTGTAGCTTTGCACATCAAGAGTGGCTTTTGTCTAATTAATCAGCAAAGTTTTAGCACAAAGAATTGCCCGTTATTGATTGATAATAGCCACTTTCACTCAAGAAACCTGTTATCTTAGCCTAAGATCGGCATGATTTTATCTGTTTTTACATGAGAAGCAGCTTTTCATGTCTATATTGGCACACCACTACTAAAATACCGTTCAGACTCTCTAGTGTCTAATGTCATTTGTCAGTAATAAAGTTGAGTACTACTAGTTTGGAAAAAGAAATTATAGAATTTATATTATAGCATTTATTTATTATATATCAATACAATTTATAAAAAAAATTTTAGTACTCTGTTATATTTCTGTGTGTATGTATGTATGTGGAACTGGTAGTCTACTATTTCTCGATTATTTATTATATCTGAATCTACAATGCATTAACTTTTCATGACATTTGCCACATTATTTGGTAAAAAATCATTATTTTGCGATTTGTACTGCAAAATTATATATAGAATATAGTCTCATATTTCTGCTGCTCCTTCAATATCGAGACACTAGAAGTTGTTAAACACGCTAACTAGCTTTAAAAGTGATGCCTTTTTGTCTTCAAATTAAGCTTGTTTTGCTCAAAAGTATGCTTGAAGTATGTGTAGATCCCTTTAAACTAGACTAAACGGTTTGTTAATCACGGTTTGTTTTAATTCTAATAATTGTGCATAAAGATGCATTGTTCTTCAATTGTTTGATTCTCTTTAGATGTTTTCATCCCGACACACGACAGTCTGCTGGTGAATCTCAAAGAGAGTAAAGAGGTTTGAATCTTATCTTTCCGCTCTCTGTATTTTAAGTCCTCGTATCTTTGTGTGTGTGTGTGTGTGTGTGTGTGTGTGTGTGTGTGTGTGAGGTCAGCCCTGTGTTTGGGTTTCCATTTCCCGGTGTCATATCTCAGTACTGCACAAGCTTTGATATGTGACACCGTTTTTGCAGCTGCGTTATCTGTGTGTTTGTGCATGTGCTCGCAGCTGGTGAAGGACCTGCTGAACGCTCTGCCGGGGATGTTCACACACACGCGAGAGACTCAGAGCGCTCTGGGTCCGGCTCTGCAGGCGGCATATAAACTCATGTGCCCGACCGGAGGCCGAGTGTCCGTGTTTCAGACCCAGCTGCCCACTCTCGGCGCTGGACTCCTGCAGTCACGGGAAGACCCCAACCTCAGATCCAGCACCAAGGTAACTCTCCTGAATCATCATTCACGTTCAACAATCGCTGATCCTACATAAACAAACAAACATTCATATCGGTGGATGCTCAGGGAAGTTTTTCAACCAGCCAGAAGGGAATTAGCATTTACCTGCATAGAAATTGGCCTTCCAGTTAGAGGCATGAATAAAAAGCTCTTTTCCAGCCATAAATATTCAGGGTTTCTGCAGGTCCTTAAAAAGTCTCAAAGACTTAAAGTCAGTTCGATAAAATTAAAGGTCATAAAAAGTCTTAAAGTCAGCATGAAACTGAAGTTACACTAGTCTTTTCTTCCCTATTATGTCGTATATATCCAAGTGAAACAAGAAGAACAAGAACAAGTGGGCGGGGCTTGATTTTGTCTGCGGGGAATTGATTGGATGGTTGTGGCTTGCTATTGGTGGATCTCATGTGAGTGACAGGTTGCCCCGCCCACATCATCAGAGAAGAGATGCTGCGAGAGGAAGTTATTCTGATTCAAGATTATTAAAACAATAATGATGTGCACAGATAAAGCATTTATAATAAACACTTCAATATTCCATAAAAAATAAGAATTGTCCCTTTTGATTAATGGTCACTAAAAATGCTTTAAAACAGACGTTTTAATGATCATTTTAGAAGGTCTTAAACTAGGGGACTGAAAAACAGGAAGTAGTTCGCAATGAATATGCCAAGTAATGCAGCAGTTATGTAAAGCAATTGCTTATGACGTAGTGTTGATGAATTATGACAATGATTGCTTTATGGTGTTTATCGTAAGATGTTGTAGATGGTTGTACGTAAGAGTGCATATTTTACCTCCCTCGTCTTTTTCAAAGAGCTGCTGGAAATAGTAAAGCATAGACATTTCAAAATAGAAGTCCCAGTGTATTTTATGCTTTGTTATAATTAAAAGTCCTGCATTATGGATAACATTTGTCTGGATATTTTTGGTATTTCTGTTGCTCAAACTGTATCTGCCATTTAATTGAGCTCTTGTAGCTTCTCTCTGGGCCGCCCTGTCACAGGAAGGAAAGACTAAGAACATTATCAAACACATTATAAATGTGTATATATAATCTGAGATATGATTTGTTTTGAGATTGCATGAGTTTGCTCTCTATAGACATATGGTATTTATTTGTGCAGGTCTTAAAAAGTCTTGAAACCCTGATAATTCTCAATATAAGATCAAATACTGTATGATGTGTGAAGGAATAGCGTTTTGTTGGTTTGGTTCTAGAATGTCCAGCACTTGGGTCCTGCTACAGACTTTTACAAGAAATTTGCTCTGGACTGTTCTGGACAGCAGATCGGAGTGGATCTGTTCTTGCTGAGCTCCCAGTACTCAGACCTGGCTTCTTTAGGTACGCATACATACACACACACTCAATGTTCTTTCTCAGCTCTTATATGTGACTTGAAGTTGTGAGACGAGACCATTTGTATCTTCTTGTGCAGCGTGTGTGTCCAAATACTCAGCCGGCAGCGTCTTCTACTATCCGTCCTTTCATCACATTCACAATGCAGCGCAGAGTCAGAAATTTCAGAAGGATCTCCAGCGATACTTCAGCAGAAAGATCGGATTTGAAGCCGTCATGAGGATCAGATGCACCAAAGGTAAGCGGGGGGAGGAGATACTGTCACGATTGACCAGTTTCTGTAGGGCCTTGTGATTTCCACTATGAAGGAAATGCGAATGGAATCGCACAATCCTATTATAAACATGGAATTTACTGTATAATACATAATGTTATGGAATTTGAATGAGTAAATCAAAAGTATGACTGTACAATATTGACAATATCAAATCACAATGTGGACTAGTGTCTGAATATTACACTAAAAAAAAAGACTGCTATTAAAATATAAAGTCAGTGTGTTCTACTACATATACTGAAGCATGTCTCGCTATATGAGGACGTGAACCCATGAACTTCATCTGCAGAGCTGCTCTAAGAGTCTCTTCTCAAGCATTTGATTTAATTAATCTATCATCAAATACACAGAAACTCAAAGGTCTACATGAAAACCCTTCCAAAATAGAAGTTCGGTTTAATTTGAAGAAATTGTGACAGGAATATATTATTCAATTCAATTCAAATTTATTTGTATAGCACTTTTCACAATACATATGTGACCTGATCCAGCAAAATGAGTCACAGTGACCCAAATTTCAAAACTGATATTTTGGTATTACTGGAAAGATGAGACCATAAGCTTTCAAATGATATCCTAGTCAAAGTCATACCTTGAATGGTTGTAAAGATATACACATTTGAATTATGGTCGTCTGCCCTCTTTTTCCAATTGAAAACCTGAGAAAATCGCTTTTAAAGTTTTTTGCCCGTTTTTTGTTGATATCTTTTCAAAATCCATTGCATTTAAAGGGATGAACTATTTATTGTACAGCTTAATTTGACCAAAGACATTAATATATGCTATTATGCCAGGCTGAAGCTCAAATTATTTTAAAGTTTTTATTTGAATAAATAATTTAAAAGGCACTTTTACAAACATTTACTAAAATCAGAAAGATTGAACAGAGGTGCTACAGTTTTGCTTGAGAGAGGGTGTGTGTGTGTGTGTGTGTGTGTGTGTGTGTGTGTGTGTGTGTGTGTGTGTGTGTGTGTGTGTGTGTGTGTGTGTGTGTGTGTGTGTGTGTGTGTGTGTGTGTGTGTGTGTGTGTGTGTGTGTGTGTGTGTGTGTGTGTGTGTGTGTGTGTGTGTGTGTGTGTGTGTGTGTGTGTGTGTGTGTGTGTGTGTCTCTCTCTGTGTGTGTGAGAGAGAGAGAGAGAGAAAGTGAGAGAGGCAGAGAGACAAGGAAACCGAGAACAAATAATGTTAGCCTATGCAATCATATCTTTGTGTAGGCTAGTTGACAATAACAGTGTAACATATTCATAACGGATATACCAACAGTTAAATATTGGGTTAAAATAAATCAAACACATTGTAATGGATTCTCCTTGCAGATAAATACACTCACAGAATAACTGCACTCACTCACATCCATACACCATAAATCATCAGAGGATGACACGTCTCCAGATCCAAAACAATCACTGACTAGCCTTAGCCACTCTTGATGACCAGCAGCAGAGCTTAGGTTAGAAGCCTCAAGTGAGTTCAACGCTTTTTGGCGACTTTGCTCTCTTTTGACAGCGACATTTCTCAAATTAATAATATTTAATCTTTCTGAGGAGATCTGCTAGCTTGTTTACACAGAGCGCCGCGAGTCTGACAGGAGGATGGCTGGACCAATCGCGTGCCGGTCAGTCGAAATGGGGCTTCCCATTGACAAATGATCAGCGTTTGTGTACATTTCTAAGCTTTTTGATTGGCTCTATACAACGTGTAACACCATATTTGGAGAGCAGAGACGTTTCAGGGGATACCCGGGAAATGCTCAGAGGTGACGAGAGGAGTTGAGAAAAGCAATATTCATTTCCAGCGAATTTAGTAAAACTTTGTAAACTTTATTAGTCATTTAAATACCTTTACTCAATTATCTGGACTACGAAACTTTAGGAGATTATTTTTGAATGTCTGTCCTTTGAAATTTAGCACAAAAAAATAAATAAAATAAAAAATATTATTTCATTGTTTTTCCACATAAACGGCCCATATCTTAAAATGGAACGTTGCGACTTCCGACTCATTTCGCCAGATCGGGTCACATATTGTTTCAAAGCAGCTTTACAGAAAGTGCATTTCAGAAATGTACATAGAAAAATACAGTTAGTTAATCATGTATTAATTTAGGGCATAAACATATCGCCGGCGTCGAGTCGTCTCTTCACAGGCGTCGAGTCGTCTCTGCACGGGTGTTGGGGCATCTGTAGTTTCCATGGGAGGCTGGATACAAACTAGAGCTGACGATCTGTATTTACCTCAGGACTAGCGTCCCGAGATAACAACAGAAAAGCAGATGGGAAATAATTAGCGTAGCTGCTGTTCATAATATTAATGCATTCAATCTGATTCAACTGTAGTATAAAAGGTAAGTATTATGTGAATGCTTATGTGAATATTAGGCTACTATTGTACAATAGAATGTACTTTTCTAATAATAATAATACCTTTTTTGTTTTGATTTAAAC
The DNA here is from genome assembly GCF_951802725.1 of Rutilus rutilus. NCBI lineage: Eukaryota > Metazoa > Chordata > Actinopteri > Cypriniformes > Leuciscidae > Rutilus > Rutilus rutilus. Next base: position 3,580,218 of record NC_140219.1, read on the forward strand.
AGTAGACCTCTGTTGTGAAGCACTTTGTTTGCCCAATAATTTTTTTCAATTATCATTTGATTTAAATTTTAAACGATTAATTAATGTGATAAAGTTTTATGCATTTATCTGATTATCAATGTTTTTGAATAAAAATTTGCATCAAAGAACACAGAATCAAGAAAACTTTCAACTTAATTCAACATAAATCAACATAATATCATTTAAATTGATTAGACATGCTTTTTGATTATTAAAATGCAATTAAACCATTTAAACAGAATCTAGATTAATTAAATTAAAATGGCATTTACTAGGGCCGTATATCTGTATAGATTTTACAACAAGGCTGATTTGAGAATATGCTGTACCGTTTGTATCTTCTTTTTGTGTGACGCTTTCTCTGATTGGTCAACAGGCTTGTCCATCCACACTTTCCATGGCAACTTCTTTGTGCGCTCCACTGATTTGCTGTCTCTGGCCAACGTGAACCCGGACACTGGTTTCGCAGTGCAGATGTCCATCGAGGAGAGTTTAGCCGATACGTCGCTCGCTTGTTTTCAAGCAGCTCTTCTTTACACATCAAGCAAAGGTAAACGAGTGTGTGCACATTTACAATAGTCCAGTTTTGATATAGTCTACAGCAGCGGTCCCCAACCTTTTTTGCGCCACGGACCGGTTTAATATCAGACAATATTTTCACGGACCGGCCTTTAAGGTGTGGCGGATAAATACAACAAAATAAAATGATACGACCGGCATAAAAACTGGGGTATTTTTTAAATATAATAATAAACGTGAATCCAATGTGTAGGCCTACTCGCAACTTTATTAGCAGCGTCCTCGTAACATCGCGCCTAAAGACAACTGAGAAAGCCTGACCACAAACAAAATGCCCCCCAAAAGAAAAAAAATCTCCATGTTTTCGGTGCTGATGCGTTCATGTAACATGTAAGGGTGGCGCTGCCAATAAAGCACCTAAAAGCTGTCACAACGAACCGGCAAAATGAATGATTATGAATATGTAAAATATAGCAGGAGACATTTTAATTGTTTACTAATAAACAAGTGTTTTCTGTATCAGTGTCGGCTGGAAAGATGAAGTTGACGATGCTGACTCGCGATCTTCGCAGTAGTGAACGCGCCAGAGAGAAATACACATATCATACGGATTACATAAGCAGAGAACAGTCAGTTTTCTTTCGTTTTGAATTGTTCTGTTTAATAGTAGACATTTCAAGCTTTCTATATATGTCTCAGGTCTGTGAGGCAAGTAGGCTACCTTATACGCCGAGTTTCGGTTCATTTATGAGACGAGCTCCAGTTCACGCGCCGGCGCCTCCGTGTCGTGATTATCTATTTTCTACTATATTTATTAAATCCAGGCAATTGGTTGATGAAACATTGATTAAATTTAAGATACAATTAATACAAAACGAAATTAAATTTAAAGACAGGCTTTGTGCTTTTTGTTTGAGGTCTCTGTGAAAGTTTTAAAGCAGTCTTTTAGTGCCGCTTTCAGTGCAATTATGAATGACCTTGGACTCAGACACACTCAGGTGGACTTGTACTCGAACTTGTCACAGACTATGACAATTTTTTCAAAAGTACAATTGAATCCACATCATGTGTAACATGAAAGCTTAAAAAAATAAGTAACAACATAAAATTAAGATGAGACATTAATAAGCGTTTCCCACTCAAACTTGAACTTGACACAGTGGACTCGGACCCAACACTAAGTGATGTTTGGTCTGATTGGTATATATTTATGATTGACAGGTAAACGTCGAATCCGAGTGCACACTCTGTGTCTGCCGGTGGTCAGTCAGTTGAATGAAGTGTTTTCTGGAGCGGATATCCAGGCCATCTCATGCCTGCTGGCCAACATGGGTGAGTGGAACAAACACATTGACATTTTAAGTGCCGAATGCAATGTCAATACATCGTGCGCAGTGTTCTGTAGCTAGTGTGTGTATAATGTGTTTCTAGTATGTATTAGGGGTTGAACAAGACTGATCATGGCCTATAGAGAGCGAAACAGGATAAGAAATCTTTCAAGTCCACTTTTACACTAAATTTGAGTTAAAATGGCAAATTAATGCATACTCTGAGAGCGCTCCACACGATATGTTTGATAACACCATCTGGATGTTCAAAATCTATCGCATGAATGCACGTTTTACACAGCTTATTGTACACGTCAGATCGCACGCACACAGAATCGTTCAGAAGTGCAGAAATGTATTATAAACTTTTATCAATAAAATAGCTTAGAAACTGCAAAGTTCCAGCGTGTATTTCTTAGTAACTTAAAGGATTAGTTCACATCAAAATGAAAATTTCCTGATAATTTACTCACCCCAATGCCATCCAAGATGTTCATGTCTGTCTTTCTTCAGTGGAAAAGAAATTAAGTTTTTTGAGGAAAACATTTCAGGATTTTTCTCCACACAATGGACTTCAACGGTAACCAAATCAAATCAATGCAGTTTCAAAGGGCTTTTAAGTGCTTCAAAGGGCTCTGCACGATCCCAGTCGAGAAATAAGGGTCTTATTTAGCGAAACGATCGGTCATTTTGTAATGCCAACGCGCCAGGCATTACATAATCACGTTGGAAAGGTCACGCTGGACCTAGGCGGAAGTACCGCCCCATTGTTTACAAAGCGAAAATGCGAAGACTAATACAAAAGCCCTTTAACAAAAAAGGTAAACCAATGATGTCGGAGGAGAAAATGAGATGGAGTTTTTCAGCCTACCCAACCTTTTTAAAAGTTTTCATTTTGAGGTGAACTAATCCTTTAAACCCACAGCTCAAACTAATGCATTCATATAAATGTACATTTTTACTGTGCTACTTTATCTATATCTGATTTAGAACGAGCAGAAATCTGTGAGAAATATTACGACCCACAGACAAAAGAACTGATAAAAATAAGCCCTAGTTGGATACGATGAGATGGAGCGCTGTGTCATATCTGTGCACAGGAGTCTCAGCTCGAGGTTCAGGCTTATTTGTTCATCAATGACGTCATCAGCGACTAGTCGACTCGACTTTCATCACATAAATGTCGACTTGAAGTCGTTGAACCCCTAGTATAGATCTATCAGTTTAACATCGCGCTGTATTTATGGTAGGGCTACAACTAACAATTACTTTGATCATTAATCAATATGTCAATTATTTCTTCAATTAATCGGTTTAAATGATAAATATTTATACAAAATGGAAATACTCGCATGATAATTTAGGAAGATTACTATATAGCGCCTAAAGGGACCTTTGCAAAATTAAAAAATATATAGACTTTTGTGTGTGCGAGACACTTTTCACATGTGCACAGGAATTATTTGCATACTCACGCCTTACAATTTCTGCTTTATGTATAGGCTATGACCCATTTCCTTTGTGTGTCACTGCCATTTTACTATGAAGAGAACAAGAGTATGAAAATAGGGTTAACACTTTACAATAAGGTTCGTTAGTTAACATGAACTAAGAATGAACCGCACGTATACAGCATTTATTAATCTTTGTTAATGTAAATTTCAACATTTACTAATACTTTATTAAAATCTTGTTAACATTAGTTAATGCACTGTGAACTAACGATGAACAGCTGCATTTTTATTTACTAACTTAAAAAAAGATGGATTGCTCATGTTAATACATTCGCTAATGTTAACTAATGAGCCTTATTGTACAGTGTTACAGAAATAGGTTATAGACATTATACATAAATATGTGAGCTCGCAAAAAAATCCTTTGCGCACGTGGAAAGTTTCTCATGCGCACGCAAGTATATTTTATCTTTTTGGCAAAGGTCCCTTTAGGGACTCTGTAGATTTGTTAGTTTTGCTTGCTAGAAACATCATGTCTCTCTGTGTGTCTCTTTGCAGCTATCGATCGCTCCATCTCCTCCAGTCTGTCTGATGCGAGAGACGCGTTAGTCAATGCCGTGGTGGATTGTTTGTCAGCGTATCGTGCGAATGGCTCAAACATCCAGCCCTCTGGCCTGGTGGCGCCTGCCTCCCTGCGTCTGTTCCCTCTATATGTACTAGCTCTGCTCAAACAGGTGGGGGCGCTGTATGCACATACAAAACCAGACATTCAGTGACTAACCTCACTTAAGTCAAAAGCCATGAAACGGATCATGGAAATTTGTTTCTTAGGGGAAAAAAGTCTAAATCCTACGTATTTAGAATGCAGTAAATTCTTGTTATTGTTTTTGTTTTTCAATCTAATTCGATATAATTAATATTTTTGTCTTGTTTCGTCCTGCAGAAAGCTCTGCGAACTGGTACGAGCACCCGTCTGGACGAGCGAGTGTTTTCCATGTGCGAGTTTAAGAGTCAGCCGCTGCATCAGATCATGCGTATGGTTCACCCAGACCTGTACCGCATCGACAACATGACCGAACAGGTAACGCACATTCATACAGGTGTGGTATATAATGATTTACCAGGATGAGGATGTAGAGTCCATCCGTAATAATTAATGCTCCTTATCACCACGTTACCATTGAAAAATGTAATTCCATGTAATTTAGGGAGCGCTGGCCCTTTAATTAGTTGAACTATTATTAGTTTTCTGTAAAGCGCTTTGTATGAAAAGCATGCCAGAATGACAAACGTGCATAGACATACTCGTACTACAATAATATAAACATGAACATCAAACCTTCTTGCTTTCAAAACTTGAATAGATGGTAATATTGATTTCCTTTTCCACCCGTTATCATTTGTTCTTAAATATCTACACTATCGGTCAAAAGTTTGGAATAATTATGATCCCCATGTTTTTGAAGTCTTTCAAGGCTGAATTTATTTGATCAAAAATACAGTAAAAACAGTAATATTGTGAAATATTATTATAATTTAAAATGCCTGTTTTCAATTGTAATGTATTCATTCAGATCATGTGTTTAAAGCTGAATTTTCAGCATCGTTGCTCCAGTCTTCAGTGTCACATGATCCTTTAGAAATCATTCTAATATGATGATTATCAATGTTGAAAATGTTTTTTTTCTGCTTATCTTTGTGTGGAAACTGTGATAAACTACCATTCAAAAGTTTGAAGTAAGAAAGATGGGAAAAAAAATAGTTATTCAACAAGAAAATGCGTTAAATGTGACATTTATAATGTTTCAAAAGATTTCGTTTTTTACAAAAATGCTCTTCATTTGAACTTTCTATTCAGCAAACACAAAGATTCATTAAGCAGCAAGAACATTAATAATAAAAAGAACAATTATTAATTATCAAGCACCAAATCGGCATATTAGAGTGATGTTGCTTCAAAGAATCATTTAGAGGTTCACGACAAAGTTAAATTATAGTAGCAGGGGCACTACAGTAATGAAACAAGAACATAACTCTTCAAGGTGATTTGTGCTTTATGCTTATTTTTATGATGCTTTTTCTTTAAGAGCTAACAAATTTCAGGAGCCGTTTTTTTTTTTTTTTTACTTTTAATGGCCAGTAATGATGAAGTTTGAGATTAGACTGAATAGATGTGTGTGTTATGTCTGTCCTCTAGGCGGCGCTGCATCTGAACGACTCAGTGATTCCTCAGCCTCCTTTACTGCAGCTCTCAGCAGAGAAACTCACTAGAGAAGGAGCGTTTCTCATGGACTGCGGCAGCGTGAGTGTATCTCTACACGGATACGACAGCGTTGTGTAGCGGCAGCTTCCCTCACTGTGGTTTCTGTCCTTCGCTCTGTAGGTGATGTACTTCTGGGTGGGGAAGTGCTGTAACGAGATGTTCATACGTGACGTGTTGGGCTACCCCAATTATGCATCCTTACCGTCCAACATGGTGAGTGTGTGTCGTTGGTGAACTCTTTGTTTTTCATTTCTCACATGTATCTTCTTCCACTCCGTTGTGTTAAAGGTGACGGATCAGGTATCATGTGGAAAACAGGATTTTCCTGCTCTTTAAAACAAAAAAAGACATGAACATACTCAAGTTCACAACTCCCTCCCTTGTCTACTCGGACCATTTATTGAAACGAAGCTGCAAAAATTATGTTTTCAGAAGTCATTTTGCATTTAAATTGTTAGTTCACCCAAAAAATTAAAATAATTCCATAATTTACTCAAGCCATCCTAGGCAGTGTTTCCCCTACCATTATATAAGGGGGGCGCCCCGCCCTCCTAACGGCTCCCCCCGCCCCCCTTGGAGGTCAAGTAAATTTGATTTGATTTTCTTTATAGCGACAGATTACAATTTGTTATTTTATAAAAAAAAAAACCTAAATGGCCCTTAAGTAATATGTTATTTATCTTATTTCCACGATGGCATGTCTTTTCTGTCTGTGTTTACAATTATCCCAATGAGTGCGCACACTCACACACAAACAAACACTTGCGTCACATACAGTTGAGCACTAGCGGACAGAGAGCGCGCGGCTGGAAATGTGTCGCTGAACTGAAGATGGCAACACTCGCTCTACTGCGAGTAGCAGCCGGAGTAGCTCTCCTGCTCCAAGTCTAACGCCCGTTTCACATATATTTCGTTTGCGGTGAGTATTTTTTTTCCGTACCCATGTTAACAGAGCTTTCACACTGCACGAGGATGCAGTCCGTCGATGATCGATCTGTTCCAGTTGCGGTGCGTATACAGCAGTGCAGAGATCGTTTCTGCACCGAGTCTATTTCTGCTGTGCTGCAAACGCTGAATTAAAGTGACAGCGCATGTTTCGTGGTCAAAATGAACACCGATTGACCTGAAAATGTAGTAATTTCACCATAAGTGCGATTAATTAAATAAAATGTAGTAATCTCACCATAAATTTATTTAATTAATTACTACTTTTTTCACTTTAAGACTGAGTTAAAGCAAGGAAAACTACAATTTACCTCAACAAGGCGACATAATGAACAACACTCGTCTTATTCGTGGAGGTGGAAAAACCTAGATTTATTGTATTAAAATTTAAATACAAAAGATTTTAATATAAGTACATGGTTAAATATTTTACCACTTGCTTGAGCAACTTAATATATAATTATAGAAGTAATGTATTGAATAATACATTGTTTAAATTGTGTTTACGTGAACGCGCGTTCACAGCAGTGGTGCGTCTGACAGGATTATTCTCTCTTAAAAAATAAAACTATTTAAGCTCTGGTCCATTAATATTAACAAATACTTCTATAAATTTAACAAAGGTTATTTGCAAAAGTCAATTTTAAAAAGATTTAAATATGTTTATTTATTTTTTTAAAGAGATATCTTATGTTAACATTTTTTAACTTTTACAAACCATTAGCCTCCCAGACAACCAATTTATGTGACAGATAGATAGATAGATAGAGATAGATAGATAGATAGATAGAGATAGATAGATAGCGTCTGTGTCAATTTTCCCCAAACCAACCAACCCCCCCCCCCCCCCCCCCCCCCCCCCAAACCTGTAAACCTAGGGGAAACACTGCTAGGTGTATATGACTTTCTTCTTTCAGCCGAACACAATCGAAGTGAATATTCTGGCTCTTCCCAGCTTTATAATGGAATATAAGTGAATGGTACCCAAAAAAAGCGCATCCATTCATCATAAAAGTAATCCATACGACTCCATGGGGTTAATAAAGGCCTTCTGAAGCGAAGCAATGCGTTTTTGTAAGAATAATATCAATATTTATAACTTTATTAAAGGGATACTTCACCTCTGGAAAGATGAATGTGTATTTAAAATGGATCATTTATGTAGAAGAAATGTGAAATTATTTTTGAATTTGGGGCTTTCTAGACTGAGAAAAGCCAGAAAATTTATTTTTGGCTCATGTGGATGAAAGACAACAACTCCCAGAATGCACTTGCTTCGCTGCCCTAGGAGGACACTCCCAAGCCACGCCTACCGGTTACAGAGGGCAGTTTAAAACAACAAGGCTAGGCAACTAGTGAGTCTCCGTGACAAACTCCGTCTGCCCGGGATTTCGAGATCGTCCAAAATGTCCGGGATTCGGCTTTTGCGTTCTTCAGTCGCCATTCATCATGTTTACTGTGGCGAGCAGGACGAGGCTGAGGGCCGTGGGAGAATGGCGCGAGGCCGGTGGTGTGATTACTGAGATGCACCGCTCTCGTATCTCTCACGGAGGAGCGGGAATTTTCTTAGCAATGTTAAAACACACACACATCAGCCGATCACTTGTTTAGCGTTCATGTAAACACTACATTCAGATTCACCAATCGGAATGAATTCAGTTAGATTGAAACAAAAGGTGTGCATGTAAACAATGAATGGCGACTGCAGAAAGCAAAAGCCGAATCCCGGACATTTTGGACGATCTCGGCAGCCGGACATGTCCGGGAAAAAGAGGATGGTAACCCCTACTACTCAGCTTTCTCCACAGAACAAGAGCCTGCTAGCTTAGCTTCCAAAGAAAGATGGCTGACACTGTGTGTACATTCTGTGAGTGAGATCCCACCCTCTATGGGCGGGTTGAACACATGCGGGACAGCTCCTCCTACTGGCTGGAGTCTCTCGCCTCTGGCCAAAAAATCCTCCGATGACGCGAAATGACGATTTTTGCTTGCGTCATCGGAGGATTTTTTTCCAGACAAAAAATCCATAAATCTCTGGTCTCAGGGGGACATGAGGGAGGAAAGCACGGTAATTCGAAAATACTACAGGTGTTCTACTGATACAAAGCTTAATGCTAAATCCTGAAGTATCCCTTTAACTATAATCACTGGCTTCTGGTAACGGCCATATGCGAGTCTAGCTACTAAATAGTAAATATTATAATAAAATAAAATTTGATAAAAGTAAATAAAAAAAACAAAATAACTAAAACTTTAACCTGTTAAGCTGCAACCCCACTTTTGAAAAATCCCCAGAAATGACATACCCAAACTGAAACACATACAGTTCATGAACCCTTTGCATTAAAAGCACAAGTATGATCTCGTTTGAAAGCTGACACCTGGCAGTTTATTGTAAATGTAGAATTAATTATTGTCATAATGAAAAAAATTGTTATAAATAGCTTCAAAGTTTTGTAAAGTTATTAGAAATTATTTTTTATGAAACATCCTCATGAAAATAAAATTGAAGTTGGCACTGGAGCAATCTAGAAATGCACTATAGCTAAAGTCACATGTCTAAACATTTTATGTTTAAAATCTGAAGATAATAAGTCCAAAACTCTGGATTTAGTTCAATGTTTTTCAAGACCATGTCAAATGACTTTATTTTTAACGTCCTGGAATGTCACATGATCATGGCTCTTCTTCATGTTCCATATATGGACTATTATTGTGCATGTAGCGCCCTCAGGCTGTTGGTATGAATTAAAAACACAGTAAATCAGAGTACCAAATGCTCATAAAGATTACATCGACGCATTTGGGTTATAAATTCAATAAATATTATTCCTGTCTATAGAAATATGATGTAAATCTATGAGAATCTATCAATATTTCTCCAAATCTGCACATTTTTTAGCTAAAGCCCTGAGGCTTAATTCATATCATTCGTATCAACTCATTTTTTCATTTCATAACTCCTGACACAAATTAAGACATAACTGTCACTATGAGTTTCTCAGAATACAATAGTGGTCAAATACTGAAACTTGAGTATTATATCTTTTTAATTATGTATAGTTTGTCAAGGTATAACATTAAATCTGATAGTAATTTTGAATTAAATAAATAAATAACGCTTCAGTGCGCCGACGCACTGGCAACGCTTAACAGGTTAAAGGGGTCATGAACTGGCTTTTTAAATTTTTATATTGTTATCTGAGGTCAACTTATGACGTTCGCTTGGTTTTTACATTCAAAAACATCAAAATGAATAAGTAATAGGCTATTTTCTACCCTGGTTTTGAGCCTAGCTCCGGTTTTTATGGGCGTGTCCCGCATTGAAGTCTTGAAAGTAAACGCCCACTGCTATGATTGGATAAAAGTTTTGCATATTATAATGAGTTTCACTTAATGTGCGAATCGGTGGGCGGGGCTAAACAGGAAGTGTTGAAGTAGGCGTTGATCATCTTCTGCGGAGGCGGGGTTTGATACCCTTTGACCTCATAGATCCCCACTTTGAACAGTCGTTTCGCTGTGCCTGGTGCCGATAAAAGCTTTTATTGGACTAACAAGGACGTTTTCAGTTCTGAAACTTACAGGATATTCTTATAGTATGATGACCTCTTATATGTCAAAAGCTCAAGGAAAATTAGATTTCTCAGTTCATCACCGCTTTCAAATATAAAGATACGCTTAAAGCCTGTCAAACAGAGCGGCGAGTACTAAACCAGGTTGTCTTTTGCATCTTATTGTGCTTAAACGGTCGAATACACACAAGGTTTACAGAAACACAGTCGTCTATGTCTTAAGTGAACGTAAACAGTTGGGAGAAAGCCAAAACCACAGACGCTCGTTATTAACGTTAATCAAACAACAATAGACAGAGAAAATAACTCGCTGCTCTTGACTGAATAACTTCAGTAGCTTTAATAAGAATCAGTGTATATAGAATTAACACAGTGAAGTCTATGGAGCGTTTAATTTTTACATTTGTTTATTCAATTTCAACTGTTAAATAGACATACTGTGAACAAAATATTATATTGTATTTGTAATGTGTATCTGGTTTCGTTTTTGAAAGCAAAGACAAAATAAGGAATAAAGATTTTCATCTTCGCTTTACTTTTCTTTTTCTTTTATACTTTGTTATCTTGTAAGGCTACATTTTTAAAATGGCAAAAATTGTTTGGCTGTGCTGCTCAATCATATGGAAAATATTAAAACCAACATAGTTTTGTCATATCAATGATACTCAAAAAACACTGCAATGATCATAAAAAAACAACATTATGGCCTTTTATGTTGCAAAATGGAAAAGAATAGGAGAAAATTGCCTCTTATGTGTTAAAACCACATTCAAACCGCATGTTTCTCAAACTCCTCTCTGTCTCCTCTCTATATGATCATATTCTTGGAGTTATGGAGGACAGAAGCTGCTTCTGATCAGCATTAGAACGTGAACCAGAGTTTGTTTTTCATTTTGAAAGGCTGCCAACATGATCCCACCCTGGAGAGGATTGTGGGCCCTGTATCGTTTCTCTAAACCTCACATACTTCACTCAGATTTCACCCAAAAACCACTGTCCTAAACATCGGAATATTCCAGACACTTCACATCGAGAACCCTATGATAAATCCGTTCTATTGTTTTCCCAGTTTTGTTTCATATTTCTGGAGGCCATTTTATTGGTTAAATTTGTATTTTTAGTGAAGAAAAAGCATGTCTAATTAATCGAATTCGTGAAACTTGTTCGATGTAACGACATTTTTTTTGTGGTTTAAAATGAAAAAAAATAGGGCCCTAATGAAATGTTTAATTTATTCCCGAAATTCCCTTTTATTTTTCCTAAATTCTGTGTTTTCCATTTAAATTTTGGATTCTGTTTTAATAGTTTCATTAAATGTTAATAATGAAGAAGCATGCTTAATCAATTGGATTCAAGAAACTTTAACAACCTAATAATTTATGCTTTCTTTTATGTCTTTTTTTACAATAATAGGTCTCTATGATTTTATTTGTTTTTCTCTCCAGAAATTCTGTTGTCTGTTTTAATTTTTCTAGTTTTATGACTTAATTCAAATTTATCAAAAACAGTGGTAATCAAATGAAGGCATAAAACATTAAAGGGTTAGTTCACCCAAAAATGAAGACTCTGTCAGTAATTGCTCGCCCTCATGTTGTTCCAACCCCGTAAGACTTTCGTTCATCTTCAGAACACAAATTAAGATATTTTTGATTAAATCTGAGAGCTGTCTCACTCCTCCATAGGCTGCTAGGTAATCGAGATCTGCCATCCAAGAAAAGTTAGTAAAGACAATGTTTAAAATAGTCCAAGTGACTACAGCGGCTCAACCTTAAGTTTATCAAGCGACGAGAATACTTTTTGTGCGCAAAAACAAACACAAAAATAACGACTTTATTCAACTACGTATACGTGTGTCAGAACGTAGGCTCACTATTGGCCGACGCTGGTCATGTGTGTGATGCTGGCCAATAGTGAGCCTCCGTTCTGACGTACGACCCTGTTACACAACGTGAACTCACTCAGAGAAACACAGAAGAACATGAAGAGTTGATTAAAGTCGTTATTTTTGTGTTTGTTTTGCGCACAAAAAGTATTCTCGTCGCTTGATAAACTTAAGGTTGAGCCACTGTAGTCACTTGGGACTATTTTAACGATGTCTTTACTAACTTTTCTGGGCCGGCAAGTTTCAATACCATAGAAGTCTATGGAGGAGTGAGACAGCTCTCAGGTTTAATCAAAAATATCTTAATTTGTGTTCTGAAGATGAACGAAGGTCTTACGGGGTTGGAACGACATGAGGGAGAGTAATTACTGACAGAGTTTTCATTTTTAGGTGAACTAACCCTTTAACAATTTAATGAATCTTTGAATGAATAATCCAATGAAAAGTGCAGAACAACCTTTCATCATCTTACTGACGGAAAACGGAAACATTTTGGGAATGAACAGAAAACATGCTTCTGGTTGCTCTTGTTTCACAGACTGAGATTCCAGAGCTGCAGACGACGTATTCGGAGCGAACTCGAGCCTTCATCTCGTGGCTGTTGGAGTCGAGAACCTTCCATCCCGCGTTTCATGTGGTCAAGTACGTCTGCTCTCTCCCCGTTTCTCCTAATTCCACACAGCTTTCTTCCTCCCCATCGTTCCCAATCGCTTCCTCTCTCCCTCTCCGCCCCTGTTATTCATAGTCACAGGGCAGCAGCGTATTGTTCCTGAGGGAGGATGGTGTGTTTTTATACTATCACACACTGCCTCCTCTCACAGTGGGAGTTGCATTCCTTCAAGAGGGGTTTTTTTTAGATGTTGGTTTGTTATGAAATCTGTGTTTAAACGAGCCCACGAACATTCCTCTCAGATTTACTGTGTCTTAAGCCTTTAAATCCTCTACTGTATCATATTTGATATGCACATTTCCAAGGCCTCTAGCCAATCTACAAGATCAGAACTTGTGTTGCACACAATCTACTTCATGCCTTCTGTCGTCTGATTGATAGTTTATACTTTTTAGTAAGAAAAAGTTATTTTGGTATAATTGTAAACGTCATTCGTGCCTCACGTGTCTTTTTGCTGTGAAATTTAGGGCTGTGAAACGATTAATTGCGATTAATCGCATCCAAAATAAAGGTTTGTGTTCACATAATATATGTGTGTGTGTACTGTGCATAATTAATTTGTGTGTGTATATATATATATATATATATATATATATATATATATATATATATATATATATATATATATATATATACAAATTAATTATGCACAGTACACACATATATTATGTGAACACAAACCTTTATTTTGGATGCGATTAATCGCAATTAATCGTTTCACAGCCCTAGTTTTATAAAGAAAATGTAAGAATAACTTTTATATTGTTTGTAATATTTAAGATGAACACTTACTGGACTTACATTTACTTGATTATCCATACATCATTTAAAAAAAAAATCATGTTCAAATATGATCATATGAGGTATGAAATATGAGGTTTATTTGTTCATCTCTCAATCATTGTATTGCATTGCGTTATATGTTTTAAAGCTTCAGAGCTTTGATCATAAAACTAAGCATTTAAACATGATCTTACTAAGACATGTTATTGAGAGATAAAGAGTGACGACTGATATTTATATGCATTTCATGCAAAAAGTCTGTTATAAAGATCTCATTGATTTACATTACAAGCCAAACTTACTTCATATAAATAACATCTGCATCAGATTTCATATTTTTGCTCAGTTTGTGCCTCTGAGGTGTTCGAGTTTGAGCTCCATATTCTCACTATATCACACGAGCCATAAAAGCCTGACGTATCAAGCATGAGAAACACATGCATATTTTGATAGTAGATTAAATAGAGCCAAGTTTGATCTCATGCTGACTCATGCTGTCTTTCTCCAGGGACGACGCCTCGGCCAAGACCAGTTTTTTCCAGCACCTCGTGGAGGACCGTACTGAATCTGCCTTCTCTTATTACGAGTTCTTGCTTCACGTTCAGCAGCAGATGTCGAAGTAGAATCGAAGAAACCCCTTAGAAACCGGCCCAGGGTTACAGCTAGCTTCTGTTCCGCGGCTCAACTTTAGCAGGGAGTTCATTGATTGGACCGCTGAGAGGCAGAGACACGCCCCCCTGGCCCCACCGGCCAATCACAGCCTGTGGCTCGTCTGGGGGGGAGGAAGTGCTTAGAGACAAATAAGGATAAAAGAAGTTCAAAAGTAAATAATTAATGGACTATAATGGCAAAATAAGGAAGAGCATAGGACAAAGATGAACCGTAGTGGACTGGACTGCACATAGAGACACTGAACAAGCTGTTTTCAATCATTCCCATCGCTTACTTACCCGTTCATGTTCAGCCATCATCATGAGTAGCCAGACGCAGCAGTGAAGAACATTACCTGTGTTTTACATGTGTTTCCAATCATTGTGATTTGGGTTTTTTAATACATGTTGCATATTATGAATCGCCCCACATCGTCCGCTCATAGACACTATGTGCTTGTATGCGTTTTCTTTATTTGCTAATGTTCTCCTCGTGTCACTTCCCCCTCTCCCTCTCCCCAATGTCCACCTGTCCTCTCCTTATAACGTGACTTGTGAACCCGTGTCCGTCGTGATGGTGTGATAACTCATCTGTCTTCATCCAGCATAGACTCAACAGTGGCTGCTCGAACCCCCCCCCCCCCCCTCGTCTTCTCATCATAAGCTGCTTGACATCGTTTAATGAAGCCGCGATGTTCCTCGCTGACAAATGCATTGTTTTCTTTGGGAAAACGGATCAGGCCACCAACAAAATGTTGCTATCCACTTTGTAACTCAAAAATATTTTAATGTGCTATAATTTATGACAAGCTTATTGAATAAAATGAAATGATAATTCTAGTTGTGAGTCGACTCGTTTTCTGTTGTGTATTAATGTTCTGATCATTTGCATGTTCAATTAACCGGGCAAGTCAGTTATGGAAAAAATATTTGTATATTTATTTATATTTTTTGCAATCACAGCTATATTCTGTGAAATGTAAAATGGGACTTGAAACTCTTTAATTAATATAGAAATTATGGAATTTAAAATATGCAATCAGTATCAGAACACCATTTTATGATGTATAATAAAGCGGTGTTGTTATAGTAAATAGTATTTATTAATATTTTGAACTGGAATTTTTGTTAAGAAATTTGTCATTTCATTTATAATTTATATTATTTATTTTATACTTTACTTTTAATTCAACTTAAACTTGTTTTATTTTATTTTAATTCAATTTTTTCTAAATTTGGTTTTATTTCAGTTTGATTTGTTTGTTTTAATAGCTTTAGTTAACTCTTAAATCATTTCCTCTGATGAAGCAGAAATGGGTGCACTTTTTCCTCTGTAATCACACCAGTACACTTATTTAAATATAAAGTATCTAAAATTAGATTATTATCAGGGATTTCCCTCTGGCTGTGTGTGAATGACTCTTATTCTTACAGTTAGTCACCAAAGGGAGTGAAAGCAAAACCCTGTTCTTGTTTCCGGACCTTAAAAGCTACTAAGAATAGAGAAACGGTGCAGAGAGGAAAATAAAATGCTTTGGTTTAGTCTTGCAGAGGAGGAAAGTGAGCGCATGATCGTTATTCTTGCTATTCCTTGTTAATCAGCCCATAATTAGCCACAACAAAAACTAAAAATACGGCCTTGCATCCTTCTCTGACAACATTTCAGCCCTTCTGGGCCTCACTGAATAGATTTACAATGCTCGGATTGTTAATGATTGCTTAAATCATGTGGTTTTGTTGAGAAGAGGTGTGTGCTATTACTTTTCTAAATTATCAGAATTATTATTTTTTGGTTTACAGCGCACGATAAAGTCCTGTTTATAGTAAGCGTGCCGTCAACAGTTTGATTAACAACATTCGTCAAAATATCTTATTTTCTGTTCAACAGAAGAAAGAAACTTTGGACCAACACGAGGGTGTTAATGATGACAAAAATTAAAAAATTATTAAATTTTTAAAGTTTGATGGATTCTGATTGGCTGTCAATGTTTTTAATCGTTCATTCAAAAATTCTGAAAGTGATTCCCTTAATCTCATATAATTCGAACGATCATTTTATAGTTATATAGTTATCTTTACAGTTATCGTTCTTCTTGTGAACAGGCCTTGTTAAATGACCATCAGCACACAATGAATGTCTGTTAATTATAAGTGCGGCAGTTATTTTGTCTGTCGCTTTAAATGCTCGCGCTCTTTTAAAGTCTGGTGGGTTTTGATTGGATGTCGGTGTTTCTATCGTTCATTAGCTGAAAAAGAAGTTCTGAAATTGAATCCAACGACATCGTTACTCTGTCGTTATTGTTATAGTTGTGATCTGGACGTCTTTATCTATTCTCATACACTGTAAAAAAAAAGAGAAGAAAAAAAAAGAATTCTATGGTTAAAAAAGGTTTAAAAAACTATTACGTTAATATTCGTTCTAGTTCTATGGATTCTGAGCCTGAGGAAATCACAGAAACCTGAGGATGGCCAGTACAGAACTACATAGCAACACCATAGCAACGTGGCAGTAAGTGTTCTTTTGAAAATGTTAAGATCTAGCGTGATATTAATAATGCACATGTGTGTAAACATCTACTAAGGGCGGTAGCTTTTTTTACACCAGACTGTTTTGAGTGTTTGTTTTGGAATATACCTAGTTTGTGTTTGTGTGTGTGTGTGTGTGTGTGTGTGTGTGTGTGTGTATGTCATGGTAAAAATTTGGACAAAATGTCCCCACAAAGATGGCAATATCCAAAATCCTTGTCGGGACATTTTTTTGGTCCCCAATTGGAAAACGGCTTATAAATCATCCTAAGTGATGTTTTATGAAAATTAAAAAAATGCAGAAAGTTTTGTGTGATTGGGTAGGTTTAGGAGTAGTGCTGGTGTAAGGGGAGAGAATATACAGTTTGTACTGTCTAAACATCATTGTGTTTATGGAAAGTCCCCATAAAACATGAAAACACTGTGTGTGTGTGTGTGTGTGTGTGTGTGTGTGTGTGTGTGTGTGTGTGTATTTATGTGTAAAAGTACAGCTACAGATAAAGCCACAATAATCCTGTGGAGTTAACTTGTCAATCTACCTTCATGGATGATGCTATGAGGTACATAAACAGGTGTGCTCTGACCGATGAGAAGACAGTTTTACTCATGTGACTTGCATTGAGTTTGAGTTTGCATTGAGTCACATTTATGTACACTTTGAAAAGTTGCTCTGTGAAAGTGAAATACAACCCTGTAACAATTTAAGTCCCTGCTTCGGAACAAAACAAACGACCTACAGGTCTGAAAACACCCTTAAACAGTGTCCCAACAGTCCCATGAAGGCCATCAAGAGTTTGTGATGAAGAGAGATAAGGGTCCATTTGGGTTCATGCAGTCATGGGTAATGCTCCCTAAACACAAGCTCTCTCGCACTGGTCCAAAACACATGTGACGCGTCGTTAAGATAGAAAATGACCCTCAAAAATGGCCTCAAGTGTCGACACAGTCCTAAAAAGTGTCTAAAAAGATTATTGTTCTCATGCACATGGTGGGAATGTGAAAGAAAACATGTGTTTAGGTCTTATCTAAGCTGATCATGCATTTAAATGGGAAATCTAAAGGTTTGAAGAATCGTGGGAGCACACAGGAGGTTTGTGGCTGGCTGTAGATGGGAATAGAATGGGTTTCCTCCCTTAAAGAGTTTGAACACACACACACACTCACACACACACACACTCTTTCCCTGTACAGAGGGTCTTTCATTAGGTGAGAGTGAGACACACCTCTGGGACTCTCTGTGGGCTTGTTTGTGACGGAGCGCATGTTCAGGGCTCATAGTCATTAACAAACTGCATCACATCTTCTCAATGCATTTGTGAACAATTTGAAATTGAAGTCTATTCATTGTTCTGGTGTTCTATTGCGCATGCGCGACTTGAACTGCTTCTTCGTGACGTTCTACTGTAACCGGCTACTGCGAGAGAACGGCTGATTTGCCCGTAGTCGTTAATACGTGACAGATTAGATAAGTAAATGTTATGTTTTATGGTTAGGCTATGTGGCATTTTAATTGGATCTGAATATAATTTAATGCCAAAAGCAACCCTTCTCTTGCTTTGAAAAGACATTTTTTTAATCTTATTTTGTTAAATGATTAAATGATCCAGTTCGCCGTCCTCTTTATTGTTGCTTAGTGATTTTTTGCGTTCTTTAGCTACGGCAGTTAAGTTTAGCTAACAGCAGCTGTTGCTTAAAGTCCCTATTGCTGCTGCTTCTGCTGTTATTGCTGCTGATGTTAGTTATTGCTGCTGATGTTAGTTATTGCTGCTGATGTTAGTTATTGCTGCTGCTTTCGGTTATTGCCGCTGCTTTTGGTTATTGCCGCTGCTTTTGGTTATTGCTGCTGATATTGGTTATTGCTGCTGATGTTAGTTATTGCTGCTGATGTTAGTTATTGCTGCTGCTTTCGGTTATTGCTGCTGCTTTCGGTTATTGCTGCTGCTTTTGGTTATTGCTGCTGCTTTTGGTTATTGCTGCTGCTTTCGGTTATTGCTGCTGCTTTTGGTTATTGCCGCTGCTTTTGGTTATTGCTGCTGATATTGGTTATTGCTGCTGATGTTAGTTATTGCTGCTTGATGCTGTTATTGCTGCTGATGTTTGTTATTGCCGCTGCTTTCGGTTATTGCTGCTGCTTTTGGTTATTGCCGCTGCTTTTGGTTATTGCTGCTGATATTGGTTATTGCTGCTGATATTGGTTATTGCTGCTTGATGCTGTTATTGCTGCTGATGTTTGTTATTGCCGCTGCTTTTGGTTATTGCTGCTGATGCTGTTATTGCTGCTGATATTGGTTATTGCTGCTGATGCTGTTATTGCTGCTGATATTGGTTATTGCTGCTGCTTTTGGTTATTGCTGCTGGTTATTGCTGCTGATGTTGGTTATTGCTGCTGCTGCTGCTGCTGGTTATTGTTGCTTTTGCTGCTGTTGCTGTTATTTCTGCTGCTGCAGAGCAAGTACGGGACTTGCTACTGCCATACACACAAGACACGCTGCTGTGAGCGAGTAAGACATGCTGCTGCTGTACAATATAGCGTACATGAATAACCCGATCTATACAGGTGGAGCTGGGGAAGGTGTTGGGTTTCTGAAAGCATCCTGCAACTGCTACAGCAAATGCAGAGCAGTATTTGAAGGTTGAGCGGCGAGCTCATTGGCTACTGATACAGCAGGAACCAATCAGCGGTGGCCTATAGAGAATGATGTGATTGCAAGCAGATTGAGTTAAGGACCGATCAGCCTGCGTCAGAAGAGTTTCATGACAGAACTTTGTATAAAAGCAGATGTAAAGTATACAAAACATGCTCAAGAGTACAATACAAAAAAAAGCTAATAATGTAACATAACGAAATCTATATCTCTGCAGCATTTTCTTTAGCCAGTTTAAAAATAGTTGTTTAACAGCTGTTTTGTCCTATTATTTTGCTTCCTAAGAAGCCAACTATTTTTTTCTCCCTTACTTGGTAAGAAAAGATTGTGAAGGGGATGAACTTTGACATTTCTTTTATAAATTTGTATTAAGCAAGTGGTCATCTTGAGCAGGACAGACCCTCCTTACACACACACACACACACACACACACTCTTCTGTTGTTAGCCTCTTTTCCACTACAGAACTCTGATATTTCATGGAAATTATGTCACACGTTTCCTCCTGCCCAGATTAATGACCACATTTTCCCTTTTCGTAATCCAAGCATGTTTCTCCTTCCTCTGCCTCACGTCTAGCAGACATTTTTATCCACAGAGACTTACAAAAGAGGAACAAAAGCAATTCATCAACAACATTCGTAATATACATGGTTAGATTTATTGGGAAGCAAACTAATGTCCCAGCATTCATCATGAATCAACAATTGATAGAAACACAACATGACATACACTGAGATCTCCGTAATTATTCAGTGCAACATTTTGCACCATATTTAGTTCTGTTGTTGTTGTCTGTACATAAAACACACACACACAGACAGGGTTTTTAATCCATAAAATGTATCGCTGGCCGCAAAAAAACCAGGGGCATTTCCCGTTTGAGCACAATATGTATTGTTCGACAGGAAATGTAGGAGATTGCGGTATTCCTCATAATAGGAAGATTACGTCTTAAGGGGTCAGCAAACACGGTCCCTGTTTCTTTAAACAGTCAAAAATGTCAGTGGTTTCGTTAGATCCGTAATGGAATCTATTTACACTGTATGTGAACCTGGACCACAAAACCAGTCACATGGGTCAATTTTTTTAAATTGAGATGTATATATCATCTGAAAGCTGAATAAATAAACTTTCCATTGATGCATGGTTTGTTAGGATAGGTCAATATTTGGTCGAGATACGACTATTGTAAATCTGGAATCTGAGGGTGCAAAAAAATTGAAACATTGAGAAAATCTCCTTTAAAGTTGTTCATTTATGTTGGCGATTGTGCTGCATTCACTCACACAAATACATGTTTTATATATTTACGGTAGGAAATTTACCAAATATCTTCATGGAACATGATCTTTACTTAATATCCTGATGATTTTTGGCATAAAAGAAAAATTGATAATTTTGACCCATACAATGTATTGTTGTCTATTGCCACAGATATACCCGTGCGACTCGAGACTGGTGACGTGATCCAGGGTCACACATACCAGTACTTTTATTCAGCAAGGATGCGTTTAATTGATCAAAAGTGACAGTAAAGACATTTATAATGTTACAAAAGATTTCTACTTCAGAAAAATGCTGTTCTTTTGAACTTTCTATTCATCAATGAATACTGGAAAAAAAATGCATCACGGCTTTTTCAGAAATATGAAACTGTTTTCAACATTGATAATAATCATAAATGCTTCTTGAGCAGCAAATCATCATATTAGAATGATTTCTGAAGGATCATGTGACACTGAAGACTGATGCTGAAAATTCAGCTTTGTTCACAGGAATAAATGACACTTTAACACTATATTCTATGGAAGCTTGTTTCCGCCACAAAATAAAAAAATGTAAATGATAATTGCGACTTTTTATCTCACAATTGCGAGATATAAAGTCAGATTTACGTGAAACAAAGTCACAATTGCGTGTTATAAAGTCACAATTGCGAGATATAAAGTCAGATTTACGTGAAATAGTCACAATTGCGTCTTATAAAGTCACAATTGCGAGATATAAAGTCAGATTTACGTGAAATAAAGTCACAATTGCGTCTTATAAAGTCAGAATTCTGACTTTTTTTCTCGCAATTGCGACTTTATATCACGCAATTCTGACTTTATAACACGCAATTGCGAGTTTATATCTCGCAATTCTGACATATTTTCTCAGAATTGTGAGATATAAACTCACAATTGTGAGATATAAAGTCCAATTCTAAGGGGGGAAAAAAGACGGACTTTTTTTTTTTTTTACCTCACACTTTTTAAACTTTTTTTACTAAGTTTATCTCACAATTCTGACTTTATAACACGCAATTGCGACTTTATATCATGCAATTCTGACTTTATATCTCCCAATTGCGTATTATAAAGTCAGAATTGCGTGATATAAAGTCGCAATTGCGAGAAAAAAAGTCCGAATTCTGACTTTATAAAACGCAATTGTGACTATAACACGCAATTGTGACTTAATATCTCGCAATTCTGACTTTATATCTCGCAATTCTGACTTTATAAGACGCAATTGCGACTTTATAAGACGCAATTCTGACTTTATATCTCAAAATTCTGAGAAATAAAGTCAGAATTGCGAGATGTAAACTCGCAATTGTGAGATAAAAAGTCGCAATTATCTCTTAAAATGTTTTATTCTGTGGCGGAAACAAGCTTCCATAATATTCACATAGAAACTGTTCCTGTAATAATATTTCACTATATTGCTGTTTTAACTGTATGTTTGCCTTGATGTTTCTCTGCGCACCGTCTGGCTCATGGTCACTGATCGCATCTGAGCACATCAGTTCTCTTTCTGTTTTTCCTACAACAGAGAAACATTTAATGTACACAAATAGACAGACACACCTGTGTGTACACACAACACACACTCACAAACACACGCATGTTTATTCATGCATTACATGTCAATCATCAGAACAAAGACCAAAACAGAAATGTTTACACAGCTTTCCTGGTTATTGTGTAACCCCCCCCCCCCCCCCCCCCCCCATAAAAAAAATAATGATACGCACGGAT
>NC_140219.1:3612500-3625000 GCF_951802725.1 Rutilus rutilus
CGGCCCGGGTCGACATGTCCAAACACAGCGTGTCTGACTTCTAAAGGCAAACCGCCACAGGAGTCACGGTGTAACGGGGAGGTTATAGTGCTGTCATGCGTCTATCTAATAGATATTTTAGAGCTCGTGAGCAACAGTTTTGGCAGATTGTTACTGGAAACACATTCCAGCATGAGGCTGGTCTGTTTCTGTCACTATGATTGTGAAAAACCCAGTGCATTTAGGGCAAGAAAACGCCTCTGTGATCAATCATCATACACAATAGAGCAGGCTTAGTAATTCAGGGGTGTGTGAATGTATACAGTGCACTTAAATGCTAAACATCCCGCTAAAACATGCCCACTATACCATTCAGAAGAAAGAGATTAATACTGTGATTCATTAAGGAAGCATCAAATCAGTCAAAGGTGACATTTATAATGTTACAAAAGATTCTATAAAAAAAAAAAAAAAAAAATGCTGTTCTTTTGAACTTTCTATTCTTTGAAAAAATCCTGAAAAAAAAATGTATCACCGTATGTATGATTGATAATAATCATAAATGTTTCTTGAGCAGCAAATCATCATATTAGAGTGATTTCTGAAGGATCATGTGACACTGAAGACTGGAGTAATGATGCTGGAAATACAGCTTTGATCACAGGAATAAATTACACTTTACTAGATAGTCAAACTCGAAAAATTTGAATATCGTGCAAAAGTTATCATTTTGATGATTATGGCTTACAGCTTATGAAAACCCCAAATTCAAAATCTCAAAAAATTTGAATATAAAAAAAAAAAAAAAAAAAAGGATTTTAAATACAAAAATGTCGGCCCTCTGAAAAGTATGATCATGCATATATGTATATATATATATATATATATATATATATATATAGTTATATATGAAGAGTTCAGATGCAAAAGCCTCTAAGTGTCATCTGAAATGTTCTTCTAAAATGAGCATTTTTATCAAGATTGTATACTTAGGTTCAGTAATTTCACTTTATTGACAATTAATAGGTCATTTTCATTGCCATTTAAGTGCAATAACTGAACATAAATATACAAGCTTGATAAAAATGATCATTCTAGAAGAAGATTTCGGATGGCACTTAGAGGCTTTTGCATCTGAACTCTTCATATATTAAATATGTTAGTTTCACCTTTTAATTTGAATTACTGCAATACACGAACTTTTGCACGGTATTCGAATTTTTTTCACCTGTAGATTGTAATAGTATACAGTAGTGTGTGCATGAAATGTTCAATGTCCCTCAGGAAGTTAAGCGCTGTGCCTCCTCTATGGCTTTATTTCTTAAGCAAATATGACCCGGGGAAACTGGTTTGAATAACAAACTCTGTGCTGGTTCTGGGGGAAATGACGTCACCACTTTGCATTAGAAGACTAAAACGCAAAAGGTGCGGTAAATATGAGGAACAGGTAAACATGTCTTTCTCTCTCTACTGTAAACCGGTCATGCCTGCTCGCCGTGTTGGGTATTAACACAGTGTGTGTGTGTGTGTGTGTGTGTGTGAACGTGAGGGTTTGCTTGTGAAGGGTGGATACTGTAAGTGTTTGGCTCCGGGTCAATCCTGCACATGCAGTGCTGCTTTACTTCTGCAGAAATGCTGTGTTTAAGCACCCCGTGCTCTCTTCTGCTGCAACATTACTGTTTTCTAGGTGAACAAACTAAAGAGGGGGATTTTATATAGTGCTTTTTATATCCTGTGGTGGTTTTTCGTGGAAAGCACTGACAGTTTGCAAGTGTGTTGCAATGATAGTGTTAACGATCATTGCCAGAGCTGTTGTGCAACTGTCCGTTTCTATGAAAATCAGCTAATTTGGGATGTTTGTAAAGCCTCAGTTTCACACATCACACGTGTGGGATCTGTTAAGAGTTATAAAACATTAAAGCACTCGAGACAGGAGTAGCGAACTTAGACAGACTTACAATAGAATAAAAATAGTAGTCAACAATACAACTCTTTTCATGAACAAAACAACATGTTTGAGAACTGTCAAAATCCACTCATTTTGTTAAGAAAAAAAAAAAATAAAAAAAAATAAATGAAACAAAAGCTACAATTAATATAATTATGGAAGCTTGTTTCCACCATTGAATAAAAAAAGGTGATTGTGACGACTTATCTCACAATTCTGATAAAAAAAAAAAGTCAGACCTGTGACGTATAAGAAGTTGTATTTTCGAGAAAAAATGACAGAATTGTGAGTTATAATCTCAAAATTGCGTAAAAGTAAAATAAAGTCAGAAGCGCGAGATAAAAAACTCGGAATTGTGAGAAATAAAGTCAGAATTGTGAGTTTTAATATTGAAATTGCGTAAAAGTTAAATAAAGTCAGAAGAGCGAGATATAAACTCGGAATTGTGAGAAATAAAGTCAGAATTGTGAGTTTTAATATTGAAATTGCGTAAAAGTTAAATAAAGTCAGAAGAGCGAGATATAAACTCGGAATTGTGAGAAATAAAGTCAGAATTGTGAGTTTTAATATTGAAATTGCGTAAAAGTTAAATAAAGTCAGAAGCGTGAGATATAAACTCGGAATTATGAGAAATAAAGTCAGAATTGTGAGTTATAAACTCGAAATTGCGTAAAAGTAAAATAAAGTCAGAAGCGTGAGTTATAAACTCGCAATTATGAGAAATAAAGTTGTGAGAAATGAAATCAGAATTGCTAGATATAAATTTGTAAATGCAATAAATTAAATCAGGATTGCTAGAAATTAAGTCCGAATTGTGAGATATAAACTGCGCGGAAAGAAACTGTAATAGTGAGAGAGAAGTCGAAATAAAAAAAAACAGTTTTAGCTGATCTCCTGATGTCTCTCTCTCTCTCTCTCTCTCTCCTGTAGAAATGGTTCAGGATGCGAAACGCTCAGTGGAGGAAAGCAGAAGGCCTTCCCGCTGAACTGGGATCAGTGAAGGACTGAGGGAACATCATCATTCTTCATGTTTTCTTGATTTTCTTCATTAGACCTGGAGACCTGAAGTTGGATGTTTTTTTTAATCTAAGTTGTAATCTTTTGCTCAAAGCACATATGTATGCCATGTATTTTTATTGCTATTATAACTATCAAATGTACGTAAATAAACTAATGTAAGCATCTGTATATAAAGAATAACATCTGTGTTTTCAGGGTTTTATTTTACGTGTCGAATGATTATTGTAGAGCTTGTTTGCAGAGAAAGTGTGACAGATCTCTTTAATATCTCAATTGTTTGTCCTTAAATGATATTAAATGGAGAGCAAATGGCCGAGTCTTCTGCTTCTTAGACCTTTCTCCTCTTTTTCTCCTTTCAATCTCAAACTCTGCTCAGATAGTAAATCTGAGTCAAACCAAATTCACTCAATATACTCTTGCTGTACAATAATTGCTTTTTTATTTGTTGCTTCAAGAGTAATCATGTCAGCTGACACTGAGAAGTGTCATGATCAATGGAAGAGCAACATCTGAGCATATCGGTTTTCTCCGGGAGCTCAAAACACCGACTCTTAGTGTTCAGGAAAGCAAAAGAGGTGTTAGAATGAAATCCTGATGAAGAGGACAGTGAAGGAACTGACTAAACGACAGAATCCATGTGGGAAACAGTGAAAGTGAGACCCATGCGAACCAGACACCGACGGCAGAGGTTCATCAAATATTTAAGTCTTTAAACTGAGCAAAGAATGGACAGACGAGGCCGCTTTTGAGTGCAGCTGACTGCAGTGGTGTGTGTGTGTGTGTGTGTGAGTGAGAGAGAGAGAGAGAGTGTGTGTGTGTGTGTGTGTGTGTGTGTGAGAGAGAGAGAGAGTGTGTTTGTGTGTGTGTTTGAGTGAGAGAGAGTGTTTGTTTGTTTGTGTGTGTGTGTGAGAGAGAGCGAGAGGGTGTGTGTGTGTGTGTGTGTGTGTGTGTGTGTTTGAGTGAGAGAGAGTGTTTGTTTGTTTGTGTGTGTGTGTGTGTGTGTGTGTGTGTATGTGTGTGTGTGTGTGTGTGTGTGTGTGTGTGTGTGTGTGAGAGAGAGCGAGAGGGGGTGTGTGTGTGTGTGTGTGTGTGTGTGTGTGTGTGTGTGTGTGTGTGTGTGTGTTGAGCAGTGGCGTGTGAAAAAAACACCCCACACCCTCTATGGAAAAACAAACATGTTTATTTGACTGCTGCACAGATGCTGCTCTGAACACACACACACACACACACACACACACACACACACACACTGCAGCACCAGTGTTTTAGAGAATATGACCAGAGACATCCTGGAAGATATTGAAATAATACTGAATGGAACTGATAAAAAAAAGTATATGAAGCAGTCAAGCATTATAAGAAATTCTGGTAAAATAAAAATGCATTTAAAAGCAGCATAAAGAGCGAGCAAGAGAGCACAGTAATGCACCTTACTCTAATAACATTAAAATGAATGTAGTTTCATAATTATAATACTTTAAAAACTGAGGAAAAACACAGGATGACTGCGTCAGCTGAACATGATCGGTATTCCTCATCACTAGATGGCGATAGTGAAGCTTAAGAAAACAAGGACAGTGGAGTAGAAGAAGAGCGGGACTAGTGATGGTTCTAGAGGGAGGTGCTGATTGGCTGTTTCATTGTAAAGGGTGTGGTTTGTAGTTAACTCCACCTCCTCTGAGATCCCTTCATCTGATCGGTTTTAAACAAGGGGGTAATCCAGCATCCGGAAAGCGTACCTTCCCCGGGCGCCGCCATTGGCTAGCAAGCCATCACCTGCTGTTAGCATTCCATTGACTCCCATTCATTTTGGCGTCACTTTGACAGCGAATAACTTTACATCTGAGCCGTTTAAAGACTCCATTTGTCCATTATTTATTTCTAAAGAAACACGACAATGTATAAAAGGCTCCATTACCTTGTATCTTACGTTATGGCCCTGTAGAAGCAGTTTTTGTAAAAATAGGCTAACGATTGCGTCATAACCACGCGACTCTCTGTCGCACAGTAGAGAGATTACCGTATGGACAGGAGGAGAAGCTCGCGGGCAATCGGGGACGTGGAGGCAAAATGACAAAATAATTAATCAGAATATACAAAAGTTTCTCCTGCTCCTAGCTCATGGACACCTCCTACTCACACTCTCCGTCTCTGCAAGTTTCGGAAGGGAATGATTCAGATTTCTCTTGGCACAGCTACTAGAAGACAGACGGGTTGCTCACGTCACATCTACGTCGTCAAGCTCAGTCTGAGTCTGCGCAGTACGCTCAGCCATCAGGAAGTGAGTGCTTCTAATTAACTTCACTTTTCTCCGTTGTCAAGTCTATGCTGGCTGTGTCCATTTCTTTTACTGTCTAGAAAAATAAAGATGGCGTCTGAAAGTTGTGGTTGGTGGTCAGTTTGTGTGTAAATGTAGACGTTTTCCTTTCCTAATGTCATTTCTATCGAGAAATTACTATCATAGTAATTACATATTAGCTTTATTATCACTAAAGCATGCTTTATTTTAACAAGGGAACAAGTCACTGCCTAAGCTTTCAGACGCGGCCAACATCAGCGATTCTAGAGGGAGGTGCTAATTCACCCTTCACAGGGAGTTTGATTGACAGGCGATCTGACCAATCATAATCCGCCATCCGCCGAATCCGCCATTTTGTCCGACAAAGCAGTCAGGAGAGTTAATAGATTAATGTCGGTGGATTTGAGCTTGAAAAAACGGTGTGTACTGACGTCTTTCCGCGGTTGAAACAACATTCCTTCTGATGTTCATTCATGTTTATTTGATAAGGTAGAGATGATCGGTTCACTGAGGCACTACAGCAATCTGTCACGACACATTTTAAAAAATTTTTTTTTACGTTTTCAAAAGTAACCTGGTCTGTCCTGTCTGTCAGCGTGTTGTTAGTGTCCTTGTATTTTTATTTAATGTATTTTTCACTGTGTGAGAACATGGTGTGGCGCCAGAGCGGCATGGCTTGTCGGACATAGCAACAGTAACTAAAGGGGGCGGGTCTTTAATAACGTTTTTTTAAGTGTAGGGGGCGTGGCGTGTAGAAGGGGGCGTGGTTTGTAGTACTGTGGGATGCAGTCAGACCAGAGCCATAGAGAGAAAGAGTTGCGACACTCTTTGATGTCGCCGCTATGGCTGTCACGTGGTTCATGTAAGCCCCAATAGTTCTAAAACATACGCTGGCTGTCATGCTCTTCTATGGGACAGACAGCAGCGATTGCATTATTGAACGGTAAATATAAAATAAAACACACACCCAAGTACTTTTTCAGCTGTTATTGCATTATTGCATTTTGTTAATGTCAGTTTTGCATTTGGAGATAAGTTTTAGGCTATATTTTTGGAGGGAAAAGCTAGTGTTCATGTTCGCATGGGTAGTAGCACTGGCTTTAGCGGCTCTAACTTAACTTTTCCATATCATTCATCTGATGATGGACGTCTCATGATATTTATTTTAGCACAACTGGGCTGTATTAGGCTATTGATTCCCATGATTTTGCTTATAAATTTTGATTCAGCCATTAGCCTACCTTCGTGATCACGCAAAGAGGTCTGCCGTGGCGGTCCGTTCAGAGTTCGCTTAAATATTTTTTATTAAACAATGACAGACAACAAAAATGTGTGCTTGTGTGGGTGTGTGTGAACAAGAAAAACAGAAACCAGGGGCAGGTGATCCATGAAACAGACAGGACTGGTGATCCCATAACAATCCTAGAGGTCCAGCATTGTTCTCACAAGCCGCTTCACTCAAGACAATAAAACATAATGAAAAGTTAGTATATCCCAAAAAATTTAATTAAATAAAAGTTGCTATAAAGGTGGTAGTGATTCATTACCGAACTCTTACTGTCACAGCTGACGAAGTCGCACTAGCTAGCAGGCAGTGCTTGAAAATTGGTTGAAACAACCAACATAAAATATAAATAATTACGCTGTGCATATACAAATGAAGACCAGTATAAGCATCGCAAAGGGCCTCTGATACAACATAGACAGTTGACAAATCAAAAGAGGTCGATATTTCAGCAACTTAACTCTAGAACAACTCGACGAGCAGCAATGTAAGTGAATGGTGTCCAACGCCAAAATGACGGTGTTTAGAACTATTCCGCTCTTCAAATCCCGGAAGTAGGCGGTTAAAAGCGCCGCCATTATTTACAACGGAGGTCTATGGGAGTGTCGCAACTCTTTCTCTCTATGGCTCTGAGTCAGACACACTAGCTGAATGCAGTGAGAGACTTGGACAATCTGTGATTGGTTGATTGCACTAGTCTCCGCCCACTCCTGCACCAATCAGAACACTTGAACACTCATTAATCTCAGCTGTGCTGATGTAGAGAAGCTTGAAAAGCTCTTGTGTTGATCAGCGGGGCTAGATCATTGGTTAACCTTGGTGATATTATTTCTCTTGACTCTCTTTGTCTGTTTTTCCTCCCTGCGGTTTGGTAATATAGTTTCCTCTTTTCATCTCCCACATCTTCTGTTGTTGTTGGTCTTTGTGGGTTTGGCCCTGTATTTGGGCTAACCAGTTAATTTTACCTTCTTGTCCAAGCAATTGAAACAACCAAAGTGCTGGTTGCAAAACCAATCACCCGGTTGTGAAAATGCAGTTTTACAATCAATTCTTCATGGATAAAAGGAAACATTTCAAATAGATTTTTAAAGAACAGAACATATTAAAGAATATTTATTTTTATTTTAAGCAAGATTGCATCTGATGAAATGCCTGCCCGTTTGGTCCGTAAAATGATTCACACACACACACACACACACACACGTCTCTCACCTCAGACTGGGTTCTGTTTGAAGAGTTAATATACAGTGAGAGGAACTAGATCTGTTTACTGAATCTGAAAGACTGACGGAGAGCCGTGGCATTGTGTGTTTCCCCGACGACTCGACAGACACGAGTGGAATCTGTCACCCACAGGTCAGAGAGAGAGAGAGAGAGAGAGAGAGAGAGAGAGAGAGAGAGGAGGATCATGGGAACAGGAAAGAACAGAGAGAGAGAGATCAGAAGGAAAACTGTCTTGTCTGTGTGTGTGTGTGTGTGTGTGTGTGTGTGTGTGTGTGTCTGTCTGTCTGTCTGTGTGTGTGTGTGTGTGTGTGTGTGTCTGTCTGTGTGTGTGTGTGTGTGTGTGTGTGTCTGTGTGTGTGTGTGTGTGTCTGTCTGTGTGTGTGTCTGTCTGTCTGTCTGTCTTGTCTGTCTGTCTGTCTGTCTTGTCTGTGTGTGTGTGTGTGTGTGTGTGTGTGTGTGTGTGTGTGTGTGTCTGTCTGTCTGTGTCTCTCTGTGTGTGTGTGTGTGTGTGTGTGTGTGTGTGTATCTGTCTGTCTGTGTCTCTCTGTGTGTGTGTGTGTGTGTGTGTGTGTGTGTGTGTGTCTGTCTGTGTGTGTGTGTGTGTGTGTGTGTGTGTGTGTGTGTGTGTGTGTGTGTGTGTGTGTGTGTGTGTGTCTGTCTGTCTGTCTGTCTGTCTGTCTGTGTGTGTGTGTGTGTCCAAAACCAACTGGCTGCTGCAGTGACGAGATCAACGAGATAGTGTCCAAACTCTGAACTACTTTTCAATTATTCAATTAAACAAACACAAAGGAGCATAATCCCTGGTACATTAAAATATTCATATATGGAGATAAATATTTTTTTTAATTGAGCATTTATCAGTTTTTAACAGTAAATACAATATAACACAAAAAAAAAAAAAACAATGCACTTTAGATTAAACACAGGAGGAAAACATTTAATATTATTTTTAACTAAAAGGTTTTGTAAAATAAATAAATATATATATATATATATATATATATATATATATATATATATATATATATATATGTGTGTGTGTGTGTGTGTGTGTGTGTATATATACATATACACACACACTTTTATGTTAGATGCGATTAATCGCATTAATCGTGTTCTTGCTGAATAAAAGTATTTCCTTAAAAAAATCATACTGACTCGAAACCTGAACAACAGTAATGTCATGTGTGTATAATATGTAAGGGATAATGTAGAGCTAGGCGTTGTTATAGCTATAATAGCTATATAATAATTTGACACAAAATATTGATTTAAAAAGGAGTTTATTGATTTAAAACCGATTGTATTGCTTCCGCTAAAGAAAATAGTCCGTTCCGTCTCGATGGTTAGAATCCTGCGTCCATAGCAACGCTCTGTTTTTCATGGCAACGGTGTGTTATACTTCGCAGCGGTCGGTTATCAAGAAATAACACACCACATTCTACATTAGAAATCAACCAAGCCATGTAATAAGGATGCATAATTGTTATTATAGAAAATGATTACGTTTTATATTACAGTAAACCGTGTAGAAATGAAAGTCCAGGCAACAACACTTACACCGATCTACCAACCATACGCTGATAATCTCAGATTCTCTCAGTGTTTTCGCACTGAAAGCGATGTCTGGACACAAAGTGCAGAAGAGATGGTCTGGAAACACTACAGATGTCAAACACAGTCCTGTGTGAGGAGGAGCCAGACATGTCTGGCAGCAGCCTCAGAATAATACAGAATAATACTTTCATTTCAGTCAAAAAGAGTCCAGAGACTAAATCTGAGACCGTGATTAGAAAACCAGAGCGAAAGAAAGAACAAGAGACCAATCTCCAAACTCCTGAGAGAAAGACAAAACACAATATCTTCAGATGATGAATGCGCTGGAACGCACAGCGCTGTGATGTCTGTCTTTCTCTTGTTTTCTCAGGCCTGCCATGTTGGTTCTCTGGGCGGGATGTAATCTTTAGAGAGGGCTTTAGGAGCGGATAAATCCCGGATCCGAGCGCTCGCCCTGGCTTTCCCGGCTCTTCTAGACACCTGGAAGAGAACCCAGCTGAATCAATCCACCTTTGGGAATCCAGACGTATTTCATGTCGCACAACCAACAAAATATGCATATATCATGCAGCTAAAGTAGCTTGAAGCCACAACAATCGAACCTCGAGCCGAAGCAAGAAGAGAATCTGTAATAAAACATGAATCAACATCTCTGCATAGCATCACATTTGCTCAACTAGTGGTAACTAGTGTTGTCAAAGTACCAGTGCTTCGGTACCAAGCGATACCAGCATTTCTGTAGTACCGGGTATATTCGGTACCCACTAATAGGAGCTGCTTTAAGTCGCTTCGGGGCTCCAGACTAACTTTTTTTACTTGGAGCACTGTCTGTAGCCGATATATTCTCTTCATCGTTCTAAATATAAATGTCCTAATGTTTAAAACCAAATATATTCTGATTTATATCCATTTATATCACAGTCATGTAGCAGTCAGTTTATTTTATCCAGTGACTTACAAATGAAAAATAAGTGCAAGACCGAACAATATTAGCACTACAATATTGAATTTCAAGAGTACCACGATATAGTGTCTGTGTATATTAAACTGCAAAAAGACATTTAAATATTAACCCTGCATGTTCCGCTTGTCTCTGTGTGAATGAATGGCGCAGACGCGCGGTTTCATTTACCTCACACACACACAGAAGCACGAGTGACGCTCGCGCTGTTTTCAGTCTCTGCTGCCTCACGATATGATGACATGATGAAATTCATCTCCAGAGCCACTCTGAGAGTCACTTCATGAGCATTTTACCGTTTAATTTGAGAAAAAACTATCGTCATATATCATACACACACAGAAACTTAAAGGTCTTCACGGCAACCCGTCAAAATAAAAGTTCGGTTTAACTTGAAGAAATTGACAGAAATAATTATATTAGGCTACTGTACAGTAGATTTAGCTACGTCTCCATGGGATTTTTTTTATAAGCAATATTTACGTTTAAACAGCATGTAGCCTTTAATGCTTATATGTATTATTTACTTATGATTACCGTCATAAATAAAGTAATTTAATTGAATTTAATATTAGTTAAATAGTTCCAACAGATTTTGCTGTGGTACCGAAATTGGTACCGAGAAGAACCGTACAATTTTAATGGGATCGGTACCGACTACTGGAATTTTGGTATCGTGACATCCCTATTGGTAACAATACCAAGTT
Organism: Rutilus rutilus; assembly: GCF_951802725.1. Classification (NCBI taxonomy): domain Eukaryota; kingdom Metazoa; phylum Chordata; class Actinopteri; order Cypriniformes; family Leuciscidae; genus Rutilus; species Rutilus rutilus. The sequence goes on from NC_140219.1 coordinate 3,623,481, forward strand.
ACTACTTTGGTTTATTTGCCTATAAATCCCCTTGCCAAACTATATTTCTCACTATTATCTGATGTGAATTGCAATCGTTATGTCTAATGTCAGTGCTGACAATTGATTTCAACAAACAACAACAGTATAAGCTGCTCACCTGCACATAAGACATCTGTTTTGTGTTATCGGCAGAGTTATGATGATGTTAGTGACGTTAACACTGATAACGCGGTCATCTGTAACCATGAGCACAGCAGTGCGAAACGCGTAATGACCAAAACAATGTTCCTCTGCAAATCACGTGTAGTTTTATGCTTCAACCACTGGAGGGCCAAAGGCTACATAGTGTAGCTTTAACAAATTCACTTTATTCTAATGGTGCGTTTACACGACAACGATGTGCTAAAAACTGAAACGTTTTTCCTTTGCATTTTTCATGTATGGACGGCAACGGCCTCCGTTCACACGGATCTGCGAAAACAACTATAAACACTTTATTCTGCTGTCAGGCCAGTAGATGGCGATGTCACTTTTTTAAAGAAACACGCGTCTATAGACTGAACACACCGTTTTCACAGAGTCAATAACAGTATCGTTTTCAGAAACGGTAACACTTTATTTTACAGTGTCCTTGTTACATATGTTACATGTACTTACCATAGTAATAACAGTAAATGACCCACAACCAAACCCTAATCCTACCCTAACTCTACAGTAAGTACATGCACTTAATTAATATTACTCAGTACTTGAATATATAATTACACTGTAACAATGACACCGTAAAATAAAGTGTAACCTCAGAAACTTGCACTTTGAAACCCGTTTTCAAAAGTTTGTGTTTTTTCAGGCCCCCAAAATGCGGTTGTCGTGTAAATTAACAACCAAAAAAAGTTTTTGCTGTCGTTTAAACGGCCCCTAAGGCTCTCGATACTTGATTTAGGCTGGCTAATCTGTATACTTTACTGTAATTCTCGCTTTATTCCGTGAACAATATTTAGTTTGATTTAGAGCATTTATAGATATACAGCACACACTGTCTCCACCAAACACTTGTCGTGCAAATGAACAGCCGGAACACATTAAACGTTTTCTGTTTTCAGTTAAAATAAGTGCATAAATAAAATAAGCGGCCCCTAAGTTAATAACTAATGATCTTTGCAATGGAAGTGAATCAATCAAAACTAACTTTAGCTGGACAATAACCTTAAGGCCCGTACACACCGGGACGAATATCGGCGCGCGTTATTCGCCAGCGTTTTTCAACGCGTTTTTTGTGTTCACACCCAAGCGATTTTCGCTGACGATGAGCCGAGTGAACATGCAAATTCATTCCCTGACATTAGATGGCGCGATTGTCAAACGTTCGTGGGAAAAAGTTACAAGCCTATGTACATGAAAGACAATTAAGTAAAATGAAACTCACCATCAAGGCCCATTTGCTCTGCAATACCACTCCATAACAGTTCTCTTTTATCAAGATTTTTGTAGTCGCGTTTGTCATATAGTTCTTTATGTTCCGACACCAACGAGGCCAG
>NC_140219.1:3630000-3720000 GCF_951802725.1 Rutilus rutilus
CAGAATAAAGGTAGGCCTATATTTTTTTCTTTTTTATAACTTCAACCTCAATTTTTTGTACATAAAGACATTTTTTTGGAGAGATGTGACTGAATCAGGAGTACCTGAGCTGAATCTGGAGAGAGAAGTCTTTCTTATGTTGGGCCAGAGCCTTTATTCTGGGACTGGGAATGGCCCGCAGCGCTGAGCGGGACAGAGGCCGGATTGATTCCTGGTTTCCCCATGTCAGCGTCCTGAAGCCCAGAACACAAGCACAACAGATACCGGCCTTACGTCAGCTGGATCAGGGGACGAAACAACTGCTGAATGTCTGTATTTGGCTAGTGCTGAAAAATATAAGCCTTGAGTTTATTTTTACTTGTGCCTGAAAATAGTTAGGTTAGAGGTAGCCTACTAATCAAGTTTTTAAAAGAGAGAGAGAGAGAGAGAGAGAGAGAGAGAGAGAGAGAGAGAGAGAGAGAGAGAGAGAGAGAGAGACTATTTTATTTGAAAACAACCAATCTAAACCAGCCAATAGCACAGAATGAGAAATCTGTCCAGAACATGCTTGGTGTATAAACCTTAAGCGCCAGAGAAACGACTGCGCCGCCATCTTTGGAATACTGTCTTTGAACTTCCGTTTTTGCGGTCGCTCTGTATATTTCTATGGCGCTGCTGTCCAGGAGTAATTAGCTTTTGAAGTGGATTTACTTAATGTAAAGTTAACGAAAGTTATCATGAGGGCTGTAATGTTTAAAGCAGATGTCTTAACAAATGTAAGTCGACCGCGACTTTTTTATTCCGTTCATTAATAAACACGCAGAATCGCTGTGAAAATACAGACCGGAAGTCAAAAGACAACGAGCGCCGCGCTGAAAAGAGGCGGGGCTACACAAGGTCTATATTTAAACCCAAAATACAATGTATATTTTAAAAATTAAGCCTACTTTACACTTGTATTTGTCATAAAAACAGCCTCATGATACAAAAACAATGAATGTTCCTTCAAAAAGGCTTAATTTTCAAATGTCTTGAAGACTCACCCAACTAAACAAACAAAAAAACAATAGAAGACTAGTTATATTATATTAGCTATATTAGTTCAAGCTAACATCATAAATAGTTAGAAATTGCATTAAACTTTCTGTATACTAGTGAAAAGTTTGAAATCATTAAGATGTTTTTATATGTTTGAAAGAAGACCCTTATGCAGCTTGAGGATTAATTGATGAATAGAAAGTTCAATAGAACAGCATTAGTAATGTTTTGTAACATTATGAATAGACATTTCTGTTCATTTTATAGCAACCTTGGGAATAAAACTATCTTTTAAAAAAAGACTGTGTGTGTGTGTGTGTGTGTGTGTGTGTGTGTGTGTTCTGACTTCATTTTGAATGCTAGTGTATAACTTTCAAATGTAGTGGAATCATGGTTTCCACAACAATATGAAGCAACAAAAACTGATTCAAAATTGATAATGAGAAATACAAAGAAAATACATTTTTTACCAAGGTGTTGTGGCCCAAACAGTCTTGGACTTTTTTGGTTGAGCCAGAAATGAAATCCTGCAAGCAAACATGTTATCAGCCTCTTAAAGATATAAAGAATTTAATGAAAAAAGAAATGTTATTCTGATATACATACCTATCCAAGTCTTAAAGAAAAAAAACAAAACAACATATATTAGCACATTTTTCAGTAAAAAATAACATGAGAGCATTTTTAGGTTTTGATTTAAATGCAGACTTTACCTGAGTCCATTCTGTCCAGTGTACAGACGGTACAGACCTCTCGGCCCAAAGGAATCCTGGGAAACCTAAAGCTTACTGGATAGTCACAATAGAGACCGGCTGTTGCCAAGGAAGCTGTTATTATGGCAACCGGCGTCACATGGTGCAGCTCTGTCATCAAAGATCAAGTACAAGTGACATCATAAACACAACAGGATTTAAAAAAAATAAATAATAATAATTTAAACACAAGATTCCAGCAAATCAAAGATCAAAAAATTATGTCATCGACAAAAATGACAAACATATTCAGGTGTTTCAATCGATATTTAATGGTTATCAAAAGACCAATCATAAAACACATCAAATCTTCACTTGATTTCTGGCATTAAAAATCCAATTAAACACAGAAAGGTCAAGTTACAAAATTAATATACAGACCCAGACATTAGCAGTGTAGACAATCCTTACTGACAAATCAGTGCGTTACATTATCAGGGTTCGTACAGATGCAGTAAAAAGAAATTCAAGGACTTTTCAGGCACTACTTTTTTGGTTTTCAAGGACTACAGTCAGAGATCTCACTTATCAAACAATATCTTTAGCATTTTTTTAAGGATTATTAAAACTCACATTACAGATATAAGGTATCCAAAATACAACTTACAACGTATTTAATAATATATATTAAATACAACGTTTATAATGGCTATTATTGTTCAATAAATACAATTTTATATTATAATGTTGGTGTACTTCGTATTATCAGACAGGCTGCAGTGTTAATTCTGCGTGAAAATATTGGGGGGTTTTTTTGTTGTTGTTTTTTTTTCCGAAAGAATTTATTGTATTTTAAGTAAGTAAAGCACTCTTTAATATGGCTGTTTTCAAGGGTTTTCCAGGACTTAAAATGTCAAAAAGTCAAATTCAAGTACTTTAAGCACCGTACGAACCCTGATTTATGAACCAATCAAAGCAAATTAGTGCTGGGCAACAACTAATCGCATCCTAAATAAAAGTGTGTGTTTACATAATATATATGTGTGTGTGTACTGTGTATAATTATTTTGTATATATAAATACACACACATGCTACACAGTACACACACACATATATATTATGTAAATACACACTTTTATTTAGGATGCGATTAATCGTTGCCCAGCCCTAAAGCAAATGCAGCTTGAAGCAAAAGAGCTTCAGAAGGTTCAAAGCATACTCAAACATCCACAGCAGCAGCAATACACTGAAAAACATTATCACCTTTGGCATCTTTTTCAAAATGCTCCGTTTTCATGTTTTAGTGTCATTAAAAGACGTTAAAGTCTCTCTTCTTCTACAGAAACAGGCTGGTTTGGTTGTCATTTGGTGCATGTAAATGAAGCCCTGAATAATCGTGACACAGAAACTACGTCCAGTCGCACAGTCGACGGTCAGTTGTCCGCCATCATGTCGATGATGATGTCACGGGCGTCCTGCACACCGGTGTTGGACACACACTTTCCCTTCTTCACCTGAGTGCCGATCACACTGAGCCGGTGTCCGTCGCCAGCCTTCCCCAAATCCAGCGCCTCGTACAGGTCGGTGACCCCACGGGCCCCGGGGACGTCCTGCGGGACACAGAGACACAAAACAGTCAATTTTGAGATTTTGGGGTATTTGTCTTCAATAACATGTCTTCTTTCAGATTTGTGGTGAAAAAAAAAGTCAGAAATACATATTTAGGTCTTTATTTTATTACACTTTGTCTGTTTGCGTCTGTAGATTTCTCATAAATTCAACAAAAGTTGGCGTTGGTAATCATCACACCCTGTCATCACACACACTGTTAGAAAAGCACTCTCTCTCCTGTACAACGCTGTCGGATCCAAATATGGTCATTTCCTTTTTATCAGCAACCAGTCGTGAAAGTAAAAGGGCTGAATGCGCAATCTCATTGGCTGATGATAAATCTTTAAAGCCCGTTTTCTCAAAATGACTTTTCTCTCATAATCCAAGTCTAAAATCTCCAATTCAGTAGCACCTCTATATACACCAAACTTTACAGTCTTGTACCTAGTTATATTATGAAGACATTTACAGAGGGATTTGTAAATATATTATTCCTAGCCTGATTTATATAACATTTTATTTAAAAAAACATGGCGAAAATATTTTTTTAAGGCTATTGACAGTATATTCTGATTTACAGGATAACAAAAGTAGATATCCATAAATCCCATCTAATATGTGAACACAATGAAAAAAACATTTTTAACCTGGCTTTATCCAATACTTAGATTTCGTTTTTTTTATATATATATATATATATATATATATATATATATATATATATATATATATATATATATATATGCAAATTAGCGCATATTTAATTAGATATTGCCTCATTTGCATATTTAAACATTAAATTACAGAAAACTTGTAATACATTTTTTTCTCATCTTAATGTCGGTAATCAACTGGGAAAGTTTCATGGTGATATCTGCTAGTTAAAAATGTTACCCTGTTCACCTGTAGTGTCTCGCCTGAATGGGAATGAAAGCGAGGCTGTGAGGGACAGACATGCATCTCTTCAATGGGCTGTACTGTTGTTTAATGTGTTTTTGGATTGTTCTGCTCATGAAACACTGGAAAAATATCTTTCCAAGAAATTTCAAAACTACAATTACGAAAATTGTAAGTAATCTAGGAGCTTTCTACAGCGGATGCCACTGGAAACACGGCAAGCCTCACTTTCATAACCTGTCATGGCGCTGCTCTGAATGAGGTCTAGTGTCATAAATGGTCTAAGGAATGATAACATGGAGTAAAGACCGGGAACAGGAGTGTGTGACGAATATGTCATTCACTTTGAAAAAAAAAAAAAAAAAGTATAGACAAAGATTACCACCAAATGTGGCCTTTAGTGTTAATCTTCGTTTGATTATGGGGAAATACTACAGTATATACATAAACAAAAATGGGCTAAAGGAAAACCCAACTTTTTTGTTATTTCAGATAGATATGAAAAATTATATTGAGTTATTACTTGGGTTGAAAAATAGTAAAGCAAAACGCACTAGGTCTATGTGAAGCTTTTATACTATTTATATGATGATCTCATACCTGTTCATAATATTTTCTTTCTTTTTACTTGCGTTGTTATTTTATATATTACACTGTATATTTTCTTTTCCTATTTGTTGTAGTCGATATTTGATCAAATATTGAATCAGTACTTTTATACTATATGTTGGGACTACTGTCATGTTTATTATTTGTAATGTGACTGGCATTTAATAAAAATATGCATCTAAAATGCCTCCTAAAAAAATAACCCTGAATGAGAAGATTTTAGCCGTATCACCAGAGCGAGTGTGTTTTTCCTGAATATCAGCACAACTGAAAAATGTGAAACTGATTTTATACTACAGTTAATATTGTGACTTACATTTTAGACAGGATTGTCAGTACAGGCTCTATTTCGTGTCTCAGAGCAACTGAATTCCTGAGTGAATCAGCGTCTTTGAACGAATCAATAATTCATTTCTGAAGGAAGGCACTTGTTTCATTCCGGAACGAATCATCCGTTTGAACGAATCTTTGAATGAATGAATGACTTATCCTGCGTCTCAATTCGCCTACTTACACTACGCCCTAAAAGTGTGTGCTCTTTTTGTGAAGAAAAAGTTGTGAGTGTGTTGCCAAAAGTAGACAAGCTTTGGGACAAACTATCACGTCATGCAATTGCGTCTTTAACGGTTGCTCTCTGTCACAGTAAACTGACCTGTCAATCATCTTATCACAGTAAACTGACCTGTCAATCATCTTATCACAGTAAACTGACCTGTCAATCATCTTGTCAAAGATAAAATCCTCCACATTTAATTTCCTACCGTATCAGAGAGAAACGCAGAAGCTCGTTGATCTGCAGTCGCGGGTCTTTCATGCGGAGACTCTCCTCATGTTCACGCGTAACGATGCATTTAAAAGTGGCCAAACGGATCGTTATGAAAGTTCACGTTGTTGTTGCAGATGAAATATAACACGGATAACATTACATCACGATTTTAATCAGCTTAAATGTTGATTATTAGTCACTATCTGAACCGTCGGTCGCGCAGATCCGCCATGTTTTGTAGTTTTGAACACTTTTTACTCGTGTTTGTAGTTCTGAACTGAATCCTCCTCCAAAGCGCAATGGGTTGTGGGTAATATTACCACTATGCTTCGGGACACACTTGTTTTAATCTCACACTCTGTTTAGGATGGATGGTGTGGACATTGAGACGCAGGGTTACTCATTAATGCAGTGAGTTGCTGCCACCTAATGGTGGCTTTAGTATCAGTTCATTAAAATTTAAATTAATTCACATGACAGCTACTTTAAAGTCCCCCTTTAATCAATAACTTTATCTCATCTTTGATCACCAAAAAGACATATTTAACGTTGTTCCCTGTGAAAAAAAATTCCTTCATGCCTTAAAATAGCTTGAATGTAATTCGACACCCTTGCCTCGTTTAATATACGCGGATATATGAATATGCTAATTAGCCCCGCCTCCACTCACTCACAGCAGCTCAGAGATCCACTCGGTCAACATACTGAGGTAAACTGCACAATGTTCTCGCTCTTCACGACGTCAGACACATATCGTAATAAATACGATTAGCCTTTTGTTTGACTATATTATCAAAAAGCTAATAATGTGGTGCGAATGTTACAAAACCATGTTCCCGTTCGCATCTCAGAGTCAGACAGCTGCCGTCTAACAATCATCAGAAACGCTTTGACCAACTCAGAACGTCAGTGGAGAAAGGCATACAGTTCATCATAACATCGTAACATACATCATACACCCGCTTTATTGCTAAATCTACCCGATATTTGATATCAACAGAAAAATATACCGGGATAACCTGGCAATCTCCCGAGACTCCCCTGCTAGTTCGCTGTTAATGATATGCAAAGACCCGCCGGCACGTTGATCTGATTGGTTACAAGGTAGTTTGTGACGTCAGAAACACCAGTGATTTCAAAGCGTGTCTTTGGTTCACTGCAGTTTAAGGTGGAAATACTCAGCAATGGTGTCGACTTCTGAACTTACACATGGTTTGTCTAAAAGCATATTAAAAACACCACATACACATATAAACAGGGTTTGAAATGAACACCCGCCAAATGAGAGTAAAAATCAACAGTGGCGGGAAATGCTGTCAAATCACGAGCCAATCTGGCGCATTACTTATTAGATTTACTCGCTTTGCTGGGAAGTTCGTGTAAGCGCAAATACTCATGAGACCTCGTGATATATTAAATATAGCGTATTGCACAGAATCTGCTCATATCTGGTTTACTTGAACACACACACGCGTCACTACACAACAAATAACAGCGCGCTTGTTCATTTGCATTGAAGCAATAGCGAAGATTAAAAAGCATTTGGTAAACAGAAAAGACACTTTTATTTTCCAAAATCCAACTTTTTTTTTTTTATGTTAATATGTTAATATCTAATATCTTATATCTTTGTACTGTATTGATCTGTCCACCTACGAATAAATTATTGGTGAAAAGGATGAGGATGAATGAGGAAGGGTGGAGATGCTGGATGACAGGATTTTGTTTGAATAAGAAATGAATGTATGAAATCCAAATTTTATTATATATATATGCAGTTTTAGGGAGAAAATACTCAGCAATGGTGTCAACTTCTTAATTTACACATGGTTTGTCTAAAACATATTAAAAACACCACATAGACATATAAACAGGGATATATATATATATTTAAGCTGTGACGTAGTTAATATGTTGTTTTTTTTTTGGCTAGTAGAAGTTCCGACTGGCCAGTAACTTAAACATTTAGTAGCCAAATTGGCCGGCGAATGAAAAAGTTCATTTCAAACCCTGCATATAAACAACACTAAAGCTTGATTTTCCACACAGGAGGAGTTTAATCTCACGTGTGAGCAGCCAGATGGCCCCGACACACTCGATCAGAGAGGATTAGTGTGTGTTCACCTGTTTGTTGGCGAGCAGCACTAGAGGAAGGCAGGGGTCGGCCGACAGGAGCTGATGTAGGAGACGTTTAGCCAGAGGGAATCGCTCCGGGTCAGACGAGTCCACCACGAACACCATCACACGCGCTTTACCCAGATACATCCGCCAGTAATCACGCAGCTTCTCTGTGCCTCCGACTGCATGACACACACACACACACACACACACACATATCACACAATAAATACTAGGGGTGTAACGAGACCCTCATGTCACGATCCGATACATATCACGATACGATATTATTGCGATACTCCAAGACATATGATAAAAGATTAACATAAAATGGACTGTTGATTAAAATGCTAAATTTGATATTACATTGTGTGTATAAATGAATATTCTTGGACTTGGTGCTGAAAACCCAAAGCACAGGACAATAGAGACGCCAGAATAACAACATTCATGATTCTGAAGATGAAAATACAGAGTTATTTTAGACGAATATGCTTGATCTCTGTCACTGACTAGATATATTTAAAATAATGTCAGACTTTTTTTACTGGTATCAAGACATTTGGCATTATCAAGACACACTAATATTCCCCCATTGCATTATTATACATTATATTCAACATTATATAGTTTAATGTAGTTCTGACACTAAAACTCAGAAAATATTTAAAAAAAAAATAGTAATTTTCATTTTGGGTGAATTATACACAATAAAATATTGTCACTATCCACGATACATATTTATCAGGGTTCGTACAGATGCAGTAAAAAGAAATTCAAGGACTTTTCAAGCACTACTTTTGGGGTTTTCAAGGACTACAGTCAGAGATCTCACTTATCAAACAATATCTCTAGTATTTTTTTAAGGATTATTAAAACTCACATTACAGATATAAGGTATCCAAAATACAACTTACAACGCATTTAGTTTATAATGGCTATTATTGTTCAATAAATACAATTTTATATTATAATGTTGGTGTACTTCGTATTATCAGACAGGCTGCAGTGTTAATTCTGTGTGAAAATATTGTGTTTTTTTGTTGTTGTTTTTTTCCGAAAGAACTTATTGTATTTTAAGTAAGTAAAGCACTCTTTAATATGGCTGTTTTCAAGGGTTTTCCAGGACTTAAAAGTCAAATTCAAGTACTTTAAGCACCTTGTACGAACCCTGATTTATGCATTTCTGTATTGCGATATATTGCTACTAAATACTAATGCTATTACCCTTTTTAATAGCATGTTTTATGCAGGAGGACTAACATCAACATTGCATTTATTTGATCAGTGCATGAGTTCAAACCCATGGTATCATCAGGAGTCATGTGCGAGCTATATTTACTCTCTAAGAACTCGATCTGAAGCTCTTCCTTGTTGATGGAGACGGCGTTGAAGCCCTGAGTGGGACACACGTCTTGTTCCAGGCTGCCGGTGGCGAAACAGTGCAGTAAACTGGTCTTTCCCGCCCCGTCCAGACCCAAAACCAGCACCTGAGTACCTGCCGTCCTGGGCTGCACCACACAGAGAACAGAGACAACCACATCAGAACAGCATTCTTGGCAGAAATCACAGAGTAAAGCCGCCTCAAAGGTCACAGGAAGAGACGGATTACACTAAAACTACACTCAATTAATTACCAAACAATACATGAATTAATACCAAACAATGCACGCACATTTTTTTATTATCTTTCAGGTAACACTTTAACTATTTAAAAGCATTGCATAAACCATGAAATATCTGTAGCTCATTATTTTAATGACTTTGGTTACACTTTATTTTAAGGTGTCAGTGTTACAGTGTAATTATACATTTAGGTACTGAGTAATATTAATAAACTACATGTACTTACTATAGGGTTGGTGTAGGATTAGGGTTAATTGCATGCCTAATTTATAAATTACTGTAGTAAATTACATGTAACGTGTTACAAGGACACTGTAAAATAAAGTTCTACCTTAAAACATGAATCACTGTTGCATGACATTTCTTAATATTTTGCATGTTCGTTCACCATCTGTTAAACTTTAACAAATTACTATTAACATTTCTAAATAAAATAAAAAATGAATAAAAGATAATATCATATCTGGAACTATTTAAACATTACACATTCAGATCATGTTTATTAATGAACATTAACATTTAGGAAAATATGAATTAAAGATGCACGGTATTTTGCATCTAAAATGATCCAATTACAATGTTAACGAATTATTAACATTTCCAAAAATATGAATCAAAGTTCCATAGTATTATAAGAGACTATTTGCATGCACTGAAAGTATAATTTTAAGCATTACAAGTTATGATAACGCTTATAAATGAACATTAACATTAGAGAAAATCTTAATTAAAAGTTGCATGAGGTTTTTAACTATTTGCACCTACGTTAAGGATTTTCTATGCGTTATATAATAATTGCATATTAATATTTATGAGGATATAGAATGTGCATGATCTGTTAAGCATTACAATGACACTTGTGTAAACTGGACTGTCACATCGAGGCCTCGCGTGCAACAAATACACCACAATAAATGCAAGTCCAAGAGGATAAACTGGACCGAAACCAACAAACCTCTGATATTATAGGCGTCTTTTGTGCAGTTTCGGTCTTGGTCGCTTTATGCGCGTGTTCGTTCAGCTCGTCCTTCACTTTTTTCTTTGGTTTCTGTGTTTGATGCATCAGATAGCAGAAAGCGCACGCGACTCCTCCCGTCAGCGCGAGCGCGGCGCCCATCATCCCGATCTCGCGCGCACCGGGCATGTTCACGCTCAAATCAAGCCTACAATATCAAATCAAGTACAAATGTGAACAAACGCGATACTTTTATCACACGCACACGGGCATGATGCGCCACAGAAAGGCCTCGGTGCGGCTCCACAAGTGGATTAGAAACTCTACAAGTGGATATTTCCGGGTGGCGGAAACAGCGAGAGCAAGAAATAAGAGTTATCAGTGCAGATGGCAATCGAATAAAAGCGCTAAATGAAGTTAATTCGTCGTCCTTTGCACAGACGGAAAAGGTTGCAATCCGAGCTTTTGCGCTTCCTGGAGATCAACAACCAAAGTCTCGTGAGGTAATCACAACAAACCGCGAGAGATTTTCATCTTAAGTGTCTCTGCGGGGAGTCTGAGCTCAAATAATCCCCTGAGATCAACCTGCCAATGAGAGGAAATCGTTTTCATTTCATTTTAAATGTGCACACTAGTCGGCGGTGACATGTTTTATTCAAGTAATGCGCGATCGTTCCAGCAGAGGGCGCTCGAATGCAGAGCGAATTAATTAATGCGCAGCAGCAGCAACAGCGCCCTCTGCTGGTGAAGTACAGCCCTTACAGAGACATTTACAGTTTTTTTTCCAATTGCTAACACACAGTTTTGCAAACTAGGCTGTTTTTTTTTATCAAAATACTTAACACAGTTCACAAAACCACACACCCAAACCGCAAAATACCTAATTATATCGCACTGTCTGCAACCAAAACTACATATAGCATTATCAAAATCAAACTTTTGCACGAAATGGCGCACACTTCATTCATATCACCAGATTTTTGTCTAACCAACTACACACTGTTGGGCATAACGAAGAGCACTCTCATCTTTAATATGCTTTGCCATAATACTAAAATAGTTCAAATTGTAGAAAATTCTTCAGATTGTACAGATTGTCACATGCACAGACACACACACATGCTGTTGAAACACTTATTTTTTTTATTTTTCACCAAACAAGTCAGTGCAACATATGCACAGCAGAAATATTTACACTGGACTGAACAAACATATGCTCACAAAAAACAGTAAACTGAAAAAGATTGAAGCGTTAACAATGAAGCATTGAGGTGTTTGGTCAGGTGACGCATGTATCGGCCAATCAGATCATGGAGTGTCATTTTGAATGTGACTTTATGTCAGATTGCTGTGTGTTACGCAGAGAACCGTGTTCACTGCGTTTAAATGTGTGTAAAGCAGAAAATGTGTTTAGATCTTCGAGGTTTTGCTCTCTGTGTGTCAGTTTAGTGTGTTTGCAACTGGAAAAAACTGTAAGACAGTGACTGTGGAAAATGGTGTATAATAGTATCATTTAATGTATTATTTAATTAATATTTTTGGCTCCCATATACACAATTGTGAACTTACTAGTAAAATACCTGGCTTTAAGGTGTTAACGTATTAAATAATACGTAATTAAATAACGTATTAAATCTCATTTGCTCACTTAAAAAATCCAAGCATTTGTATTTATTTATTTCTGCTTGGTCTTTAGACATAGATAAGCATTTAGGACTACAGTTAGCATGAAACAATTTCTTCACGTAATAAATATACCGTTTTAAACCGGTATTTATGCAAAAGCCATTAAAGTTTCTCCATTTAATGCTGCATCACCACTATACATGATGTTATGATCGCTTCATTTCTCATCGCTGGTCAGGATAGACAAATCATAATTATTTGGATAAGCCAACTTATTCAGACTTTTGTAATTTATAGTTAAACAATTGTACTTAGTGCACAATTGTGTTTGCAATTATGGCAGCAGATCTTTAAGGGGTTTAAACAGAAAATAGAAAGACACGTTTTTTCTTCCCAGAAATCTCTTTATTAAGACATAACACTGGAGATTAGTTTCATGATCTATGCCTGAGGATGGTTTAAAATGATTAGTGTTGAGCACTGGATTTATCTCAACTTTGCATAAACAGCCTCTATTGTGACACACAGTTGCTTTATTAAGCATTCATGTATCCAAGCAAAGGACAAACGATGAACAGAAACATCATCCAGGTTCAGAAAAATAAAATAATAATGAATGAAAAATGCCATAAAGACTCTTAAACATGGATAGTTATGCATGTACAGAGTGAATTGGATGGTTAAAAAATGCATTGAAAAAAAACGATTCCCGTTTATTTCACACGACATAGTCGCTCGAATCACATTCCTTCGTCCTTCACGATTTAATGAGTAAAACATTTCATCCTCCAGGCCTCAGGAGTGCGGCATCTTCATTATTAAACAAGCAAACGGAGCGAGACTTCTTTCTAAGTTTCGTCTCTCTCTCTCTCTCTCTACCATCCTCCCTTCCCTCCTTTCTTCTTCTTCTGCGGGGCCTTCTTCCGAGCGGCTGCGGGCGCAGTGGGTTTCTGTTGTCGTGGAGGGACCGCGTTGCTCGAGACGCTGCCGGATCCTGAGCCGGGTCGAGGAGAGGTCGGCGGACTGCTGGCGGTCTTACTGGCGTCGCTGAAACACACACACATACGCAGAACTGTGACTGATGCCGAAGAAAGGGAACGTCTGTGAATTGCACTGGTACTGTATGCATGCAGAAAAGTTATTATAAAGGTAATAAATATAAATAATAATTGTAAGTCATCTAAGGCTATTTTCATTGCAAAAAAATCAATTTCAAAAATACAAATATCATATAAATACAATAAAACCAAGCAAACAAACAAAATATTAACGTATGATAAAAAAAATAGATACAGACAGACAGATATAGATAGACAGACAGATAGAGATATAGACAGACAGACAGATAGATAGATAGCTAGACAGACAGACAGATACAGACAGACAGATAGAGATATAGATAGACAGACAGACAGATAGAGATATAGACAGACAGACAGATAGAGATATAGACAGACAGATAGATAGCTAGCTAGACAGATAGACAAATAGATTTGCGCTATGCAAATGAATGTGAACTGAACTGGACGTGTGAACGGAGACTCACAGCTCGGCAGAAGCTCCGGAGGTCGTTCCCTGTGTGCCACGGCCGACCTGCTCCTTCTTCTTGCCCTTCTTCTTTCCACGATAATACGTGCGCTCTCGCATCGGCAACCAGCGCTCCGGGTCAGGGCTCGAGTTCGGCTCGTAGTTCTTCGGGAGTTTACCTGAACAGAAAACTGATTACCAACTGAACCACTTCTCGTGCTAATAATAGAAGACAGAGAGAACTGACACTGGTGGTTAAATAACTGCAGAATCAGCTCAAATTTGACCATTTACCGACAATGACACAGTTTAAAATTAGGATAAAGGACTATTTTGAGTACTAAACGTATATACAGTACCAGTCAAAAGTTTGGAAACATTACTATTTTTAATGTTTTTGAAAGAAGTCTCTTATGCTCATCAAGCCTGCAGTTAAAAAAAAAAAAAAAAACAGTAATATTATGAAATATTATTACAATTTAAAATAATGGTTCTCTTTTTTAATATACTTTAAAATGTAATTTATTTTTGTGATGCAAAGCTGAATTTTCATCAGCAAGTACTCCAGTCTTTGGTGTCTTATGATCCTTCAGAAATCATTCTAATATGCTGATTTATGATCAATGTTGGAAACAGTTGTGCTGCTTAATATTTTTTTATTTTATAACCTGAGATACTTTTTTCAGGATTATTTGATGAATAAAAAGTTAAAAAGAACTGTATTTATTTAGAATAGAAATCTTTTGTAACAATATACACTACCGTTCAAAAGTTTGGGAACAATAATTTTTTTTTTTTTAAAGAAATTAGTACTTTAATTCAACAAGAATGCGTTAAATTGATAAAAGGTGATGGTAACGATTTATATTGTTAGAAATGTTTTTATTTTGAATAAATGCTGTTTTTATGAATAAATGCTGTTAACGTTTTACTCATCAATGAATCCTGAAAAAAAGTATTCCAAAAAAATATATTAAACAGCACAACTGTTTCCATCATTGATAATAACTGAGTATCAAATCATCATATTAGAATGATTTCTGAAGGATCATAAGACACCAAAGACTGGAGTACTTGCTAATGAAAATTCAGCTTTGCATCACAAAAATAAATTACATTTTAAAGTATATTAAAAAAAGAGAACCATTATTTTAAATTGTAATAATATTTCATAATATTACTTTTTTTTTAGTTTGTTTGTTTTTTTTAACTGCAGGCTTGATGAGCATACACTCTTAAAAGAAATGGTTCTATTTAGAACCAGAAATGGTTCTATCACCCGCTTCATATATGGAACTCCAAAATGGTTCTATATAGAACCATTTAAAAGGGTTCCATAAAAAGAACCCCAAATGGTTCTTTGAATCCAAGTTAGATGGTTCTAAATAGAACCATTTAAGGGTTCTTTATTATTAAGAGACTTCTTTCAAAAACATTAAAAATAGTAGTGTTTCCAAACTTTTGACTGGTACTGTATATATATATATATAAATATATATATAGGGCCAGGACTCCCTTGAAAAAGAGATTTTGAATCTCAATGGGATTATTTCCTGGTAAAATAAAGGTAAATAAATAAACAAACATCGGCAGCAAACATACCTTTCTTCTTTTTCTTCTTCTTTTTAACATCCTCTGGACTGAAACAAAGCCATCATCAACGTGTTAAACAGTGCTAAAGATGACGTGAGGTGTTTTCATGTAGAGTATTAAGGACACAAGCATGCAGATACAGGCAAACCAACATTTATCCTTCAACATTTCTCACATTATCACAGATTACTCACTATAGTTTAGAAAACGGTGATAAAATATGAGTTTGAATCAGTTGATATTTGACTGGTTTTGTCCGTCCTTCTGTTAGACTGTCTCACGAATGAATTATGTTGAAAATCTGTCAGCTGTTAAATTTAACTACACAATTAGATAATACCAGTTTAGCTCAACCAGTTACCAAGCAATGTTTAATTCTGTTCAGTCTGTGTGTAGCAATTAAAGAAAACACACTTCAGCAAAACATGATCAGCTCAAAGTGTGTGAATCATTTTTGGTCCCAAATGTTACTGGTAGTCTCTGTATGAAGAATTTCTGGGTATAATATGTCACAGATTACTTTATTTTGCTGTCCTCACTCACATAAGTGATCTATAGTGTCCTGCGCACACTAGTAAAACATATCAAAAATTACATCTGGTGTCTGAATAATTGTTGGTTTGAGTGTATATGTCCCGAAAGACTAATGATTGGTTGTGTTGTTACCCCTGTTCTTTAGGCTGGCTTTCGCCCACGACTTTCGCAGCTTTCTTCCTGATATACGTGGCTCCGTGCGAGTTCTCCAGTTCGTCGACGTCCACGTTAAAGGACATGGTTTCCGGAGAAGGAAGATGCTTACTCAGACTGAATACAAATCAAGCGCTCAGGAAAACACAGGAAAATAGTGCAAGAACAGACAACATTTTGTGACCCTGGACCACAAAACCAGTCACATGGGTCAATTTTCTGAAATTGAGATTTATACATCATCTGAAAGCTGAATAAATAAGCTTTCCATTGATGTATGGTTTGTTAGGATAGGACAATATTTGACCATCTGGAATCTGAGGGTGCAAAAAAATGGAAACATTGAGAAAATCTCCTTTAAAGTTGTTCATTTATGTTGGCGATTGTGCTGCATTCACTCACACAAATACATGTTTTATATATTTACGGTAGGAACTTTACAAAATATCTTCATGGAACATGATCTTTACTTAATATCCTAATGATTTTTGGCTTAAAAGAAAAATCGATAATTTTGACCCATACAATGGATTGTTGGCTATTGCCACAGATATACCCGTGCGACTCGAGACTGGTGACGTGATCCAGGGTCACATATATGTCATTTAGCAGATCATTTTCCAAAGCAAAAGTCAGGGAATGTGATTGTGTGAGTGAAAAGAAGCTGTTTTTAGACGCTACCCTAGCGAATGCAACCAGTGTTAAAAGTACTGAGCAATAATCCATGTAGATGGGTGACGTGTAAACTACTTTAAACCCGTGTACAGAACACTGTAACCTTATATAACATAACTGTACGTCAGAACGGAGGCTCACTATTGGCCAGCATCACACACATAACCAGCGTCGGCCAATAGTGAGCCTCCGTTCTGATGTACAACACAAGAAGCGCTGCGCTGTTACACTACGTCAACAGCTGAGGAGAATGACATGGAAGAGAAGAGATGGATGAATAAAGTCGTTATTTTTGTTTTGTTTTTGCGCACAAAAGTATTCTCGTCGCTTGATAAACTTAAGGTTGAGCCACTGTAGTCACTTGGGCTATTTTAACAATGTCTTTACTAACTTTTCTGGAATGGCAGATCTCGATTACCTAGAAGCCTATGGAGGAGTGAGACAGCTCTCAGATTTAATCAGAAATATCTTCATTTGTGTTCTGAAGATGAACGAAAGTCTGACGGGGTTGGAACGACATGACGGCGAGTAATCACTGACAGAATCTTAATTTTTGGCTGAACTAACCCTTTAACAGTCTCTCAGCCCAGTCTCTAAACAATAATAAATAAACAGTGTTTTAAGATTTTCAGGTTCAGAAACTAATCAAATGAAAAAATAACACTGCTCTTTATAAATAAAACACCTTACAAATATAGTTACAAAAGTTATTCAGTCAAGAACGAGTGAATTTTCTTTTTCGTTTGATTAGTGTTATTATAGAAACTGCTGTCAGAAAACACTGCGCGAGTCGTCTCTTGCTTGAATGGTTTAAAATCACTTTAAAATCACGTTTTTAGTGAGCGAGCTTTGGGTGTGTGTGCTACAGAAAACACTGCGCGAGTCGTCTCTTGCTTGAATGGTTTAAAATCACATTAAAATCACGTTTTTAGTGAGTGAGCTTTGGATGTGTGTGCTACAGAAAACACTGCGCGAGTCGTCTCTTGCTTGAATGGTTTAAAATCACATTAAAATCACGTTTTTAGTGAGCGAGCTTTGGGTGTGTGTGCTA
Source organism: Rutilus rutilus (assembly GCF_951802725.1). Taxonomy (NCBI): domain Eukaryota; kingdom Metazoa; phylum Chordata; class Actinopteri; order Cypriniformes; family Leuciscidae; genus Rutilus; species Rutilus rutilus. Next base: position 3,647,452 of record NC_140219.1, read on the forward strand.
CAGAAAACACTGCGCGAGTCGTCTCTTGCTTGAATGGTTTAAAATCACATTAAAATCACGTTTTTAGTGAGCGAGCTTTGGGTGTGTGTGCTACAGAAAACACTGCGCGAGTCGTCTCTTGCTTGAATGGTTTAAAATCACATTAAAATCACGTTTTTAGTGAGTGAGCTTTGGATGTGTGTGCTACAGAAAACACTGCGCGAGTCGTCTCTTGCTTGAATGGTTTAAAATCACATTAAAATCAAGTTTTTAGTGAGCGAGCTTCGGGTGTGTGTGCTACAGAAAACACTGCGCGAGTCGTCTCGCTCTCGAATGGTTTAAAATCACATTAAAATCACGTTTTTAGTGAGCGAGCTTTGGATGTGTGTGCTACAGAAAACACTGCGCGAGTCGTCTCGCTCTCGAATGGTTTAAAATCACATTAAAATCACGTTTTTAGTGAGCGAGCTTTGGGTGTGTGTGCTACAGAAAACACTGCGCGAGTCGTCTCGCTCTCGAATGGTTTAAAATCACATTAAAATCACGTTTTTAGTGAGCGAGCTTTGGATGTGTGTGCTACAGAAAACACTGCGCGAGTCGTCTCGCTCTCGAATGGTTTAAAATCACATTAAAATCACGTTTTTAGTGAGCGAGCTTTGGATGTGTGTGCTACAGAAAACACTGCGCGAGTCGTCTCGCTCTCGAATGGTTTAAAATCACATTAAAATCACGTTTTTAGTGAGTGAGCTTTGGGTGTGTGTGCTACAGAAAACACTGCGCGAGTCGTCTCGCTCTCGAATGGTTTAAAATCACATTAAAATCACGTTTTTAGTGAGCGAGCTTTGGATGTGTGTGCTACAGAAAACACTGCGCGAGTCGTCTCGCTCTCGAATGGTTTAAAATCACATTAAAATCACGTTTTTAGTGAGCGAGCTTTGGGTGTGTGTGCTACAGAAAACACTGCGCGAGTCGTCTCGCTCTCGAATGGTTTAAAATCACATTAAAATCACGTTTTTAGTGAGCGAGCTTTGGATGTGTGTGCTACAGAAAACACTGCGCGAGTCGTCTCGCTCTCGAATGGTTTAAAATCACATTAAAATCACGTTTTTAGTGAGTGAGCTTTGGGTGTGTGTGCTACAGAAAACACTGCGCGAGTCGTCTCGCTCTCGAATGGTTTAAAATCACATTAAAATCACGTTTTTAGTGAGTGAGCTTTGGGTGTGTGTGCTACAGAAAACACTGCGCGAGTCGTCTCGCTCTCGAATGGTTTAAAATCACATTAAAATCACGTTTTTAGTGAGTGAGCTTTGGGTGTGTGTGCTACAGAAAACACTGCGCGAGTCGTCTCGCTCTTGAATGGTTTAAAATCACATTAAAATCACGTTTTTAGTGAGTGAGCTTTGGGTGTGTGTGCTACAGAAAACACTGCGCGAGTCGTCTCGCTCTTGAATGGTTTAAAATCACATTAAAATCACGTTTTTAGTGAGTGAGCTTCGGGTGTGTGTGCTACAGAAAACACTGCGCGAGTCGTCTCGCTCTCGAATGGTTTAAAATCACATTAAAATCACGTTTTTAGTGAGCGAGCTTTGGGTGTGTGTGCTACAGAAAACACTGCGCGAGTCGTCTCGCTCTCGAATGGTTTAAAATCACATTAAAATCACGTTTTTAGTGAGCGAGCTTTGGGTGTGTGTGCTACAGAAAACACTGCGCGAGTCGTCTCGCTCTCGAATGGTTTAAAATCACATTAAAATCATGTTTTTAGTGAGTGAGCTTTGGGTGTGTGTGCTACAGAAAACACTGCGCGAGTCGTCTCGCTCTCGAATGGTTTAAAATCACATTAAAATCACGTTTTTAGTGAGTGAGCTTTGGGTGTGTGTGCTACAGAAAACACTGCGCGAGTCGTCTCGCTCTCGAATGGTTTAAAATCACATTAAAATCATGTTTTTAGTGAGCGAGCTTTGGGTGTGTGTGCTACAGAAAACACTGCGCGAGTCGTCTCGCTCTTGAATGGTTTAAAATCACATTAAAATCACGTTTTTAGTGAGCGAGCTTCGGGTGTGTGTGCTACAGAAAACACTGCGCGAGTCGTCTCTTGCTTGAATGGTTTAAAATCACATTAAAATCACGTTTTTAGTGAGCGAGCTTTGGATGTGTGTGCTACAGAAAACACTGCGCAAGTCGTCTCTTTCTTGAATGGTTTAAAATCACATTAAAGTCAAGATTTTAGGCCGAAATAACCGGAATTCCGGATTAATCGGGAAGAATCCCATCCCTGAAAGTGGCTTGAATGTCTATCAGAATGACCCGAGACTCGAGTGATATCAGAGGATACGCTTTGGCCTTGTCCTGATCCACGAGCGAGTATGCAGAGATGAGCTGGGCGAGCGTACGGATGTCATTAGTGTTCTGCTTCCACAGCTGCTCCAGATCACTGGTGGCCTCTTTCTTACGCCCGTATTTCAGCTTGTAGTTCGCAGCCTCCCGCACCAGAGAGAGGTGGATGGCAGACCCCGTCTGAGAGAGGGGAACAACACAGTCATGCAGTGCTGAGCGAATACAGACTCGCTGAGCCGCCGGCGCTCGCTTTTACCTGCTCTTTCTGGTAATACTGGATCGCTTGACTGAATGTGTCGATTGCGCTGTCAATGTCTTCTTCATGCGTGTACATCGTGACCAGAGCAGAAATCTGTTTAAAAAAAAACACAGAACAAAACTATGGAAGCTTGTTTCCACCACAGTCAAAAATAAAAAAGGTAAATGCGACTTTTTATCTCACAATTCTGACTTTTTTTCCTCACAGTTTTGAGTTTACATCTCGCAATTTTTACTTTTTATCTCAGAAATGCATGATATAAAGTCGCAATTGTGTGTAATAAAGTCAGAATTGCGAGATATAAACTTGTTTATTTAAACTAAGTTTATTTCTCGCAATTCTGAGTTTATATCTCTATATAGTCTATGTTTATTAAATGTGTAACAGGATTTTATACAGCAAATTTTTTAAGCAAATATAATTTATAACTTTTAGCTAATTCATCGATAAAACATTAAATTAATTATATTATATTTTTAAATAATTTTTAGCAAATTCTGCATTAACTAGAAATCAAATTCAATTAAATCAAATTAAATGAATCACGACTAACTTAATCTACCGCCAGTCCTCATAAATCCCTTAAAAAAAATATATAAAAAAATAAAAAGCAAATGAAATCTCACCATTCCTGGTTTGTATTTAAATTCTTCTATGGACTTCAGGATATCGCAGGCTTTAGTCACATGACCTGTTGAAGACATATGTGACACATAAATTACACTTCAATGACTCTATTAGGATCAGTCTGCTCTCTGTAAAGCTGCATTCACACTAGGGATGGGACGGTATGAAAATTTCATATCACGATTATAGTGACCAAAATTATCGTGATTATCAATATTATCATGGTTTTGTTAAAACGAGATGAAAGTGTTCAAAAAGAACTGATGCTCACACTAAAAACAGTTTAATATTTGAAAATCAACAAATAAAACAAGCAGCTCTATGCACTTTTTTAAGCAAGATTATATTCTGTGGCATTTCCTTCCTTATAATGACCGTCGTCAATAGCAACGCATTATAACACAGCGCACATCCATGTATCGCAACGGACGCGCTCTCTCGTTTCATTCAAATACAACTTGCCGTCTTGCGTCTCAGTTTTTGGACGATTGTTTTGTACGCTGTACAAAATGGATTTATAAACAGGTAAGATTTAAAACATTAATCTCAATTCAATATGCCCCCGTAATTATGTGGTTAAAAAAAAAAAAAAAAAATCGGTGTAATAAGTGTACAGTGATATACATTATTATCCCTTAAAATGTCACTCTTAATAGTCTTGTTTGAGCTTGATCGTTTGTCTTTGGCTCAAAGCCACTTGCTGCGAACTTTTCTTCGCGGAAGCTTCACGTTTATTTCAAGTGAGTGAGATAAAATATTTCAACTCAAAACAACATTTTGTGCCCAATTATTTCCCAGACGTAGTTTTGGTATTGAGGTCAAAGTTAACTTGCTTTGCGTTCGCTATAAACAGTGGGTGATGGTCACGCAAGACGACTCGGCAGATTTGAAGTGTTTATTGTAGTGACCATCCTCGATTAAGTTTCACTCAGGACTTTTGTAAAAGCCAAAATATGACCACACCTCAGATTTGGTCCTCTTAAAAGGCTGAAAAATCTCCCGAGCACGGCCACTGCTTTGCGCCATTACTTCTAAAAAAAAAAACATTGCGCGCTGCGCCTGCGCCTGCGTCAGACTGTTGCTGGCTGTACAGGATTTACAGCGAGTTATTAAAATCGCGATAATCAAATACGGTTTTAATGATAATTAAATTTTAAACGATAATACTAACCGTCAGTACATTTTATCGTGGTTTATAGTGAAACCGGTAACTTAATCGTCCCATCCCTAATTCACACTACAGGTAAATGTGGCCCAAAAACTTTTTTTTTTGCTCATATGTGACTCAGATCTGTTTTTGTCATGACAGAGTGAACGCACAAACCACATGGAATCTGACCTTTTCGATTCCGATTTTGGCCACTTCCATATGTGACCCTGGACCACAAAACCAGTCTCGAGTCGCACGGGTATATCTGTGGCAATAGCCAACATTGCCCATTGTATGGGTCAAAATTATCGATTTTTCTTTTATGCCAAAAATCATTAGGATATTAAGTAAAGATCATGTTCCATGAAGATATGTTAAATTTCCTACCGTAAATATATAAAACATGTATTTTTGTGAGTGAATGCAGCACATTCGTGAACATAAATGAACAACTTTAAAGGAGATTTTCTCAATGTTTCGATTTTTTTGCACCCTCAGATTCCAGATTTGCAATAGTCGTATCTCGACCAAATATTGTCCTATCCTAACAAACCATACATCAATGTGAAGCTTATGTATTCAGCTTTCAGATGATGTATAAATCTCAATGTCAAAAAATGTACCCATGTGACTGGTTTTGTGGTCCGATGTTTTGCAATGCGACCTCAGACTGAACAGTCAAATCGGAACTCATGCAACTTTTACGTCACTTTAGAGCAACATTCATCATAATTCTGTACTCATGGGAGTCACTTCACAGATTTTACATACCCGACGTTATCAAGACCGTTGCGAAAGCTAGTCAGTGGAAGGACAGTGATGTGTCATAAGTATTACAGTGACAGCTCTTTATACAAGCAAAACATGAGGGCTCGCATCATAAATGTTTAACAACTCTGCTCTTTTTTCCGCATCCTCGTCTTTGTTTTTTATATTGCCTACGTATGAATTTGTAATAGGTTATAATTATAATAGATATTTATAATAAAACTATAAATAAACGCAAAATCACTTGCTGCGTGACGTATTTTTATCGTTCTTTTGCGTATGCGGGTCATTTCAGGACCATGATCTGTCCGCCCTGGAATCTGATATTGGCTTGGCCAATACCGATAATTCTTTATATTTGAAAGCCGATAACCGATATATTGGCCGATAAATCTAAATCCAAATTTTTATATAATTTTTGAGAGCCTGATTACAAAAACAAAAGTCTCACCATTAAAAGCCATGTGCCAAACACACAATTATAATGTTCTCATTATAATTTTATGTAGCTTATATGACAGACTTGCGCTGCACTTGTTCCAATTTTGAAGTGATTCCGATCATATTTCAAGCCATTTAAAACTATCATTGTGAACAGTTGCGCATCTGAAGTGTCTCAGCTGAAGGAAATAATCGGCTTTAATATATCAGCCAAATTTTCTTATCGGACCGATAACGATAACATTAAAAATGAACATATATCGGCCGATACCGATATGGTGGCTGATATATCGTGCATCCCTAATACTGGCCACATTTAAAACAACAACAACGTGAACAGCTATTAAAAAAAAAAAAATCTGAATTGAGCACTAAGGCTTGCAGTGTGAACGTAGCATGTGTGTGTGTGTGTGTGTGTATGAACGTACCTTGGGTCACGTAGAGTTGTGCCATGGTGAGTTTGATCCCAGAAGCGCTCTCAGGGTGCTGATCTGAAAACCTCTGCAGGAGAGACAGAAATGGTTACAGAACGCCACTGAGAGCTGGAATTCAATTCACATTTATTTGTACAGCGCTTTTCACAATACACATCATTTCAAAGCAGCTTTACAGAAAGTGCATGAGTCCATATTACAATTTAGAGTGTCTGTTATCAGAGGTAAATGTCTAAAGCCCTATTCGGACGGGACTAGTTTAACATGGAGAGGAGGGGTAGACTAAGGCTCAATCCCAATTCTATTTTATACCCCTTCGCCTACCCCTAACCCTGGTCCATTGAAACAGAGTGGCAAGGCGTAGGGGTGAAAATATTCCCCTAAGAAATGGGACACCACTACTACACCGTTACACGTCGTCGCTAGCGCCTACGTCACAGGAGATGCGCCAATGTTTATCACAAACTTCCAAGATGCCGTCGTCAGCTGTAGTCATCTCAATTGTGTGAGTTACAGCTATTTTTTTTGTTGCATTTTTCTTCTGAAGTTCGCAGAAAACAACGGAGATGACGATATCTTCGACGCCTCATGCTGCATTCACACCAAACGCGAATAGAGCGTCTGGTGCGAGTGATTTCAATGTTAAGTCAATGTAAAGACGCGTTTGCGCGCATCTGGAGGTCTTGCGGCGCGAATGAGGCGTTTAGCGCGGCGGATGCGAATTCGCCTCATTCGCGCGTCCACTTTGCTTCAAACTTTTGCTTTTTACACGCGTCATATTGTTAACGAACTTTAGCGATTTTTTTTGCAACCGTTTCTTTGAAGAACATGACCGTAAATATGAACACAAGATTGAATGTGACATAAAGAAAATTATTATTGGCAGCCATGTTGCCTCTGTAGCCGGTGTATGCAGGTACATTTCTCATACCCCTTCGTTTGAAGTGTGGTCCCGAAAAATCTTCGTTTCAAGGGCTATCTGGCCCTTCCCCCCACCCCTACCCCTCCAACCAAAAGAGAATTGAGACAGCCCTACCCCTTCACGGGAACGCGCAAAACGAAGGGGTAGGGCCAAGGGGTGAATTGGGATTGAGCCTAATAATTACCAGATCTCAGTAATCATTACAGACAATGTCAGTAAAGATTACGGCGACTTTTACCTGCAGTAAAAAGGTCCGGAAAAAATGACCTCAGGTGATACTAATCCCGTGCGAATAGACCTGCTGTAAATATGAACGTAAATATTTCGGGTTTAAAAGTAGTTTTCCGCGGTTTTTCCAAGTATGGAGACGCTTGATAAAGCATCAGTTGCGTTCTAGACGCTGGAACGAGTCTGTGGCAAAACTCAAGTGTTTCACACACACACACCATTCAGATCAGAAAGAAGATCGACAGCACTTGTTAGAGGCACGAAACATCTTTTAGCGTTAGGTGAGTGTCTATTACCAACACAATCCAATCTGAAGTTCATTAATACATCGTTCGACCGGACATAACCGTTTTATATATATAAATATAGGTTATATGTGTTTGCGCACGTGATATCAGGAAGCAGCGTAACACACACATGACGACAGGAGAGCAAATTGAGTTACTCTCCCACTTCTGCTAGTTTACTGAGATCTCTTATCCCGTGCGAATTGGCCATTAATATTACAGACGTCCTGTGGTAAAATTACATCACTCCATCTACCCTGGTAAAGTTAATCCCATACGAATAGGGCTTTAGTTGCAGAAATGAAGAGTCAGGAGGGGAAAGTACCTGCAGGAGCTCGATGGCTTTGCTGTGCTGTTTTTCTCGGCAGAGCTGGGCCACCTGGATCAGAACCGGTCTGGGGTGACTGGGATTCTGGGCCTGCAGGCTAGCCGACAGCTTATTGCACTGATCGGCCTGTTGGGAGACAACGGAGAGGTCAAAACGGGTCACATCCGTCAGGATTCAAGCATACTGCACAGTACAAACTGAGTGGTCACCTGGTTAGTGTACATGGCCAACAGGGCTTTGTTGATCTCAATTGCCTGCAACTGTTTTCTGGCCAGTTTGTGCTCAACACCCTCAGCATTGGTCAGTTTCACCTTCTTCTTGGAGTCAAACACGTTTTGGTCCTGGAGGTTCAAAGAGCACAGATAAAAAACACTGGTTCGCAAACAAGACTGACACAATCAGCTCTTCAGGAAGGAAGAGCTTGGGTTTTATATTTGTTACCTTGTTAATGGTGATGATGTTATTCGCAGTCACAGCCAGCAGACCCACATCAGTCGGCCTGAACGCAGAGAGAAAAGACAAAACTCTGTGAGTCTAATGTGGCAACCTTAATCAAAACTTCTACTGCAACTTTGAAAACAAATCCAATCCAATTCAAAGTGCTTTACGAGCATTTGACACAAAATACGAGTATTATAAATGAAGATATGAAATAGAAATAAATGATAATGATGTAAATAAACAAATACTAGATTTATAAGACACTACATGGATGCCAGACTAAATAGGAGGCTTTTAAATCATGTTTAGCCGATTTGATAACCGATAATTCTTTATATTTGAAGCCGATAACCAATATATTGGCTGATAAATCTTTTTTTTTTTTTTTATCTTGAGAGCCCGATTACCAAAACAAAAGTCTCACCATTAAAAGCCACGACCCAAGCACATTAACTATCAGTACAGTAGCCTAGTTTGAACCTGTGTAAGTTTTTAATTAATTTTACACTCCTATGGGCAACTTTCTTAAAAAAAATAAAAAATAAAAATAATTTATATTGACTTACAAATAAATAAAATAACACCTAAATAATGCAAACAAATAATTGGACAACATTACTTGAATATAAAGAATCAAAATGCATGTGCCACGGATAATAAAAAAGGAATAGACTCCGCACAGACAATAATGAAATTATTTTAATTAAACCACATTGTTGATGAATGATACGGCTAAATATTATAAATGCATAATTTATCTAAATTTAGATCATTTTTATCTAAATCTAAAATTAATATTACTGTTTCAGATAACAGCATTGCTTTGCTGCGCGTGCTGAAGAGTTGAATGAACCTCAACGACACGTATCATATATGAGATTAATCGGATATTTGTACAACGGCATCATTTATAAGTAGCCTAGATATTTTTTTTAAATATATGCAGCCTATATGACGGACTTTCAAGCAATTCAAAACCATCATGTGGAACAGAGCACATCTGAAGTGTCTCAGCTCAAAGAAATTATACATTATTTATTGGCTTTAAGATATCGGCCAAATTTTCTTATCTTGTCTATAACGATAGCATTAAAAACTAGAATGTACATTTCCTGAAGAAAATGTGAGTGGTGCTTGCAGTGGTAAAATTCGGCACGGTTGCTAGGGTGTTTCTAGTGGGTTGCTAAGGTGTTCTGGGTGGTTGCTAGGTGGTTACTAGTGTATTCTGGGTGGTTGATAGGGTGTTCTGGGTGGTTGCGATCATATATTGGTACTTGTACCAATATGGTGGACGATATATCGTGCATCCCTAACTATGTTTAAAAAATATCAATATTTTCTGCACCTTTCATTTCTTCTGGGAGTTTTTTCTATGCATATCTTATCACCCGAGCATGCATTTATTTTCGGTTTTGTTAAGACATATGTTGGGTTATGAGTATAGTACATGTGCAGTTTGTAACACACTTGAGTTTAATGACTTGATTGTAGAGTTGAAGGGCGTCTTCGGTTCTTCCCTGTAGCTGCATCACATAAGCCATCTGAGAGTGAATGATGGCCAGTTCAGCATCCACGTCCTCTTCCGTCACATCCTAAAACACACAATATTCACAATAAATCACAACTAATGACAAATATTAGAGGCCTTGGTTAAAATCCCTGAATCCTAAGTGCGAGCATGTGATGCTTACGCTAGCAAAAATCCACTACTGAAGTGTTGCTAAACACATCAGAATACAAATATGGAAGAATTACTCACCGAGTCCTCAGCCAAAGACATCCTGCACAACTCTGGGAAAAAAACGGAAAAAAAACGCATAAAACACAAACAAACTGACTGACTCATTCAAGTTTTTCTCATCCAGCTCACGTTATTCTTGAGAGTCACAGGGACTCAAAGTGAAACTGTGTAGGCGGCTCGCAGAACTAATTTTGTAAAGGCTGGCCCAAGATTTACTGAATATTACATACACTAATTGGCTCATTCATTGACACAAACAACAGTTTGACACACAAAAAAGGAAGCGTTTTACCACCTACAGATTTTATGAGCCAAACCAAAAGCCGTAAAGCTGGAGGCTGTTCTGACAGTAAATAAGCTGCCTGGTTAGGATTGCACAACATGATTTCCCAGCAGTTCAGGCCAGTTGATTAAAAACATACACTCCAGTGAGTGACCCCCTACAACCTCTGGAGGATCGGAGATCTGGTCTCAAACAAGACGACGAGTTCCACAGACTATTTATGCACATTTATATGACTAAAAATTAGGGATGCACTGAATCCGGGATTCAGCTTCGGATTCGGCCGAATAAAGGGCTTTTTGACGGGGTTCGGTTTCTGCCAAACCTTAGAATTGTTTTTACACCGAACCGAACCCCAGGCTTGGTCGACATCACGCCGCCGTTGATTACAGGAAGGTGTTTACGTACACTACCGTCAGAGGCGGCCTTACCTATGTTTCACCCGTTTCAATTGAAACGGGCCCCGCCCTCCAAGGGGGCCCCCAACAGAACAGGAAAATCCCATTCATTTTCTCCCTAGGATATTTATTTTCAGACATAATGTCTAAAGTGGTCTCCAACACGTCGCTCGCGAGAGTAGCTCGTGGCCTGATTGGAGGTAGCTCGCCAAGGGCCGTTCACATATCGCGTCTTTTGCACGCTCAAGTTCGTTATTTCAAATAATTGAAGCGACGCACTATTTTTTTCCAGGCGCGAGTCAATATGAAGGATGAGGGTGCACCCAAACTACGGGTGTTTTTTTCTTCTCCGTAAGTACATCTTCTAGCAGAGCTACAGCAAGCGTTTATCGGTAGTGGAAATCCATTAGCTATTAAAACTTCTCTGTCGTTGTGGAGAGCGCATGGTACGATAGACGCCACGGGAAAATCGGACCGAATTTTACTATTAATAATAAAAGATAAGCTAATGTGCATTGTAAATGTCAGTATTTTGTCTTTTTTGAATCATTCTTTTTATAAAAATGATTTAAAGGCTGAAATATGCGAGGTTTATCTTTTTATAAAAACTTTTTTGTCAAAACTTTATTTGAACTTGTACATGTTAGTAGATAACATGTTGCAAGACACTCCTTTCAAATTTGGCCATCATTTTTAATGTTACTATTTTAATGTTTATGCAAACAAAAAGTGCATATTGATGGTAAGTTTATTTGTTATTTGCTGGTTTTCGACATAAAACTTGGTGAATTGATTTTATTGTGTAGTATTAGTACTTTTTGAACAGGATTATGTGATAACCATGCTCATTTTGGTCACTATAATCATGAAATTACATTTTCATACCATTTCATCTCTAGTTATGATGCACTATAAAATCAACAATAATTATGTGTTTTTACAGTATAATATTTTTTTTTTATATGTCAATTAAGGGTGACATATATAGGCCTAGGAGTTATGAGACATTATTTAAGAGATTTAATTATTGCATATAGCTCTCGGCCACTTTCATTTTTAAAAAGTAGCTAAAAAAGGTTGGAGACCCCTAAACCATCCAAGTTAGATTGACCACGAGCTACGAGGCTATGAAACGAAATTTTCTGCTCCTATAAAAGCCACAAAATATAAAAATCAACCTTGTTATTTGCGATCTTCTCGAGAAATACTACACTACCCATAATTCTAAGCAAAACACTGACGTCTCTGATTGGTCGAACTTGAGTCGCGCCGCGGTTACCATGGCGACGTTTACCGCCCCCGCGAATGGTGATCTGAAGTAAATAAATACCGGTAGTTTATGTGTTTATACTTTGCCTTTTTTCCGTAAGGTTAAAACGTTTTTTTTTTTTTTTGAGCAGGGAAATAATTTGAATAGGAAATGAAACGTACATATGCCAGTGGTGCCTGTTCATGATGCTGAAAGTGCGCGTAGTAAAATAATGATGCAAACCAAAAAGAATCCTTGCTTTTTCTGCCCATGTTTACATTTTATGTGGGCAGGGCCCCATATTAGTTATTGAAACGGGCCCCCAGATGCTTAAGGCCGCCCCTGACTACCGTTCAAAAGTTTGGGGTCAGTAAGATTTTTTTTATGTTTTTTAAAAGAAGTATCTTCTGCTCACCAAGGCTACATTTATTTGATAAAAAAAAGAAAAAAAAAAAAAAGAAAAAAGAGTAATATTGTGAAATATGACAATTTAAAATGACTGTTTTCTATTTTAAAGCGTAATTTATTCCTGTGATCAAAGCTGAATTTTCAGCATCATTAGTGTCACATGATCCTTCAGAAATCATTCTAATATGATGATTTGATGCTCAAGAAACATTTATTATTATTATCAGTGTTGAAAACCGTTGTGTACAAATTTTTTCTAAATTCTTTGATGAATAGAAAGTTCAAAAGAACAGCATTTATTTAAAATAGAATATTTTGTAACATTATAAATGTCTTTACTGTCACTTTTGATCAGTTTAACTCATCCTTGATGAATAAAAGTATTGATTTATTTTATTTATTTACCCCAAAAATAAAAATAAAACTCTCACTGACCCCAAACTTTTGAACAGTAGTGTTTAATGTTACAAAAGCTTTAGATTTCAGATAAATGTTGTTCTTTTGAACTTTCTATTCATCAAAGCATCATGAAATAAAAATGTAAACAACTGTTTTCAACATTGATAATAATCATAATCATTTCTTGAGCATCAAATCATCATATTAGAATGATTTCTGAAGGATCATGTGACACTAAAGACTGGAGTAATGATGCTGAAAATTCAGCTTTGATCACAGGAGCAATACATTTTACTGTGTATTCACATAGAAAACAGCTGTTTTAAACTATTTCACAATATGACTGTTTTTGTTTGTATTTTTAATCAAATAAATGCAGCCTTGACGAGCAGAAGAGACTTCTTTTAAAAACATTAAAAAGTCTTACTGACCCCAAACTTTTGAACGGTAGCGTAGGTGGACCGCTCGAATGCAGTCGGCTGTGAGAAAGTGAAAATGGATCTCGTGAGCAGAAAAAGTGTTGTTTGGCAGCACTTTCAATCAAAAGAAGCGATTCAAGTCGAGCTACATGTTCAATCAAGGAATGGTGACAAGGACCCTAAACAATACACAACGTCGCCGCTGTCTGCGCATGAAGGAATCTACACACAGCAGCCGAAATGCAGCAACTTCAGGAACGGCAAAGGAAGGACAGTCACGGCTTAAAAACGTGTGTTAACCAGACGACCATTACCAGCTTTGCTAGCCCTACACCTAATGTTCAATAACATTAATCTCAGTTAAGTCACCAAACATATTCTGATTTAAAAATCTTTGCATTGTTGCACTTTTATTGAAAGGTTTTGGATTGTACTTGAAAGGGGTTGCCTACTTTATGGGATTATAAATCTAAAAGGCTAGTATTTTGGATATTATAGTAATTGTCAAAATAGTTTTTCCCACTTGTCATCCTGGCATAATGTTGGCTATTCTTTGTTTTTTTAACAGTTAAAATAAAATAAAATGAAAGATGCACTGCTGTGGACGTTGTTCACTTCATTAATGTGTTTACTGTGTTAATGGACTGAGGATGGGAGTAGGATTCGGTGGATTCGGCCGAACCCCAAAAATCTGGATCTGGGGGATCCCTACTAAAAATACAGTAATATTGTGAAATATTATTACACTTCAAAATAACTGTTTTCTATAGGGATGCACTGATGCATCGGCCAATAAAAGCAATTATTTTCACTACCGATTGTTTCGAAACAAAATTGCATTGACATGGTTGTGGCGCAATTGCTTCTATAACTATTAGAATGCTTTTTATTGGTCCTGATAGGATGTGTGTGATGAGTGCAATCTCTCCCTTTGAAGAAAACCCTAAAATAAAAGGCATGACCTCTGACCTTCAGCCTTCTGCAGTTTCTGCATGGCCTGGCTGAGCTGGCCTTGACCAATCAGGCAACAGGCAGCGTTGTAGCACAGCTCGTATGAGCTCTCCGGTAAACCCAGATCCTCCTGAAAAACACGTCACAGATGCACCATGTGACCACTTAAAGAAAATCAACACATTTCCACAGATGATCATAATCTTTTCATAAATGAATGAATTTATTAATTCATTCATTCATGAACACACACATACATACACACATATATATCATAAGCACAAACTTTTATGTTAGATGTGATTAATCGCAATTAATTGATTTGACGGCACTAGTTGAAATAAATTCTCAGTTTTATTAATTCTCTGCTCATATGCCCAATACCTGGGTTACATCATACCCATATTAAACCCATCACCAAATCATAGTGAGATATATCATAGGTAAGATACCCGAATATATTTGTTTGGCATGAATGTGTTTCTCACCGGCAGTGTGTTCTCCCAGGTGCTCTGTGCCGCCACCACAGCTGACAGATTCGTCTTCCTCTCCTCTTCATACTCGTCCTGAGAGTTTCTGATCAGGTCTTTATAGACGGCCTCACACTCGTCGTACCGCTCCAGTCTATACAGCTACACACACACACACACATAAAATCAACTCAGGCATTTTGGCCACATTTACACTGCAGGTTTTAATGACCAATTCCGATTTCTTTTTTTTTTCTACGACCCGCTTACATCTTTTAAAAGTGAGCATTATTCTGAGATCTGCATTTACACAACACTTGGTGAAACGGACAAAAAAAATAACACTATGAAATCAAGAAATCAATTTCAATAGTACATGAGTGGAACTCACAGGAACATTTTTAATGCAATAGCTTCATCCTTATATCAAAATCGTTATATTGTATAAATTCTTCAAGACAGTGATTATGTAACACAGATCCGCTACTACAGTAAAGTCAGTGTGTACTAACAGCCTCGGGGTAGAACTTTTAATACGCGTGTCAGAGGGTCTGGGTTCGCATCTGCCCTCGTATAGGTTTTTTTCCCTCATTAAAATCATATGTGTTCATCCGAGATTGTATATCAAGAGCAGGGATGTGTTTGTGTGCATTTCACTGGAACGAATAGAGTCTCCACAACAGGCCTGAAGCGCTCGTCTGTGCACTGATAAAAACGACAAAAAACTATTGCGAAATGACGCCGTTTCCATTAACCGATGTTATGCGACTAAAACTTCTCTCGCGATAAGTCATTACAAAAATAATGGCGACGGATGTTGGTAGGTTTACGTATATCCCAGCCACTGCACTGGCCATTATTATTAATCGAAGGAGACGTACGTGTGTTATCCAAGCATTAATGGTCAGGAACGACCCTTATTATACTGTGAGCGGCACATATGAGGTGTTTCTCCCTCAGATCTGCTCCGAGGTCTTGATTGTGGCATTTCTTTGAGGTTTAGAATCCATTATTCCTGTAATTCTTCTGTCTTTTATGAATTTAATAAAGAGCTCTGTCTCGTCTTCTGTCCAAACACACCGCGTCATCTACGTCAGCTGACCTGTAAATGCGCAAACACTGTTTCTATTGCAGTTTTGCGAAATATTTCTTTTTCGAATTGCCTGAAAAACCGCCTCATGCGAGCGTAAGAATGGGGAACTTTTTTGCGATAAATGGGCGTTTTTGAAAAATTAACGTGTTTCCATTGGCCGTATTTTCAATTTGCGCAATCTGAACGGTAATGGAAATGCGGCTACATTTCAGCGCCAGATCGCCTCTTATTTAACACAAACAAACGCAATTAATACTCTGCTAGACAACTAGAGATGTTTAATGTGTTGTAGATGTATCTGTACCGTGAAAAGTTTCAAAAATTCACTTTTTTCAATGACGTACGACTCGCATTGACAGGGGAGTATCCGATCTGTCCGCTTATAAGCCAGGCAGAAATGCACGTATCCCATTCATATCCAATTTATTTCCACATATGAATGAGGCCTGAAACCGATCTGAGAATATCAGAATCCGTGCGCTTTTTTCCTGCTTACACGTTCATGGGTCATATCCGATCTGTGCCACATGGGAGGAAAAAAAAAAAATCTGAATTGGGTCACTCGGACCATGTAGTGTAAATGCGGCCTTTGACAGCAAATCCTAAAACTCAAAATTCTTCTAAAATCATGTCAGTGCTGAAATTGGGCAGCACAAATCTGACTGTACACACAAACCACACGATTCTCACCACTTGGCCGTAGAGCTCTTTGAGTTTGTCCGTTTGCTCTGGGATTCCCTGGAGAGTTTTCAAAGCGTTCTCAACCCGGTTCAGACGGTATTCGCAGTAGGCCTTCTCAAACCCGATCAAGTCACTACAGAGACAAAATCACACAAGCTCTTATTACACTGAGAACAGAGGCGACATGCGGCTCAAACCGGCTCTACCAAATTCTGCTGTCAATTTGGACTCTTAGAAGCATAGTTTATAATAGTGTTTATGATATTTTATATATCTATTGAATCCTATTCTAACATATATGAACCAGTCAATCAAGGTCTTTGGGGTTTTATTTGAAAAAAAAAAAAAAAAAAAAAAAAATCACAGGTTTAAATTATACTCTTCAGGAGGAAGAACAGCTTCTTTAAGATATCAAAAAGATCGATTGACCAATATATATGTAAGGGATAATCCACGGCTAGCTGTGTATTAACTGATTTTGATGCACGCCTAGAGGCATTCAAAAGGTTTAATGCACAGCTATAGCCATGGATTATCCTGCTTATGCCATGGTCATTCGCCAGCATTGATAAGTTAAAGCTGTTATTGATTTTGCAGCGCAATATTTGGCCGGAAGGGTAAAAAAAAAAAGCCGCTTATTTTCGTCAGTTACAACTCGTTGAATCTAGCATTCTGCCCGCTTTGAATCAGACACAGAGATAAAGCAGTGCGTAAGATTACATTTATTTGAATGAATGAATTATAGCAGAGAGAGAGAGAGAGAGAGAGAGAGAGAGAGAGAGAGAGAGAGAGAGAGAGAGAGAGAGAGAGAGAGAGAGAGAGAGAGAGAGAGAGAGAGAGAGATATGTGTGAATTATGTTGAATTGTGAGTTTAATTACTTTAAAACCAGCTCCGTTTCCCACTCGTTGCTGAGAAATATAATGTAGTGATTCAGCAGCAAAGCTATTTTAATAATAAAAGTAGTGGGGCAGCGTTGATAATGGAATTCATTCGGCACGCAACTCTCACAGTGCATTATGGGTATTCTTTTGCCGTTGGGTGTACATCGATCGGTTATACACTCGTTATTGCGGTCCATTGTGGGATTGAATGAGTGCAGTTGATAACTCCCACTATGGTTTCAGACACAACTACAAATGGCTGTTCCCTTAAAAAAGTGCCCTATTTAGGGGGTGCAGGGGGCGATTTTAAGCAATCACCGACATTTGTGTCTGTGTGCTTCAATGAAAGCAGATCTAATGATGTATGCATGTGCGCTTCAATGACAGTGATTAAACTGACTTGAAAGTCAGAGAAGAACTTATCGGTGTTTGGCACTATTTAAAAAAACACCATAAATCTGCCTTGGTTATGTATCAGTCGATCACTATATTGCATTGTGTATACTTTATATTATGCATACTTAAAAATGCACTCAGGAAATTTTCCTTCAAGGACCAATGAAATATAACTTTCTATCAAACAGATCCAGGCTGTCTTTAGAAGGTCTTGTGTGAATGTTCTGGCCTTAATCAAGAACTACCTCTCAATTTGTATACAATCATCCCTGATTAGCATGTGATGTGATTAGTAAGATTACCACGTCAATTGCCAATGTTACCTAACCTGTAGAAAATACTATTTCTAGTGGCTTTTCGAAGGGTCCCTCTGTGCATGTTTTAGGGCTAATCTGCCAACAACTACTTTTTTTGATTAAAAGAAACAAAGGAATAAGCAATGGATTTTAATGCAATCAATTTATCAAATACGTAATTTTAGTTTAAAATCCTACAAATTGGTCTGTAGTAGTGTGGGTGACCATCTCACCTGGGCAGTGATCTGGTGTGTGTGTTCATGACATTCAGGGCTTCTTTAAAACCTCCATTCTGGATCAGACAGACGATTTTACAGTGTAGTGCAGTAACATCATCCTTATTTTCATGAAGAACTGCAAAAAGAGAATTTAAGAATTAATAAACACATACATACATTTACATTTACATTTACATATATATATATATATATATATATATATATATATACACACACACACACACACACACTCATATACATATATATATATATATATATATATATATATTTATATATATATATATATATATAAAAAGAGAATGTAAGAATCAGTAAACCCAAATACAAAAAAAATACAAAAAAAAACATATATATATATATATATATTATATTTTTTAGCTAGCATACAATACCATACGAGGTAATATTATGGTATCAAGTAAGCTTCAAAAACTAATAAGTTTAGATCTTTAAACAAACATAAAATTAAGATATTTGACTGCATGTTTACATTTTAATCCAGCCCTTTATGACACGTAATCACTAAACACAGACCCCTCAAACCTCCAGAAAGTCTTCAAGACTATAAAGACACCCTATAAGAGCCTCTCATGAGTTGTATTATTAAAGTAAACATCACATTTGCCTTAATAAAATATGAAATTAAGTGTAAAAAGCAGACATTGGCGATTCTACTGCACTGCAGGTTAGACACATGCTACGGGAGACATGGAGCTAAACAGTGTTTTTAACTAGAGTGAGAAAAAGCTGGATAGAAACATGAATGATATGTTTTTATTTTACTTTTGTTGACAGCTTTCAGGGCTCTAGTAAAGTCTCCGTTCTGTCCACAGCGGTTGACTTCGGTCCAGAGAGCCGAAACGGGCCCCGATCCGCTCGCCATCTTCTGCCATATGAGCGGAACCAGACACCGGGGCAGAATAAAAGTCCTCAACAACAACCCAAAGACATAATAGAAGTCCCCAAACTAAATCGTAAATTTAGATTTGAAAGGAACGTCCCCAAAACATGACACTTTCACAATATTTTGGAAACCTTCTTCATTTTTTATTTCTTTATTTTTACGATTTTGTTTTACATGATCATCCTTGTATAAGTTATAAGACATATTTCTGAGGATATTTGTATGCAAGATTTCAACAATGTGGAATGGAGTAGAGACTGTAGAAGGTTCGCACTCTGAAAAAACTAGACAAAGTCTTTAACAAAAAGAATCAATTATTTTAATAGAGCAAGAGCAGACGTTTCAGCCATCCAGCTATTCTCAATGCTCATAATGAATCAACAACAGACATGCAGTCAATTAATACCCAATAGTTAATCAGGAAACAATTAACAGGTGCAGAGGGAGGGGCTTCAGCCCAGACCCAGAGAACAAATAGAAACACAATTCTTTTAATAGAAAAGTTAACAATATTTATCTCTAAAAAAGAATAAAAGCATTTACAGAAAACATGAATAGTTTATCTCTTCATTCATCCCTTTCGGGAAAAGGCTGTTAAGTTCATAAATCCAAAAAGATTCTCTCTGTAGCAGTTTTTTATCTACATCACCACCTCTCCTTTTAGGCAAAACTCTTTAACAATGTGGAATGGTAATTAATAATTTGTATATTATTGCTGTTACAAAAGTCAGTTTTATGTGTAGCACTTCAGAATACTGTGGAATTGATAAATGTAACATTATTACAAAATAATAATCACACTATTAAATTATTAAGGACTACACTAATTGGTACTTAGGCTAAACGTATTTGTGTCCTCCCTCAAACAGGCAGTATCCTTTTCAATTCTTCAGAAACATCTCATTATCACATTTTTCAACCTGACGAGTGTTTATGTTTGCGTACTTCCTGATACATTACACACACAAAAAAAGACATTAACATAAACAACTTCTATTCTCATCTCTGTGAACGGAACCCAATCTGAGGTTTTGAAAAATACCTTTTTATACCTTTTGGGCATAAACAAAACCTTGACACATGCTGCAGAAATTAACAATAGTGGAAGCACTTTTATGTTTCATTGGGACATGAATCATATCCTCATATTGTTTGGAAAGGAACTGATGCTGATCCGGAAAGAAAGACTTCCATATTTTAAATAAGGCAGACGAGGCATAGGATGATTTCATTGGGACCTTGGCCCACATTAGAGGTCGAGGGCAGGTCGCTGAAAGGTTGCTAAAACGAAACCAAAACCATTAAAAATAAATGCCAAAGCAATGAAATAAAATGAAAACACCAATAAACATTAAACCACCCTTCAAGTGTTTTCACTTCAGCCTTTCTAAAAAGCATTATTGCATGTCAATTTCCTCTTGCAGTCTTCAGTGTGACAATCTCTTTCTCTGGTATAAACTACTAGAAATATAGCGCTCTTGCATCAGGTCCACAAGAGATCAGTCGGTGTGAATTGTTCAATGACTTCTCAGATTCTCACGCTGTGTTTTTTGTGGTCAGGTTATGTAGGTCATCATCTGATCATCATATATTTCAGACTCCTTGTTCGTTGTCAGTTCATTCTACATTTCTGCAACTCTGCACTTGTTTCCACGTGTGCCTTTTCTAGAAGGCCACCTTTTGACTTCTGTCATTCCAGTATACTTAATTAACTGTTTTATTGACTATTGATTGATTTATTTTGGTGCTCCTAGAACTGATAGGGGACAGTGTTTCCATTATCGCATTCATTGCATGAAACCATTGCATTGCAATTCTGTCTAAAATGCTCCTATGAGTTTGTTTAATTGTTGGAGTAGCTTCTGTTGTATCAATCTGCACCAGAAGGGGGCACAACAAAGTCAAACCCGACTGGCACTTTCATGCATTAGTTACTGCAATAGACAATATTTGGCTGTTTTATTGAGGGACAATATTTGCCCGACTGGAATTGATTTTCTGGGCCATGTTTTACTTTAATGAGGGCATATTTTTAACCATATACCAGTAAAACACTCACAGTGTGTTGTCATAAATGTCCAGTAATTCAATTAAGACAATTAGTTTAAATTAGTGCTGTCAAATCAATTAATCGCATCTAACATAAAAGTTTATGTTTAAATAATATATTTGCGTGTATATATTTTATTATATATAAATATTATATATATATGAAGAGTTCAGATGCAAAAGCCTCTGAGTGCCATCTGAAATTTTCTTCTAGAATGATCATTTTTATCAACCTCGTATATTTAAGTTCAATAATTTCACTTAAATGGCAATGCAAATTACCTATTAATTGTCATTTAAGTGAAATTACTGAACTTAAATATACGAGCTTTATAAAAATGGTCATTCTAGAAGAAAATTTCAGATGGCACTTAGAGGCTTTTGCATCTGAACTCTTCATACACTGTATATATATATATATATACAGTGCAATGCATAAGTGAATACACCCATGCTAAAGTTGACTAAAAAGAGGAATAAAAAATCATATTTTGGAAATTGAACTTAATGCCTTAATTAAAAAAATTAGGAAAAATCCAACCTTTAAGGACACCAATTTTCTTTGTGAATGAATAATGTATCGTAAATAAATAAATGTTCTTCCTTAAAATACATGGTGCATAAGTGAGTACACCCCTATGTTAAATTCCCATAGAGGCAGGCAGATTTTTATTTTTAAGTATTTTTTTTTATTTTTTTTTAGGATACTATGCATCCTGATAAAGTTCCCTTGGCCTTTGGAATTAAAATAGCCCCACATCATCACATAGCCTTCACCATACCTAGAGATTGACATAGGGGTGTACTCACTTATGCATTGCACTGTAATACCATGTATTTTAAGGAAGAACATTTATTTATTTACGATACATTATTCATTCACAAAGAAAATTGGTGTCCTTAAAGGTTGGATTTTTCCTAATTTTTTTAATTAAGGCATTAAGTTCAATTTCCAAAATATGATTTTTTATTCCTCTTTTTAGTCAACTTTAGCATGGGTGTATTCACTTATGCATTGCACTGTATATATATATATATATATATATATATACATACATATACATTTATATATGTACACACACATCTATTATGTAAGCACAAACCTTTATGTTAGATGTGATTAATCGCGATTAATTGATTTGACAGCACTAGTTGAAATAAATTCTCAGTTTTATTAATTCTCTGCTCATATGCCCAATACCTGGGTTACATCATACCCATTTAAACCCATAACCAAATCCAGGTCTAAAACAGATCATCGTGGAATATATCATAGGTTAGATATCAGTACTTTTCCTTTTTTCTGTCTCACTGATGGTATCTCAATGAGAGCGGATGTTCAGATGTGTTAACACGTCAGTTAATCATCAGGCTGGGCCCTTTTCCAACATCTTGACTAAGTTCTTCTGTCTTCTGGAGTTAGTGCGCACAGTGACATATCAAAAAGAAAAAGAAAGAAAAAGAAAATGTTTGAACCTTGATATGCTAATCATAACTGGCAAACATCTTGACTTCCGCTGGTTGTGCCGTCGCGCATTAAAGCTGAAATGCCTGACTTATCATATAGATCGCCAATGACTGACGACAAAGTGGAAGAAGCACTCCTACGTAATGTAAAGATAATGTCTGCAACCCATCCAACAGAGGTGTTTGTGTTTACTGTACCACTGAGTAAGCAATGAACCACAGCATGTCAAATCAACACCTACACTGCACTTTGCATGAATGCCATTGCACACCATTACCTGCGCTCTCGGCCTGGTCGTGCAAAACACCCTTTGGGCGTGAATGCATTTGCAAATCAACTAAATTTTTAAGGATGAAAAACAATGAGAGCAGAATCAGGATTGCGTCTGCATGGAAACCGGGGTGAGGGGAATGATATCAGTTGCGTCACGTTATAGAGGTATTTCCAGGCATCAATATTAGTGTGTGGGCTTTGAGGTAGGATGTCTTGCTCTTTTGCTCACCATAGGACTCCACCGTCAAAAACACCACAGATGTTTCCACTTTGCTGATAAACATATAATTATCCAAGGATTTATCGCCTCTCATACATGCATTAAACACAATGAGCTAAACTGAGGCCTTTCTGAGGCTAGCAAACGCAGCGTGAAGAGTTTTTGCATTTATTGTTTTGATCATTCCATTTCTGATAGTAACAGTATTTTATTTTTGGAAAAAATAATAAAGGTTTTATTTATTAGATCAGATATAATTTCACTTGATAGATTTATGAATTAAAGCTTTGTACCACAATAAAATGAAAAATAATAAAAAAAATTAATGGAAATGAACTGAATTGAAGAGATAATACCCAGGTTAGGTAATCAAAAGTATGACACAAATGGATTAATAGGAATTATGTTGTGAACAAATACAAATTAAAATAATATTATATTTGAGCCATCATTGACTGGATGAATGTCTGAATAAATAGTCCAAACAAACAAACAGACAAATAAATACATAAATAAATAAATACCATGGATTTTGGACAGGTCGAAATTTTGTGTTTGTTTTTGGCAACAGATTGTTCTGATATCATCTTTGAAAAGATTGCAAATCTAAGCATGTGGCTCATGCAACATTTTGTCCCTTCTTCTAATGTCAACATTGCGTTTTTGTGGTTAATAAAGGTCTTCTATTTTTAGAGCATGAAAAAAAGACCAATAGCGCTTTCCTGTTGCACACACACACAGAGTGTTGAGTCATACGCATCTCTGGAAAACTCTGTTTTCATGAGTAACTATTTAAAAACCCCTTTGTTGTCCCTAAATGCACAACCGGTTTGAATGTTACTTCCTGGTGACCTTAACAGTCCATCACTTTCACTTTTACTCACAGGTCATTGTACTGGGCCGCCATTAATGGAAAAGCTTTGTGGTTAAGCTTTTACAAGAATATATACATATTTGTGTGTGTTTGTGTGTTTGTGTGTGTGTGTGTGTGTGTGTGTGTCTGCGTAAGACATCTCCTCCAGATGTAGATAAAAGCATGTATCCTTTGGAAGCCCATTTCCACCACATAAGAGGAATGTGATTAAAGATGATGTGATTAGTCAAAATTTTGACTTGAAAAAAAGTCCTAATTATGATAACATAAAAAGGCAAAACTATGAAAGTTTTATAATATAAAACTATATTATTATGAGATAAAAAGTTACAATTATGAAATAAAATGTTGAAACGTAGCCTACTAAGTCAGCATGAGATACAAGTTGAAATTGACTGAAAAAGTCTAAATTATGTCTTAAAAAGTCTAAATTATGACATGCTAAAATCGAAATTATGACTTAAAAAGATTCACACCAGTAATGTTTTTTTTTTTCTTTCTTTCTTCTAAGACATGTTTATAAAAGCTACTTTAATTTCCTAATTGAACTAAAACCTAATCCTGGCTTAATCTAAACCCTGTCTTTCGAAACCTTTATGTCATCATTTCTCATATTTATGAATTTTAAAGTAGTAATTTAGACTTTGTATCTCATAATTATGACATTTACAGTCATAATTTCGACTTTATGTCTCATAATAATGAAATTTAGGCTTTATATATTTCGACTTTTATCTCATGATTATTATGACTTTTAAAGTCTTAACTTTTAAAGTCTTGACTTTTTATGTCATAATTATGGCTTAACAGAGCATGATTTGTGCTTATTTGTGGCGGAAATGGCGCTCCACAATTCTACAATCTAACTTATCTGTTTACCAATGAATCTGTCTGTGATTGTGGATCAGGTTCAGTTGTGTCGTGAGCGAATCCCTCAGGGAAAACGCGTGGGCGTGTATGTATGCGAATTAATCTGTCTTTGTGTTTGTTTGAAGATAAAACTATAATATTTGCAGCTTCATCGATAAGTCATGATAAATCACTATATAAGTTTGTATTTATTGTTTAGTTCAGCTAAATTAGCGCGCTAGCATCGTGACTAGCGTCTCAATCGGCGTTAAAAAAAACGTCAGTCCGTTTTATTTCACTCTAACCTGTCAGTTGTTGCTACTTTGTTTATATTGGTTTTATTGCTACTTTGTTTATGTTGGTGTAGTTTGAATGTGTTTTATGCGAGTTTGCAAACTAATACATGAATGTAAACTTCGTCAAATAATTGGTGTGAAGGGTCAAGCGCTCTTCCTTCATGTTAACCGATTAATCATCATTATGATCAATTTATTAAAAAGTTTTCTGGCGGATTGATAACCATCTGTAAAACGACAGTTTTACTACAAATGCCATGGTTAAACTATGTTTAGTGTAGCAAAACAATGGTTAATTTGTGGTTGCCATGGTTTAACTACAATATGTTTTTTTGTTTTATGTGTAGTAAAACCATAGTTAATTTCCATAAGGAGCAAACTGATTAATCATCATTATAATTTATTAAAACCATCAGGACCTGCTTGATAAAACATCAATAACATAATTTCTGATGGAAGTTGCATGTACAGTAGTTATTTGTCTTTTCTTTCTAATATTTAACTTTATGATCTCTCTTTTTTTTTTATTTCTGTCCCTAAAGCTGTTATATGAAGATGATGATGAGGGGTGCGTCCTCCAGAGGGTCCAGCCTGACCCACAGCCAATGGACAAACATCTCATCTCCTTCACCTTTCAATGACATCAACAACAACAACAAATATCTGCCTGGACAACCATTGAGCGCCTCCACCAAAATCAGTTAATTATTTCATTCTTTTGTATTTCTGACAGACTGACTTTTTTTTTTTTTGGCAAATTCATTTCCATTGACTTCTCATGTGTGTTTTAAAGTCAACATGAAATAGCATTTGCATCCTATTTTACTTCCGTAATGTGATATACTTCTTAGTTCACACTGATCTGTTTACGCTGGAATCTAAAACTGGCCACATTTAAAACTCCAACGTGAACAGCTATACAAAAACTCGGATCTGAGGAATAAATGGGAATTGAGCCCTAAGGCTCGGAGTGTGCACGTAGCTCCTCAAGTGATAATGAAAGTCATTTCAGAGGCAAGATTATAAAGATAAAAAAAAAAATCTTTGTATAGTTGTGCACAAATACTCAAATCAAGTCATCTTTATTAGAGCTTTATACAATACAGATTGTTTCAAAGCAGCTTCAATGTAATAAACAGGAAAATACAGTACAGTAAGAAAATCAATTGCATAAAATATTAAAACACATTTAAATTCTGCTGTAAAGCATCTTTAGTGTCATTCAGCTCGAGTCAGTTCAATGTTGATTCAGTTCAATAATAATATCAATTAGCAAAATTCATCAATTATGAAACGAAGTCGAATGAGCTACGAAGCAGCTCTGCAGAAGTCAGTAGTGTCGTTATTCAGCTCAATTCAGGTTTTGTTCTCATCTGATAGTGTCAGTGCAGTCAAATCAATAATAATACTGAATATTAAATGTCCCCAACTAAGCAAGCCAAAGGCGACAGTGGCGAGGAACCCAAACTCCGTCAGGTCACAGAAATGGAGAAAAAAAAAACCTTGGGAGAAACCAGGCCAGGCACAGTTAGACCAGGGTCAACAGGGTCAGTTTTGATTTCACTGTCAAAAGTCTAGGAGGATTTACTCCTTCTAGGGTAAAACACAGATCGCACAGTGTCATCTGGAATAGTAGAGTTTTTAGCAGGGTTCCCACGGGTCCTTGAAAGTTTGTGAATCTGAAGAAAAAAAATGGCAAGGTCCAGGAAGTTCTTGTGCAAGAAGTTTTCTGAAGAAAATTCCATATTATTCCCACCGGTCCGCTAATGTGTTATATTTCGCCAACACTTCGTGTTACATTAAAGGGATATTTCACTGCTGGGATTGTCTTTAAATTGAGTTATTTATCTAGTAGATAGAAGTTGGTGCCTTCTTGTCTGAGAAAAGCCAGAGAATGTATTATTGGCTCATGTGGATGAAAGACTACAACTCCCAGAATGCACTTGCTTCGCTGCTCCACGAGGCCACTCCCAAGCCACGCCTACCGGTTACAGAGGGCAGTCTCGGAAGAAATGATACAACTAGGCCACTAGTGGACTCGAAACTGAAAAGACGCCGTTTTATCGTGAGATCCCCCTATGGGCGGGTTGAACACATGCGGAACGAGCTCCTCCTACTGGCTGGAGTCTCTCGCCTCTGGACAAAAGAGCCTCCGATGACGCAAAAAGCTAAAAAAATTTCCAGACACACAATACAGAAATCTCTCGTCTCAGAGGGGACATGAGGGAGGGAAGCACGGTCACTCGAAAATACTACCGGGTTTCTACAGAGACAAAGCTTAAAGGGGCATTCCACCCATTTGAACATTGTATTTTATTTAAAGTGGGTCATATATGTAGTCGAAATGTAAAATAAATTTTGAATTTGGTGCCTTCGTGACCGAGGAAAGACAAAAAATAACTTCAGGACGCATTTGTATGAAAGACAACAACTCCCAAAATGCACCACATTGCACAGCTCCGCAAGCCACTCCCACTAATCCAGAAAGCGCATATCTGCCTATAAGAGAAATCACTCTTCCGTCTACAAGGCTAGCTACCACCAGAGCTTGAAATTCATTTCACATTCACACAAAATGTCTAGTTAGTTGGCGAACTCATTAGTGCATTACTCCTCGTTTGTATTTCTTTCGAAAAGGTGAATTATTGCATGGTAATTCAGTCAGAACATATGCGGTGCGAAACTAGGATAGTTCTCAACACAAACGTCCGTGTCCTCGTCTGATTCAGAGATTTCGTCCAGGAGAAATTGTCATCGTTGAAATTCTTTGCCGCAGACGGACTCTATCTCTGTGTTCGTAGTTGCATCTTACAGTCTATGAGTTGCATAGTGAGATCACCGGCGCCACCAGTCCGCCCTAACCCGAGCCAGTCCGGGCTCCTCGTTCGCGGCAGGCAGGTCTTCTGCCTCGGCTGCTCTTCGCTATTCACCTTATTCCGGAAGTAGCACTGGGTGGCGCCATCTGCGTAATCTCACTTCCTGGTTTAGCTACTTAGCGCTTTGTTTGCCCTGGTCCAATCTGTTATCTGTCTTGATATAAGTAGATAGACTATAATATTATAGCCAAATGCGTTGGCCTATGGTTATTAACAACTGCTGCAACGTACTAAAGTACATTTCACTTGAAGCTTTTGAAACAATGCCACAATCAAATTATTTAAACCAGCTATATATGTAGCCTTTTTGAAATATGCAGTTTAAATTCAAAATTCATCATGTAATTAGGCCTATTCATTGTGGACGTTGCGTATTTAATAAAAGTGAGAAAAGCGTTTTGTATGCTGTTGTAAGCTGTGTCTTTCTAATAGCTATTACTTAGTTATGAAGATGTGCACAAACACTACTACATGTAAAGTTTGAAACATTATTACACCACAGTTTGTTTGCTTAATCACCAGATACATTTGCAGTGTATAGCCAACAGATGAGAAAAAAATAGCCACGAACTGGTGTAGAAAGAAAGTAGAGCCTCAACTAGATGAACAAGAGGGTAACGTTAGCTTAGCTAACTGCTAGCTGCAATTTCTTATGGTTTGATCTCTAACACAAGTAATGGCTGTAAAATAAATCCAGCGACTGAATTCTAGAGGACCATAGCTTTCAAACAAGGTATAGCATGTGTATGTGTCCTGTAGTGAGACCATTACAACATTAGATGTGTGTGGATAATGTAGGCTAAACACTACACATCGGCCGGGCTGCGATCAGACAGGCAGACGGGTCATATAAACACCTAAAAGTCGTTTAAAAATTACCCCGAGAAACAGTGCATTGCTGTGCTGTTGGTACACACGTACATAGCACATTTGGCACAAATTAGCTTATCTTATGTGACATTTTATCAGTGAGACTTCTCTGCAGTTCTCCTCGAAATTGAATGAGGGTCCGCTAAACCGGAAGTTGGTTTACAACGGAAGTACTGGACAGAAGTAAAAGTGGGCGGGGCGGAATAAGGTGAATAATGCGGCTTGTAAAGGTAGCCACAAACCTGATTCAAGCATCAGACTTCCGAAATCCTCTTCCTCTAGTCTATATCATATTGAGCACTCTCCTCCGCTATTGTCATTACTTTACATCTGTCTCCACAGCGCCTGTTAGCTTAGCTTCAAACAAGATGGAGGATATTGCTTTCAGTTTCAGAGAGTAAAGTCCCACCCACTGATCTGTAATAGGTCTGTAGCGTGAGCGGGTCCCGCCCCCTGGGAAAGATGAGGAACGAGTGCTTGTAGTCTTTACAGAAATCCACCCTTTTTACACTTCCTCCAACAATGACGTCAAATGACGATTTTTGCGTCATTGTAGGAGGAAGTGAAAAAGGAAAATAGTGGATTTCTCCCGTCTCAGGGGAAAATGAGAGAATGTTGCACGACCATTCAATAGTATGACTGGTTTTCTAACAATGCACCTCTTAATGCAAATGGGTGGAGTGTCCCTTTAAGTCCTTCCCGCGTGAGGCACTTTGTGTCGTATGTTGCCATGACGTTCACATGCGCACGAAACTACTACAATGGTACCTCAACGTTTCACAGACACACCATGAAAACATTGCAAAAATAGGCTGAAACTCACTTGAAATGTGTCCCCACATTAAGTCCTTGAATTTGAGGGTACTGGACCTGGAAAGTCCTTGAAAGGTCCTTGAATTTGAAGTTAACCAAGGTGTGGGAACCCTGTTTTAAGGACTGTGTTATTATCAGCTTCATTCACTTACGGATTGAATCACGTTATATCAATATTGTCCGCTGTCTCCTTTGCAGATTCCAAACAGAAAATCCTTCCCCTTGAATTGATCGACAGATATAAGCGAGGAGATACACACCCGGTGTCGGCGTTGTACCAGCTCTCTCAAACTTTGCAGTTTCAACTGGATCTGAAAGAAACCGTTACGACTGGTAACCAGCAGATTTCCTTGTATCTCTAGATTTTACTAAGTGTAGTTCATAGATGCATTCAACATTTTGTTTTCTTTGTTTCCTGAGCAGCAGGAGTCACGGGCTTTTTCTTTGCGTTCTGTGCTGTGATTGATGGAATCCAGTATAAGACTGGAATGGGCATCACAAAGAAAGAAGCCAGGGCCAAAGCGTCTGAACTGGCCCTTGAAGAGCTCATAGCAAGTCTAGAGAATGATGGGATACCTTCAGATGTGTCCGGTAATAACCTAATGATGAGTTACACTGGCAACTATGCTTATTAAATATTGAATATGCTTATTAAAAGCCATCTGCCAAATGCATAAATGCAAATTATTCATTGAGAATCAAGAATTATTGATTGAGAATTGCATTTTGATATCAAACATCACTCCATATTTCTTGTGACGATAAAGTTAATTGAGACCTAAACTGACACCGAATATGTGTCAGTGCAAGATTTGCATTTAATGACTTAAATAAGTTTAAAAGTCAAATTCAAATCAAATCACGTGATGCTGAAGACTGGCGTAATAATGCTGAAAATTCAGCTTTGCATCACAGGAATAAATTACACAAATTTAAAATTATATTACAATAAAAACTAGCACTGAGCCTAAATAGACAGCTTTCAAAAACATGACAAAAATCTAAAATAACTATTTTAATCCACTCATCAGATATTTAAAGGAATAGTTCATCTAAAAATGAGAAACAGCAAATAATATTTATTCATTTATAAAATAAAATGCATAAAAGGTAAAAACACCTGACTTTAGCAGTATGGTTTACCCCTAGATTTTTCACTGTTTGTTTTCATTAATGGTCTGCTTTGCAAATAATAGGCAGAAATCGTGTGACCTTCTGTTTGACACTTTCCATAGAGTCGAGGCAAGCACTTAGTCAGCTCTTCCATTTTTAATGTAAATATGCAAACTTCGAAATTCAATGTGAAAGTTTCCCCAGATAAAAGAGAACATCCTCGCTGAGTTCCCTCCCATCGAAACAACCCCATAGTCATTCACTGAAACCGTGGTGAAGCTCTTTCCTGTTTGAGGTGGGGGTGTAACATTTGTTTTTTTAATGCAAAAAAAAAAAGGTGACATTCACACCTCAGGGTGGTGCTGGAATTTAATCTTATCTATTGCATCTTTTTAATCATTTTATATCTCGTCGATTGCATAAAGCTAGGACGCATTTTTATTATTTGACTTTTTTTATATTTTACTTGTGGTTCATAGTTAGGTTTGGGGATTTAAACAAACTACTAACCCTAATAATAACCCTGAGTGCATAAGTCTTGAGTGCATTATGTCTCACACCGTTTAACCTGGCCTTGATCAGACTTGAACCAGTTAGCAAACAAAAAAACCCTGCACTTTTTTAGTAAATGCAAATCTTTGTGTTCGCAAGCATTGCATGGACAAGCACTACTCACGTTTTCTTTTGTTTGTGTGTTTTGTTCAGAGGGGCCACCTCCTCTGCCAGTGAGAGAGAAGGACTCCCCAATCCAAGAGATCCATTCTGGAAGAGCTGTGATTGGTAAATACATTCTTAAAGTCAGTCTGCATTGTATTTAATAGCCCAGTTAATAAAAGCTATAATCAGATGTTTTAGCCATAGTAACCATTGACATCAGAGCGTCTAATCATGTCGAAATCGGAAATATTTGTGAAGCTGACTAATAATTTCATTTTGGTTGGTTTAACGCAGAAAGAAAGAACCCCATTAAGGATCAGGTACCCAGCGTGGTGAAGGAGATGTTCACCAAGCTAATGGACAGTTACCCAGAATTCACTGGCTGTGGCGGAACAGTGGCTGCATTTGTCATGCTCTCTCGTAAGTCAGACGCACAGGATGTCAGACCACAGGTTTTTCTTTGTGGGATTAGTATTGATGCGTCATGTGGCACTTGTTGCCATATAATCTGTCCTGCACAGAATCTGGATATTAGTGCCGTCAATCGATTAAAGAAATTAACCAATTTTTCTGTAATTAAGAGCGATTAATCGCACCTAACATTAAAAGTTTGTATAGTAATTTCACAGTTAATCTCCAATCTAATGTAGAATAATAATATAAAGTTATCAAACACTTCACTGCATAAATTATAATTGAAATATTAGGGGTGTAACAAGTCTCAGTACTACATTAAACTACTATATATAATGTTGAATATAATGTATAATAATGCAATGGGGGAATATCTGTGGGTCCTGGTAATGCCAGATGTCAGATGTTACCAGTAAAAAGTGGCCGACATTATTTTAAATATATCTAGTCAGTGACAGAGATCAAGCATATTCGTCTAAAATAATTCTGTGTTTTCAGCTTCAGAATCATGAATATTGTTATTTGCCGTCTGTATTGTCCTGTGCATTGGGTTTACCTGCACTAGATCCAAGCCTATTAATTTACACTACAATGTAATACCAAATTTAGCATTTTAATCAACAGTAAAATGTTTAACCTTTTTCATATGTCTTGGAGTATCGCAACAATATTGTATCGTGAGTTCAGTTTTGTGATATGTATCGAATCGTGACATGAGGGTATCGTTTCACCCCTATGAAATATAGATTAATCCTTTATTTATATTAATCCTATATATATATATATATATATACAGTGAGGAAAATAAGTATTTGAACACCCTGCTATTTTGCAAGTTCTCCCACTTAGAAATCATGGAGGGGTCTGAAATTGTCATCGTAGGTGCATGTCCACTGTGAGAGACATAATCTAAAAAAAAAAGGGATTTTGGCCCACTCCTCCACACAGATCTTCTCTAGATCAGTCAGGTTTCTGGGCTGTTGCTGAGAAACACGGAGTTTGAGCTCCCTCCAAAGATTCTCTATTGGGTTTAGGTCTGGAGACTGGCTAGGCCACGCCAGAACCTTGATATGCTTCTTACAGAGCCACTTCTTGGTTATCCTGGCTGTGTGCTTCGGGTCATTGTCATGTTGGAAGACCCAGCCTCGACCCATCTTCAGTGCTCTAACTGAGGGAAGGAGGTTGTTCCCCAAAATCTCGCAATACATGGCCCATTTACAATACAATACAATCTGAAATACAATTTCAGACCCCTCCATGATTTCCAAGTGGGAGAACTTGCAAAATAGCAGGGTGTTCAAATACTTATTTTCCTCACTGTATATATATATATATATATAATATAGATTAAAGCTACAAAAGGTATTCACTCAAGAGCAGTGAGTGATTTTCTCTTTGTCTTTTGTTCTTTGATTTACTTTAATGACGGACATCACAGCAGCAGGATTTTTTAGGCTGCTGTCACTTTAAGAAATGATGCAGATCTGACTCGCATCCTATGGCCTCACAACTCTTTACGGTCATTTAAGACTTTAATGAACTCATTTTAAGACTGTGTTTAAGAGGATACTCGACAAAGCGGACATTTTGGCATACTTTTGTCCGTGAAAGAGAACGGCACGCTGTCTGAAGCGGCTTTCTGTGCGCATGAGTCCGGTGTGTGTCTCACACACAGACAGGAGATTCACAGACACCACTCCAGCTCAGATTTAAGTTGTAATATATTTATGCATCATGGGTGTGCTGTTATCCTACCTTTTATGTTGATTTAAACAACTTTAATAATTTATTTTTAAAAAAGCGATGAGAACTAAAGCAACATTTTTTTTGATACTGTTAGCATAAATTTGATTAAATTGTCTTGAAAAAGTCATGTTGCAATGAAAAAAGTAATTGTAATCTCTTTCTTTACGAGTTAGAGGGGAAAAGTGACATGAACCTTTTTCCATACTCCTTTTTTTATGAGATTCCCCTCTACAACAATGGCAACATCAAACGCTTTTGAAACAGACATTATTTTGCATAAAGTGCAAATTAATACACATAATGGCATATATTTTGCATTAGGTCTCCAAACGAATCTAGATGACCATGTATAAGAGCAATGTTTGCGCCACACTTTTCGGGGAACTTCACCTTTCAAAATTATAAACAAAGCACAGTTATCACAGTAATCCTTTATCCAGCAATCATAAATAAATGAAAAAGGCATGGGTTTGCATTAGTCAAAAGATGCCGGAAATCTGTGGGAAATTGACAGACGCTGATAAATAAAAACACATGTCAGACATGGGCAGGTCATTGGGGCAAACGTGATAACTTGACTTGCACTTCCTACTCAAAGACTGTTTCGGGAAATAGCACTTACGGCAGAACATTATGGGAACTGTTGACATTAAATCTAATTAGAGCTTTTATGTAATCGAGATATTTCTAGAATTAACATAGTCGTATATATTTACTTTAAACGAATGGCATCTGTTTGTTGCATTTGTAATATCATGGGGGCACTTAAAAATGTGAGTAGGCAGAGTGGAATTTCCACAGTGAATCTCTTAGTAAAGCCAACAATGGTGCACAGATATGGAAATATGCTGGAAGAGGAAGCAATTATATAATTTCCTTGGGCCCTTTTGTAATTTTTTTTTTCATTGGTGTAATGACATTTTTAACCAAACCAAACAAACTTGAACAGGAAATGATGGAGGATTCTTTATGATATAGGTACGTAACATCCACAGGATATTAGACAAGCGAAATGGTCAAGGAAGCCGAGACAAGACGTCATAGGTGTTGACAAGTTTGTTTTGGGAAACATTTACAGTAAAAGGAAGGGAACTGGGAGACATGGTTGTTAGATTTGCCTGAATCTGGGTTTGTTTGAAAGTGGTGCCACGATGAAGGGAAACCACCAATTGCGAGATCAAAACCACTGCTTTAATTAAAAAGAGGCAAACGTTTCGGTCACGTCACCTTTCTCAGTGCCTAGTTAATAATACTCAGCGCTGGAGGCATCTTAATATAAGGAGTCGCATGATTACATAGGTCACGTGACCAAATTTTCATTAAAGCAGTGGTTTTTATCTTGCAATTGGTGGTTCCCCTTCATTGTTAGAGTGTACAGGCTTTTTTGAAGTGATTTTTTTTTTTTTTTTTTCGTAATTCGAGTTTTTGGTTTTTGGTCACGCCAATTTTTGAGGCGTGTGAGTTCCTGGCTTTTCTTCAAATGTAAATTTTTTCCATGAATAGTAATATAAGCATATAAGAACATTATGCATACATTTCTGTCCTGCATTTGGCAAAAATGTTTTGTAGACTATGTATTTTACCTTTTAAAGCTGAGATGTGAGAACAACTCTTCTGTATCTTTAGCGTAGATACTCACGCTGTATCTGTAGCGTAGCATAACAACGCTGTATCTTTCATACTTCTCTTTGTGTGCATTGGTGTAATGGCAATGTAAATTAAAGTCTTTAATTGCAGATTGCGTTCCCAAACAAACTAAACGCATAGATGTACCCTTAAACTCGGTAAAAATATATTATTTTTCTCATCTTGACTTCATTGTCATTTTTTCCATTTCTTTTTGCTCATTCTGGTGAAGGTCCACATTAGCATGCACATATGCTGTAATTAATATACGTGACTCACCTTTCAAATGTTTTAAAATTTATTATCAGGGTATATTATGGTATTTAAAGATATTTAAAGGCTGTCATATTTAAAGTCTCTATGAAGCCCCTCCTTCTGAAAAGCACACTGTGCTCTGATTGGTCGGCTGGATCAGTGTGTTGTGATTGGTCAAGCGCTTCGAGTGTGTTTGGGAAATGGCCCGGCCCTTACCATAACCGCCAGTTTTAACACACTACTAACTAACTCAACCAGGCCCCGCCCCTTTATTCTGCGTATTAATTATTTAAATGAGGAATATTGTGACGTGTTCGTTCCCGGAAGAAACTCAAGACTACAGTGGAGGCGTTTCAGGAGTTCAGAAACACTGACACTGATATAGAGAAGAACTGGAGCTTTTTCATGCTCAAACATCAACATTACACACTAAAGAAAGATGTATAGAAAACAGCAGAACAGGTCTCTCTCAGAACAGGACTAATTTTGACATGCGGTTCTTGTCAGTCTGTGTTTGTATAATTGTAATCCGAACTGTCCTGTGTTTCGTCTGCAGCCGCGGGATGTGAGGTTGTTGCTCTTGGAACTGGCAGTTCTAATACCAAAGCCAGTCCAGCGCCGACAGGACGAATCCTGCATGATTCACACGCTGTGGTAACTGCCCGGAGATCACTAATGAGGTACATGGATGTTCAGCTGTTGCAGGTTGTCATCACTTTGATGTTCATATTAATCATCTCTTTGATGGCCAGTTCAGAGGAAAGCTGTGGTTTGCTTTTTGTTAATCCTACCGGTCACAGGTTTGTGCGTCAAAAATGCATGTCTTTTGATCTAGAAACCTTGTAAACTGAAGGCTTTCGGCTTAAATGCTAGAAGAAACACTTCTATTGGTTAACCGAACTCGAAATAGCCAGATAGTTCATTAATTAGTCTGTAGTTGATTTAAAGCTACAATATGTAATTTTTTTCCGCCGCTAGGGGTCGCTAACCTCTTACAATAACAAAGACGTAGGTTGATGACGCATAAGCGGAATTATGGATCTTGTCGTCATGCCGAAGGATCTAATAATGTTTATGGATGAGTGAATACACTGATGTTTTTAACATGACTGTGGAATGAAGCAGGGCTCGAGTGCTAATGAGAGACAGATCTCAGCGCCACACGCGAGTCCCGCGGATATAAAGAGATGAGGACGTTTCATTTAGGGATGGGACTTTTTCTCGACAAAACGACCGACATTCGACACATGCTCCACTCGACAAAAAAAATAGAGTGTCGACATGTCGAGGGGGCGGGGCTTGTGGGATTTCCAAATTGCATTTTTTTTTTTTGCCTTTTAATTTATTACATTTCCTCGGTTACTTTAACCTCGGTTCCCTGAAGGTTTGCGTTGCAAACGCTATGAGAAAACTCCTTTTCTCGAGAAAAGAACGACCATGGTGTGTAAACAGAAGCAGCAGCGGAAATGGGCGGCGACAGCTTCTTACAGTTGCGGGAGCTTTTTCCTCAGCGCCGTCAACAGAAAGAGCGTTAACTGTAGGTACGTACACACCGCCGCCGACTTGAGCTGCAAAGAAGCTCTGGCCGCCCTGTCAAGGACGCTTGTCAAAAAGTACGGGGAAGCTTGACCGCTCTGAATGGTGAGTGCGCGCGCGCGCGGCCGGGACTCGCTCTCTCTCTCTGCTCGTGCGTGCGCGCTTAAAATGTCATATTTTGTTATGAACATTCACCCGCCAGTGTGGCGGATAGCCTTTTGAGATTTACTCGCCAAACAGAAAATCTACCCGCATTTGGCGCTTGGCGGGTGTTAATTTCGGACCCTGATGTAGAATATTTTCCACCCTCCGCATTGCTGCTGCTCTTTAAAAAAAAAAGAAAAAAAAGGCCGACAATCCGACAAAAAGTCGACACATGGGCCTCGACAGTCGATTTCCCAAATCCCGTGTCGTTCCCATCCCTAGTTTCATTCTACCGAACTAACTTACCCGCTAGTGCTGAATAATACTCACACAGGGCAGTTTATTAGACGAATGAAACTTGTGAGGGAACGCAGCGCTGTTTCACTTGCTCTACACGATCACACTAAACTGCATTTGAGTGTGTTGAACGTTATAATGTTATTCTGTGTGTTAGCTTGTCTGTATGAGACTAGCAGTGAGCGAGATCAACATTAGCATAACATACTGATCATATTCTATATAACATTGATTAGTTTTATGTACATTAGCTCACCTCTACATCTGCGCGTCTCTGTCGAGTTTAAGTTAGCCGCGGACGCTAGCTCTCGGCATCTCTAAAACGCCACGCTGATATTGATCTCGTTTTAGTTCTCCTTTTGTCCCAAAGTCTGCTTGCCCTGGTCCATAATGTTTGAACGAAACAACAACAGCATGAGCGTGCGCTAGACGTAACGCAGTTGTCCACGTCTGTCGCCATGGTTACTATGGCAGTACGAGCGGAAACCAGGGATAACGCGGATATTACGCCATTGACAGGCGACAAGTGAACTGGGACGAGACATTATTTAAAATGGGAATTTCTCTGAAATTAAAAATCTTTGGGAACTTTTGGGATATAGTAAGTACACAACTGCAGGAAATATATCACACTGTGCAAGTGATTTTTGGATATTTTATTACTAAAATCTTACATATTGTAGCTTTAAAGGGATAGTTCACTTTGAAATTAATTTTTGATATGTTTTAGCTTACCTCAAGGGCATCCAAGATGTAGGTGTCTTTGTTTCCGCAGTAGTTTCAATTTTGATATTTTTAGGTCAAACCGTTCTTGTCTGTCAGTCATATAATGCAGGTCTATGGTCACTGGCTCAAAACACAAGCACAGAGTCCAAATTAAAACAATTCCCCATCGTCCAAATGAAACAATTCCCCATCATAAGTACACATTGATGGCCTAAGACACGAAACGAGCGGTTTGTGTGAGAAAACGAACAGTATTTATATCGTTGTTATCTCTTGAAAACAGCACACGTCCAAATGATCTGACGGCGCGGGCGGGTATAGATATATACATAGATGTCCCCTTGGCTACGGTTTCGTTCCAATGAACTGCAGTAGCCAAGGCGACATCTAGTGTATATATCTATACCCGCCCGCGCCGTCAGATCATTTGGACGTGTGCTGTTTTCAAGAGATAACAACGATATAAATACTGTTCGTTTTCTCACACAAACCGCTCGTTTCGTGTCTTAGGCCATCAATGTGTACTTATGATGGGGAATTGTTTCATTTGGACGATGGGGAATTGTTTTAATTTGGACTCTGTGCTTGTGTTTTGAGCCAGTGACCATAGACCTGCATTATATGACTGACAGACAAGAACGGTTTGACCTAAAAATATCAAAATTGAAACTACTGCGGAAACAAAGACACCTACATCTTGGATGCCCTTGAGGTAAGCTAAAACATATCAAAAATTAATTTCAAAGTGAACTATCCCTTTAAAGCACAGATGATTGGAATTTAGAATGTCTTTTTGAATGTGCCGTAGGTTTCTGTACAGGAATCTGCTGCTGTTCTTCAGTAAGAATAGTGCTCTGGAGGAGAAGTCAGTCTTTCAGCAGGACCAGACCACCAAGCTCCTCAGCTTCAAAAACCACATCACTCTACACCTGTACCTGAGCCAGCTGCCCAAAGGAGCAGCGCAGATACCTTCTCAACTGTACACATACTCACACACATACCTTTACACAGACAGCAACATTCACTCTGTATAAATGAAGAGAGTCAGGTCTGATGAAGGCCCAGTGTCCTGCTCCTCTTTAACCCTGTAAAGCCTGACATACGAAAGACAAAATCTATAAGAAAAAGTTTGCATTTGTTTTTCGTTGAGTATCATATTTGATACATCAGGCTTTTATGGCTCATATGATATAGTGAGAATATGGAGCTCAAACTCAAACGCAATTTGGTGCAGATGCTGATATTTAAATGGCCAAAAGGTAAGATGCAATTCTGATGCTTGTAATGTAAGTGCATCTTTATAACAGTATTGCAGATACTTAAATAAAATGCATGTAAATATCAGTCGTCACGCTACATCTGACAATAATTTGTCTTGGTAAGATGATATTTAAATGTTTAGTTTTATGAACAAATCTCTAGTTTTTTTTTAAACAATGCAATACAATGATGATTGAGAGATGAACAAATAAACCTGATGATCATATTTGATACTCACATTTACACATGACTTTTCTAGAAATAAATGTATGGATAATCAAGTAAACCTAAGTTGCTTCAGTCCAGTGAATGCTCATATTTATTAATACATAGCTTAATATATTACTAACAATATAAAGGTTATTCTTTTACAGCAAAAAGACGCGAACAATACAAAAAGCTTTATAGATCATGTTGATCATTTACAGGCCTAAGAAATTTCCAAATCAAATATGAAACAGGCTTTATAGGGTTCAAATCTAACATTTTCACAAAAACAGTTCACAAAAAGAAATCAGGTATGCAAATTGTACGAATTTGTTAAACTGAATCCCAGTTGTTGTCCTTGTTTTCTAGCCGCCTCAATCCTCTGTCCATCTCTGCATGGGAGGTGAACAATCAGATCGGCCTTCATGTGGTGGTGGAAGGGAAGGTCTTCTCCAAGTTCTCCAGCTCGTATGAGCAGATGGGCTCGCATGTTGTCAGTATGTCCGCCACCGATAAGATCATGCAGTGGCAGGTGTTGGGCTTCCAGGGGGCGCTACTGAGCCACTTCATTGAGCCAGTCTACGTGAGCAGCATCTTCATTGGTAAGTTACCCCCAATTTCCACCGGCTGCGTTACGGCTCCGGCACGGCAGCGGAGTCAATAGGTTTCCATTAAAGTCAATGAGTGTATTTCCACTGAATGCGGTACAGCTGCGTTCCGACTCCGGCGATCCGCAGCCCTCCGGAGCAGATACGCAGAGCTTCTATTTTTGCCGGATGCCGGAGAGCTACGCAGCACTACAGGGCAGAATGCGCAGGACAGGAAGTCGAGCAAAAAAACAGAACAAACCAAAACAAAATAAAAGATCCGGTTAATTTTCTAAATAAAATACACCGTGATCATGG
Source organism: Rutilus rutilus (assembly GCF_951802725.1). Taxonomy (NCBI): domain Eukaryota; kingdom Metazoa; phylum Chordata; class Actinopteri; order Cypriniformes; family Leuciscidae; genus Rutilus; species Rutilus rutilus. The sequence continues at coordinate 3,687,933 of NC_140219.1, forward strand.
CGGATCATATTTCCCTACACTACACCTTGAAAACGTCATAATATGCCATTCCTCATAACGTTCTGTTTATAGAAACTATATATCGCGCGATCATACGTGAATTAGCGAGATCTCGTGGGTCCTCGTGACTTCAGCTGTCAGTCATGGACGCAGCCGTTCCGCAACAAATACGGACCTGGTGGGTATTGACGGACGACGGAACACGGAGCTGTCACGCAGCGGAGCCGTTCCGCAGCCGTTCCGCATCTGGTGGAAATTGGGGGTTAGAGTAAAGTCCAACGACGAACAATCCAGGCTAGTGGTTGACTGATGAATAGCCAAGGCTGATATATTGGCCGGATAATTGCCATTTTTTAATTATTGCGTCAGGCGGTTCGTTTTTCTGTTTGGCCAATACGTCGGAAGCAGGACTTTTATTTTGACAGCGACACGATCAACAAACTGAATCCTTGATTTAGGCCTAAATCTGCTTCGCTGTATCCAGTTTGCTGCTATATCGTATTCATGTCATATTCACTTGGTTCTTTATGTAAAATTACCGCTACTTGTCTTCATTTGAAAATGTATTATTCGTAGTGCTCACAGACTTAGCACTGCTTTTTTAATTTTTTTTAATTTTTTTACAATTTTCAATAATAAAGTTCAAATGGTCTTTTCCATATAATTCAATTTCAGTTTTTTATTTCTAATTTAGTAATTATGTAAAATAAATATGTGGAACAAACTGAAATAAAATGTGTTTTTATTACATTTAAATTATATAGTAATATATACCAACATAAAATATACAGTACATCTTTTATTTTATTTAATTATTATTTAATTTATAATTAGGTCAAAACAAATAACGAAATAAGAAATATGAATATTTGGGCTGTTTATGCATTAAACAAAGGGAGACTAGATGGGACCACAGGCTACTTCCCATCTTATCCCATAGACCCTAGTACCATATGGAAGTTGATCCGGTGTGGTGAACAAATGAGTCCTACTGAAGAGATGAGTCTGAGCTTAGGACCCAAGCAATCCGATTGACTCAAAGCACGTTTTATGGGTAATCGCTTTAGTGCCTGGTTACAAATCATACAAAATCACTTTATTATAGAAGTAGTTTGTACTACATTATAACGAGTCATTAATGTATTTTAACTTATACGTTTCGTATACTAGTATTTAACCGAAGCTATAGATTGTGAAATTAAACATTTCTCGTTGTTAGCTATTGTTATATTATATATCGTTGTTATATTTGAGCCTCAAACAACTACATTCTCGACTGAGAAACTCTTAAAACTACATTTCGTGACACAATAACAGTCGTATTTTGAGATTTTAAATATTAGCTATAGAATATATACAATTTACATATACAATTTAATTTAATCTTAACTTGTATATAGCAGCGGGATTTAGCATTCTACATAAAGCTACCACATAATAACACTAAAACAGCTCACGTTAGCTAGTTGTCGCGGGAACAGATTTACAGTGAGGAAAATAAGTATTTGAACACCCTGCTATTTTGCAAGTTCTCCCACTTGGAAATCATGGAGGGGTCTGAAATTGTCATCGTAGGTGCATGTCCACTGTGAGAGACATAATCTAAAAAAAAAAATCCAGAAATCACAATATATGATTTTTTAACTATTTATTTGTATGATACAGCTGCAAATAAGTATTTGAACACCTGTCTATCAGCTAGAATTCTGACCCTCAAAGACCTGTTAGTTTGCCTTTAAAATGTCCACCTCCACTCCATTTATTATTCTAAATTAGATGCACCTGTTTGAGGTCCTTAGCTGCAAAAAGACACCTGTCCACCCCATACAATCAGTAAGAATCCAACTACTAACATGGCCAAGACCAAAGAGCTGTCCAAAGACACTAGAGACAAAATTGTACACCTCCACAAGGCTGGAAAGGGCTACGGGGAAATTGCCAAGCAGCTTGGTGAAAAAAGGTCCACTGTTGGAGCAATCATTAGAAAATGGAAGAAGCTAAACATGACTGTCAATCTCCCTCGGACTGGGGCTCCATGCAAGATCTCACCTCGTGGGGTCTCAATGATCCTAAGAAAGGTGAGAAATCAGCCCAGAACTACACGGGAGGAGCTGGTCAATGACCTGAAAAGAGCTGGGACCACCGTTTCCAAGGTTACTGTTGGTAATACACTAAGACGTCATGGTTTGAAATCATGCATGGCACGGAAGGTTCCCCTGCTTAAACCAACACATGTCAAGGCCCGTCTTAAGTTTGCCAATGACCATTTGGATGATCCAGAGGAGTCATGGGAGAAAGTCATGTGGTCAGATGAGACCAAAATAGAACTTTTTGGTCATAATTCCAATAAACGTGTTTGGAGGAAGAAGAATGATGAGTACCATCCCAAGAACACCATCCCTACTGTGAAGCATGGGGGTGGTAGCATCATGCTTTGGGGGTGTTTTTCTGCATGGGACAGGGCGACTGCACTGTATTAAGGAGAGGATGACCGGGGCCATGTATTGCGAGATTTTGGGGAACAACCTCCTTCCCTCAGTTAGAGCATTGAAGATGGGTCGAGGCTGGGTCTTCCAACATGACAATGACCCGAAGCACACAGCCAGGATAACCAAGAAGTGGCTCTGTAAGAAGCATATCAAGGTTCTGGCGTGGCCTAGCCAGTCTCCAGACCTAAACCCAATAGAGAATCTTTGGAGGGAGCTCAAACTCCGTGTTTCTCAGCAACAGCCCAGAAACCTGACTGATCTAGAGAAGATCTGTGTGGAGGAGTGGGCCAAAATCCCTCCTGCAGTGTGTGCAAACCTGGTGAAAAACTACAGGAAACGTTTGACCTCTGTAATTGCAAACAAAGGCTACTGTACCAAATATTAACATTGATTTTCTCAGGTGTTCAAATACTTATTTGCAGCTGTATCATACAAATAAATAGTTAAAAAATCATACATTGTGATTTCTGGATTTTTTTTTTTAGATTATGTCTCTCACAGTGGACATGCACCTACGATGACAATTTCAGACCCCTCCATGATTTCCAAGTGGGAGAACTTGCAAAATAGCAGGGTGTTCAAATACTTATTTTCCTCACTGTAGATCAGGCATACTACTGGCATACTAATGGGGTCCTAAGCTCGGACTCATCTCTTCAACAGGACTCATTTGTTCACCACACCCGGTATATGATAAGAAACAGATGTTGCGGTATAGATTACAGTACATTCTTGCAGAAAAAGAAACCCCTTCTCTCATACTTTTTATGCTGAGACTAGCACTGAAATCTTTCAGCTGTCAGTAGATTACAATTTTTAATTGCGATTTAATCACACACTTATCATGAAATTAAGCATCACTTTTGCATCACCTCTAGTGTTGTCATGATAGCAAAATTATTGTTTCGATACCGATACCAAGTCAAGAATTGCGATTTCGATACTTTTCCTGAAAAGGGAGAAACACTCTCAAATATCATTGCTGTGCTTTATTTTAAAACCGGGACAACATTCTAATCATATAACACACTAATAAATGAACATATGAACAGCAGCTATATTAAACATTTGAACAAAATATGAAATATAAAAATATAAAAAATAAATTAGAGCAATGACATTCAAGGTAAAAAAATAATAAATTTAGCAGCATTATCTCAGTTATCATAAGAAACATAAGAGTTACCGGTAATAACTTTATCTTGATTATGAACTTTGAATAAAAATATGAACAGCGATTATATTAAACAATGTTTAATATTGTTAAACATAAATATATAGCAGCAAAGACAACGTCGGCAGTGTTGACGGCAAAATAGGCTACAGAATATTTCGTTCTGTATTGAGAGGTGCAGTATTTGAAAATCGATAATATTTTTTTAAATTACATTTGTATCTGCATTTGTGTCAAAACCTAGAGACTTTCAAACGTGAAAATGTCATTTATTAATATGTATTCGTGTCCAAATTACATTTCCCATTCTATTTTGCCTGGGAACGCTTCCAACACGCTTGCGTGTCGCGTGAAAATAGGCGTCGGTTCTATTTCTAGCATGCACGCGTTTTCCGCGTGGCTCGGGCGCGCGTGTCACGCAGGCAGTGTGCTAGCTCTAACCTGTTAACAAGGGAGCCGAAATAAAAACGGACACGCCACGCAGCTGAGACGCTCACGCCACGCATCCAGTGTGTCGCCGAACTTACAAATCTGAAACGCGGTCATTCTTAGAAGTATCGATACTAATAAATTTAAGAATCGTGACGTTTTTCATTTCCGAGAATCGCGCTACTTTTGAAGTATCGGTGCACCGTGCAACACTAATCACTAGGGGTGGGGAAAAAAATCGATTCTTAAATGAATCGCGATTCGGGACGTGGACGATTCTGAATCGATTCACAAATGTCAAAAATCGATTTTCAAAAAAAAAAAAAAATCTAATAACGTAACATTGAAGGAACGCAAAAGGCGGAACTCTGAAGCGGACGTGCAGTGCGCGGACAGTCTGTGGCGTGCACATAACAGAGACGCGCACATAACAGACGCATGATGGCTGAGCGCCAAATCCAAACGGCACCAGAGAATGTCTTCGTTAAAAGCTAACGTATGGAACATTGGCAATTTCATTGTGATCTATTTAGTTTTTTTTTTTTTTTGAAGAGCTAATTTCGGTATTGTTTAGTTTTCACATCAATATGCTGTGTAAACCGATCTGATCTGTATGCAATATGTGCAATGCCAGTCACAAAAAGTTACATTTTGACTGTAAGTTACTCTCTGCAGATGTTCATTCACTTTCTTTGCTATTTTTGATTGTGGTATAGCCTACAGCAAACATTTCAAGTCATAACTCTTTATTATTTAGTTGTGTATAAGTCAAGAGCGACTTTGTATGTTACTAATTATTCAGAATATGCATCAGAATAAGTCCACCAGCATTATTCGTTATGATAGCTTCTGGTAGCTACATAATTCTATATTTTTGAACGAAAACTGTTTGTGAATTTGCTACAGCAAAATGTTTTTTTTTTTTTTTTGTCTGAAGGATTATATTGCTCATTGGAAATTACAAGAGGATGTTGGTTAGAAGTCTATTATTAAATGCTAGAGATTCAGAATATGCTGAAGTTTGTATTAATTTACTACAAGTATGCTGCTAGTACAGGCACACATTTATTTTCCTGTTGGTTCTCAGTAATGTTGGGACATATGCTGGCAAATGTAACCTTACAGTTGACTTGCCAAATCACTTCCATTTGTTTTATTAATACAATTAATATAGGAAGTATTGGAAGTAAGTTCGTTATGGGTCATCATAAATACTTTGCTTTAAAAGTACCAAGTAAAAAATTGTTTTCAATGTTTTTGATAAAAGGCACTTCCCTGAGAATTGAACTTAATAAATGTGAAAAAGACACTTTAATGTCTCCGTTTGTCATTCTGTATTGCAAAGCAGATGAGAGTAGACCATGATCAGAAACCTGATTAGAAATCATTATGAATAAAATCGAATTGTTTTGAATCGAAAATCGATTTTGAATCGAATCGTGGCCTCAAGAATCGGAATCGAATCGAATCGTGAGATGGTAAAAGATTCCCACCCCTACTAATCACCTCACTGTTTGTCCATTGTGTCTATCTTTGTATTTATATCTTATTTTGCATTCTATATTATGTCTCTTGTCTGTTTATTTGTTTGGATACATTTATCTATTCTCATTTACCATTGTGTCTATCTTTTTCAATTGTCCCTGTTATTTATATACACTGTTTACTTCGTTTATAGTTATTCTGCAAAGTCTGAAGAGCTGCTAAACGTGTTTCGTTGTTTCTTTTAACAGTGACTAATAAAGATCTATTCTAAAGATGAACATGTGAAAAAGCATTATAGGTCCTCTTTAAAAAAAAAAAAAAAATGTAAATGCAGTGTTTGTACCTTGTATCCTTGATGTGCTCAGGTGACGGCAGCTGCAGTGACACTCGTGGTATAGAGATGGCAGTGAACCAGCGTGTTGATGGCATCACCTCAGCACTTCCCTTGTACTACTGCGTCTACCGGCCACACATCAGCCTGGTGTCCTCGGCCATGCCTCCAGACACACACCCTACCCAGAAGTCCCTTAGCCTGAACTGGAGCCACGGAGACCTTATGATGGAGATGGTCAGTGCTCTGGAGGGAAAGTCTACTGAAGAGTGAGTGTCATATGCTTCTCATGACTTTAATGCATCCAGATGCTTCTTATTGGTTATTCTCATTAGGGCTTGATATCGATTCAGATGTCCCGATTCAATTCCGATTCACAAGATTTTTGATTCGATTCAATGATTTTAGTGATTCCATTTTTCACTGGCCCCACCACAAAGTAAGTAATAAATGAATAAAATAGTTCTTGTTTTTGGTATTTTTCACACATGTATCCTTGTATTGTATAATAAATAAGGTTATGTAAACTCGCGCTAAATCGGCCCAAAGTCCGGCGTCCGACCAGCGCGGAAGGTTATCACATGTTACTGTCCTTTTCTCACGCGAAGTATTGGTTTGGTTAAATTTGTAATACATTAATCATATGTATTTACTCGTTAATTCATCTGACTCCATAAATGAAAGGTTTAATAATATCTGTGCCTCACTGAAAGTGAGCGAATGTTTGACTATTCCTTATAACCATTAAAGGAACAATGTCAAAATCAGTTAGAATAATCGCGTGTAACAATTTAATATTTCAGATATCAGAGATCAATTCCACAATCAATTCAAATATCTAGAACATGATTATACATTGGTTACACCAAAGAATCTTACCCAGCTTGTAACCTGAGATAGAGAGAGAGAAAGGGAAAGAAAGAGAAAGAGAAAGAGAGAGAGAGAGGGAGGGAGAGAGAGAGAGAGAGAGAGAGAGAGAGAGAGGGAGAGAGAGGGAGAGACCACCTATTCCATTCGTGACCAGCAAAGAAGAGCCCAGAGACCCAGAGCACACCTTCCTTTATCCCCTTGACCAGGTAACATGGGGGATGGGGGAGGCCACCCTCAAAATGGCTTCTTATTCAACAAATGATGTTTTATTAACAAGGTTCGGGAGGAGCACGTTCAGATAATTAACACAAGTGGAAAGCACTCAGCAATCAATGGTGAGAGGTATAAATACCCAGCAGTCTCACCTCATTCCATTGACAGTTTTTGCAGCATCCCTCCACCACCCCTTCTCCACACTTCTAGTACTAAACACTTACATACGGGGGGAGTACTCTGGGTTCGGGCTGAACTCCGAGCTCGGAGCCCTCCCTCCGGACAGCACGCCATATACGCATTAAACTTACCCATTTAAATTATATGTAAGTGTGAACTCGTGAAAAGGGGGGTGGCATTATCTGGACCAGTTTTCTCTAAACTTCTATAAACCTTATTTCCTTTTATTTTATCTATCTGGATAGATATCTGTACCACTCACTGTGAGACATTTCAAATGACACCAAAAACGTAACAGTCAATGATAAACATTCACATTAAACCATGTTCTTGTATGAGTTGCTCTTAGTAGTTTGTGAGAGGAAGTCAGGCCGTGTGGGGGAGGTCGAATGTTAATTAGCCATCAGGGCCTTTTGCCTCATGCAGGCCTCAACCAGTATTTTCAGTCTTACAGTTATGACACCCAAAATTTTTAGATACCAGTGAAATTTAACAATTCTTGATTCCAATTTCTATAGCAGAGCTAAAACTACTAATATAAATTTCAAAGATCATTAAAAAACAAGTAAACAGTCGTTAATAAAAAAGAACTAATAATTAAAACACCAACCCTGGGTTTTAGACACCATGAAAGTGGTTTGGCTTTTAGCAGTGTTCATCGCCATAGTAACTCGCGCTCCACGGCTAACCTGGTCCGGGTCAGGTGATGTTCCAGGTAAGAGGTTGCAAACCGAACTTGGACCAATCAGCTGTGAGCAAAGTGTCACATGTCTGATGCGATAAAGTCACTCCACCTGTTTCCACTCCAAATTAAAAGTCACTACATAGCAAATGCTTTTTAAAGACAAAATCGTCAGGCTTTTAGTATGTAATGCTTATTTAGAATAATACATTTGTATGATTTAGAGGTTATTTATGTAATTATTATACCCTTAATCTATCACACATGTACAATTTTAGTTCATCAATTATTATTAAGCAGAGTTTAAATGGATAAATATATAAAGGTAATATAAATACGCTTTGGAATCAATAAATGAAGCTATAAAAGCTTAAATTCTCTCTATACCTTTATCAACCGTATAAACTAACATCACAACTTTTACATGCACTGATATACAGTAGCGAGACTTTGTCCTCTTTCATAGACAACTATTTTCTTCTTTCTGTGTAAATTTGTTTAAATTCTTAATATTTTAATACTTTTATTTAATAAGTGAATTAATGAAGAAATTAATTTCAATGAGTTTTGAATGAGTTTCACTCTTTCTCAGCATATGATTGGCTGTTCGCTACTGATGTCACACCTAAACTCAGGATCAAAGCCTGAGTTGACAGAGAAAGTTGATGATCAGCATCACGGCCACCAACAAAGCCTGGTTGGATTGGTTTGGTTTTGTCAACTCAAAACTAATCCTGTAACCCGGAGTTTGTTCAACTAGCATCATGGTACAGACCCCAGGCCTAAATGACAATTGTTGTTCTTGCTTTCTATGCACTGAAAAAAAAAAAAAAAAAAAACTGGCTTTTGCTCACTGTTGCAAAACTTCTCAACAGTACTTCAGTGTTTTCTCCAAATGCTCATCGAAGTGGTTATTTGTGCCATTTGTAATGCATTATTAGACACACAAAAAACTCATTTACTATCAGACGGCTGCTTGAAATGCTCATGTACACTTTGTATGCTCTGAAAAATGCTAAATTAAAAGGGAATCTTAAGGGAATAAGCAGACAGGACAAAACATATGAAATGTCAAAACAGATTTGTGCATTATTGTGAATTCATTCTGTAATGTCATCAAAAATAACAGCAATAATGCTTGGATGAAGAGAAAAATCCGTCTGGAAACTTTCAGATACTGAAAGCACTCTTTGATATAAGACACTCATTGTTTATTACTTGTACAGTGATATGTGCCTTTATTCTTCTTTATCATTGCCTATGTTTTGAGGCTGTATTTAGATTTTTTTTTTTATTATTAATAACTATTACAGTATTAATTTTGTCATTAAAAAAAGTGTAAATAAAATGGTTGCCTATGAAGTTAAACTTATTCATTAGTTTGAATCAAGAATCGTGTTGAATCGGAGGGGTCTTTTAAATCGGATCTTTTTTTTTTAATTTTTATATTGTTATCTGAGGTCAACTTATGACGTTCGCTTGGTTTTTACATTCAAAAACATCAAAATGAATAAGTAATAGGCTATTTTCTACCCTGGTTTTGAGCCTAGCTCCGGTTTTTATGGGCGTGTCCCGCATTGAAGTCTTGGAAGTAAACGCCCACTGCTATGATTGGATAACAGTTTTGCATATTATAATGAGTTTCATGTAATGTGCGAATCGGTGGGCGGGGCTAAACAGGAAGTGTTGAAGTAGGCGTTGATCTTCTACGGAGGCGGGGTTTGATACCCTTTGACCTCATAGATCCCCACTTAAACCTGTCGTTCGCTGTGCCTGGTGCCGATAAAAGCTTTTATTGGACTAACAAGGAAGTTTTCAGTTCTGAAACTTACAGGATATTCTTATTGTATGATGACCTCTTATATGTCAAAAGCTCAAGGAAAATTTGATTTCTCAGTTCATCACCGCTTTAAATCGGATGGAATCGTGAGTTGCCTAAAGATTCCCATCCCATAGCGCTAATAAAAATAAAACATCTGTGTGTTTGTTCCAGCTCTCCGTTTAAGAGCAGTCCAGCCTTGGCCAGCCGTCTTTGCAAGGCAGCGATGCTGAGTCGATTTAATCTGGTAGCTAAAGAAGCCCAGAGAGAGGAGCTGCTCACCGCTGTCACGTACAGGGAGGCCAAGGTACTGCACTCTTTCTTATTTACATTCAGCTATAGCTCTGCATGATTTGGAGGGGGGAATCGAATTGCAATTTTTTTTATGATTTTATTGCAAAATAAAATGTTTTATTTATTTATTTTTTGTTTTTTTAAGTTCCTAATTTATTGAATTGGTCTTAAATAACCATAGGTTTTATCCAATGTGAGGAAACGAACCATGATTTACATAAGCAAAAACTGACATGCAAATGTTCTTATGCGTACGCCGACTGAAGAGTGTGCGCACAAACATTTTGCTGCTCATATACCAGTAATGTAATGATTTCAACATCATTTAGGAAAACGTTAAGATAAATAGGCAGTCACAACATGCATTACTATAATTATATGCATAAAGGAGCAGCAAATCTGCTTTTTAATAATTACCGAAATGAATTCATTTATATGTAAATAATAATATATGCATACACATACAAACATTCAAAAAACAGCTGAAAACCCATCTCTTCCGTGAGCACTTAACTTCATAAAAAAATAAATAAAAAATAAACCTTTCCCTTTAAAACCTCACTTATCGGGCTTATGCTACTCTGAATAATGCCTCTGAATAATTCTTGCGTTGTTGTTGTTTTTGCCTCTTCATGATGACTCGCTTAATCTAGTCCTAATTTGTAAGTCGCTTTGGATAAAAGCGTCTGTAAAATGACTAAATGTACACTTTTTAAAGAAACCGGGCTACGTTTTTAGAGAGCGCGCTTGGATTTTCTCGACATTGATGTTGAGAGTCGTAATTCTGAACCATAAAGTTGTGGTTATTCTGTAGGTGTTGATGTGCTTGAACATGTTGCATTTGAATTTAAGGTCACCTACGATTTATAATAATAATTATAATATATTTTATTCATAATACGCTTTTCTCACACCCAAAGCTCTAATAATAATTGTAAAGAGAGACGCATGTATGAACGTTTTTGTTCATTCGAACGCTTGTATAAATTGTTCATTGTTATACTCTTGTAAGTTCACGTTTAGGATCATTATATGCACAGCTTTATAAATAACGCCCCAGCTTTGCTGTGCTTGTTTGTAGGGCTGCACAATTTGGCCTATAAATTTACTATAATAATTATTATTATTATCATGAGCTGCTCGTGTAAATGAACACAGTGCTGGGCTTCACTCTGACACACAGCGCATACAGATTTATTTAATTAATCACAGACATAACCGGTAATAGGAAATATATTGTGATACCCTGCTGTTTAAAATAATACAATTTCTCATTTTATTAGTGCCGGGAATGACAGTGTTTTAATATGAGCCGTATTTCCTGCATTGTGTTCAGCGTGTCAAAGTTTTTGTCGTCTTAAATGAGCTGGTATGTTAATATATCCACGTAGCGCAGCACTGCTTTAAGTTATTGACACTTTACAGCAATAAAGAAGTAAATGCGTACATGAGTAAACGGGACGTGCTTGATGTTAACACAGATTTAAGCGTGGCAAGCCATGTGTAGTATTTCTTACAAACATTAAGAGAAATACAGTGCAAGAAAGGTCTAAACTACTCTTTCTTATACTGAATTTCTCCTCATGTTTATAATTTGCATGTTTCTTCTTATTTTTAAAGCCCAAGTCAAAATAAAATAATGTTGTTAAATAAGATTTTGATCGTATCGTCTGTTGTTTTAGGTTTTTGCTGTTGTATTGGTGTCAATATATTCTAGTCGAGTATCGTATCAAAGCCATAATTTTGGTATTGTGACATCACTAAGCCATATCGCAATTTCAGTATTATTTAGATTAGGGGTGGAACGGTACACAGAAGTCACGGTTCGGTTCAGACATCACGGTTCGGTACGAGTTCGGTACGATGGAGGGAAAAGCAAAACAAAAATGCAGAAGGCTTGTGCATGTCTCAGTCTGTACCACCAAAGGAAAATGAATTACTTAAGCCTTGTATTTTTTAAATAAGTTTTATTAAAGGAGAAGTTCACTTTTAAAAAAACTTTTGCTGATAATTTACTCACCCCCATGTCATCCAAGATGTCCATGTCTTTCTTTCTTCAGTCGAAATTCCAATGGGACCCAAACGGTTCAAGGTCCAGATGACAGTTTCAGTGCAGCTTCAAAGGTCTTTAAACGATACCAGACGATGAATAAGGGTCTTATCTAGCGAAACGATCGGTCATTTAAAAAATAAATAAAAAAGTTTAAGTTTTATAAGCACAAATGTTCGCCTTGCTCTGTTCTGTGATGCGCGTTCGTGACGTCACGTAATACGCAATTACGTTGAAAAGGTCACGCTTGAAAAATGTTCTTTTTGGCTTTTTAATATTAAAACACCCAGGATACGCACACGAATGGGCATTTTAAACGTTAAACTGACACAAATACATTTTAAAATGTATATGGTCCTCCTCCCGCACATTTGTAAACACATCAAACTTGACCTTTTCAATGTAATTGCGTATTACGTGACGTCACGAACGCGCATCACAGAACAGAGCAAGGCGAACATTTGTGCTTATAAAACTTAAACTTTTTTATTTATTTTTGAAATGACCGATCGTTTCGCTAGATAAGACCCTTATTCATCGTCTGGTATCGTTTAAAGACCTTTGAAGCTGCACTGAAACTGTCATTTGGACCTTGAACCGTTTGGGTCCCATTAGAATCCATAATATGGGGAAAAATCCTGGAATGTTTTCATCAAAAACCTTAATTTCTTTTCGACTGAAGAAAGAAAGACATGGACATCTTGGATGACATGGGGGTGAGTAAATTATCAGCAAAAGTTTTTTTAAAAGTGAACTTCTCCTTTAATAAAGTAAAGGCATAGAACCAGTTTATTTGTAGTGCACTGACAATAGTTTTATATAATTCGTTTATTAATTAAATTAATAAAAAGACAAAAAGACCTTGCGATATGTTTGGTAATTGTACCTGAATGGATTAAAAATTAATTTGCTACATTTCAGATTAATATATTTGTTTTCCTTAAAACAATTAACATTTTTTAATTAACAGTAACATAAACACTTTGCAGTTTGAATGATGTCCTGTATAAACAAAATGACGGAGTACGTTTTTATGTTTCCACTGTTCGATCGCGCCCACGCCACACACACACACACACACACACGCGCACACAAATATAAGTAAACACTTTGTGACTTTTCGATCGCGCCCGCGACCCTCCCTTGATTTATTTCTCTCTCTCTCTCTCTCTCTCTCTCTCTCTCTCTCTCTCTCTCTCTCTCTCTCTCTCTCTCACTCACTCACTCACTCACTCACTCACTCACTCACTCACTCACTCACACACACACACACACACACACACACACACACACACACACACACACACACACACACACACACACACACACACACACACACACACACACACACACACACACACACACACACACACACACACACACACACACACACACACACAACATATTCCTATAGACATTCCAGCATTGCCGCCTTTACATCGCAGCCTGCTTCAGAGCTAAGCGGAGCTAAGGCGGGGCTACAGATTAGGTATCCGTGTCCCTAAAGAACCCGCGTATCTAACAGTAGTTACGCATTACATTAATTCATTTGCACGCAAGTTTTATTTATTTTTATACCGTGTATTCTCCGTGTAAATTTATGCACCGAACCGTGACACCCGTACCGTTTCGGTTCAATACGAATACATGTACCGTTCCATCCCTAATTTAGATTAATCATGCAGTCCTACATTAAGATAAAGCCAGCTCAAAACGACATAACCACATGGGAACCCAGAACACCCTAGCAACACCCTGGAAACCACTCTGGCGAATTATTCTTATTCTTATTATTCTTATTTTTTATTTTTTTGCATGCAATTACTGACAAAAAAATCAAGTCACTTTTATTAGTTGTCCAGCTTTAAAAATAATTCTTCTAAATGGCTTGCTGCTTTAATATTGATCATCTCGTTCTTTATTGAACGTCAAGATGATGGCAAAGCCGTACCAGGAAGCAAAGAGTGTGTTGAAGTCTTACCTGGAAAGGAAGGGCTACGGCCAGTGGGTGGAGAAGCCGCCGATCAGCGACCATTTCTCTGTGTGAGAACCCACCGACAGATGCCATGAGCCACTGCAATATCATGTATGAATATGTTTAAAATGCATGCTGAATTACTTTGTGGTTTGCATGTTTGTTTTGTTCAAATTTGTTGTATAACGATGCAGCAAGAGGCACTTACAGACAACAGATGTACATTGGTTATTGGACTGGGGAAAACGTACTGGATTTGAAGTTTATTTACACAAGTGCAAAGACATAAACTACAGTTCAAGACAGATAATAGTGTAAAATTGTAACAAAAGGGGATGTTCTGTTTGTTTTCAAGGTAAATGAAAATAATAAAAATTGTTTGGACTTTCATTTGCTGACTGAATAGTGTTTAATTAGTGTAAAATAAATGAAAGAATTGTTTTTATAGTTTTACAATATCAAAACCGTGGTATCATGGCGGCATATTTTTAACTGGTAGTTAAAGGGGTCATATAATGGTACATGCACTTTTACAAGTTGATTGTACTGAAATGTGTGTTGGCAGTGCCTGTACACAACCATCATGTAATGATAAAAATCCATCCAGTGGTCTTTTTTTAATCTCCTTATATGTTTTCCCATCTCAAATCGAGCCGTCTGACCGTGTGACGTCACACGCTCGGACGCCCCTCCCACGATTGTTGATTGACAGCAGCGTTTTAACACAGACCCGCCCTCGCTCGTGAGCGAGCTGTCAATCATAGTCCGCATTGTTGATACGCTGGAGCAGAATGGTGTCTAAGCGATTGTGGTGTTCTGTTCTTGGGTGTAATAACGAACACAGTCATTTTGATGTTCCTAAATCCGAACCGCTGAAGACGCAGTGGCTGAGTTTTGTTTTCGAAGGGAATATTCCCCACGATCAACATCAATGCTTTCATGTTTGTGACTTTGCGCAAATCATTTCACACACCAGACTGCTTTACAAACGAGGTCAGTATAAAGCTGGTTTTGCTAAGAAGCTGCTCCTGAAAAAAGGATCGGTACCAACTATTCGTGTTCCTGCCGCACCTCCAGAAGAAGAAGTGAGTGTAACGTTTTATTAACCTTTATATTAATCTTTGCAAATCGCTTGCATGCTTAATTCATAATCCCAGGTTTATATTGAACAACGCGTTATGGTTATTGTGTTATTAAAACGGTGTACGCACAGAACAGAGGGGCGGGGTCAGCAAAGCTCATTATCATTTAAAGACACATGCACTTAAATGGCGTGCTGAAAACAGAGCTGTTTTTGACCAGGTAAAATGAGTGTTTTCTTACAATACTAATGAGAATTTTTAATTAAAGTATATTACAAACTTTTCAGTTAGACCCTAAAGAATCATAATAACTTGTACAAAAATGGCATTATATGACCCCTTTAAAGGATCGGGTGAAGGGTAATAGCAAAAAAAACAAGACTTTCAACATATTCAACATATTCATATTCATTCTCAAGAAGAGGGGACCAAATACGCCAGAAATCATTTGACCTCCGGCGTAAGTCACAAGTTATTTATTCTAAAGGAAGGAAAATAGCAATTTGATTCATCCACACATTAACAGAAGGAACCACAGAAGAGTTGGACCACAGTGACAGTGACACACGAGATATGCAGATAAGAATGTCAACCCAGGGTTTAGTTTAGTTTGGTACAGTGTGAAATGTTAATAGTTAACCCCGGGTAAATTATGAGCAGTTTGAAACGTGACACAAGATAACCCAGGATTACATTTACCTGGGGTTTAGAATGACCTGGGTTAACTAGTTCAGGTGTGAATAGCTCTCGTGTATCTCTGTTTTGACATCTGGAATGTGGGACACGTTGTAGATGAGAAGTGTGCTTTCTTTTAAGTGCTTTATAGGTCATTTTATTTGTGGTTAGTGACACCCTACTGAGAAACGGGCCACTGCAACGGTGTGTGTTTGTTCAGAGGTAAACATCAGATGTTCAAGTTCCCTGTTCATAACTACAACACAGGAAACCTCAGGGGCTTCCTGTCAAAAGTGTAACTGCATCCAATCGCGTTTAATATGCGTTTATGTTAGTGGGGCTCATGCATGGACCATCTTTTCAATCAATTGTTGCCCATCTTAGTGACGGGACCACGTTTCGCTGTGGAGCAGGTTTGTACGCCGTATGCATCTCTTAAAATGTAGGGAGTGATTCATGCTTTTTGCTTTTTTTTTTGTTCTGGATTAATGCGTTTTGAAGTCTTTGTTTTTCTTTTGGAGCAAATGCGCAGGATCAATGTGCATGTGAATGCATGCAATCAAGCCGTGCTGCAAAAAACGGCCTAAAATGCATTGAGACAGTTGTGCCGTTTAACACGCAGGATGTTTTGTTCTGTCAATGCTTGAACTTGGGGTTGTGGTCAGTTTGTGTCATTCATGTTAAGTGGCCTTTATTTCCATAGCAATGCATTCAGTTATGTTAATATTTTGATTGCAGAATTTAACCGTGGTGAAATAGACTCCAGTTGTGGGGTCTGGAGTCAAAGGTCAAGGATAAAATGCACTTGAACATGGAGCAAGAAGCTCAGAGACGGTATAAGGCGGAGGACGCCATGGAGGCTTGTTTCCGCCACGGAGTAGAAAGGAAAAAAGATAATTACGACTCTCACAAGACTTTTTTTTTTCCCGTAATTGCGAGTTTATATCTCGCAAACCGGACCTTTTTTCCTCAATTTAGAGACATGATCTCGCGATTGCGAGGGATAAAGTCCAAATTGTGTGGCATAAACTCTTAATTCTGAGAAAATCACAATTCTGACTTTTTTTCTTGCTATTGCGAATTCATCTCACAATTCTATGATGTTTTTTTTTCTTCTTAGGAGTGAGAGTTTATATTCTGCTATTCTGACTTTTTTTTCCCCTTAGAATTTTGAGAAATAAACTTGCGATTCTGAGACAAAAAGGTCAGGATTGTGAGAGAAAAAGTTGCAATTACTTCTTTTTTTTTTTTCTTTTTTTTTTCATGGTGGAAACAAGCTTCCATTGACCATTTTGTAAAAAAAAAAAAAAAAAAAGGCAAGGACGTCTATAGTACCTTTAGAGAGCCTGTTATCATTCCCATTCATCCTAGTTGTACGACTTCCAGAAATGGAAGCATGTGGTCAGCAAGTTTTTATCTTAGTGCTTATAGGCACTTTTGTTGTATTTTTGTGTGTTTTATCACCTGTTCTGTAAATGTCATGTGACTGCACAGTAGGGTGGTCCTTATCAAGTCCAATTTTTTTTTTTGTGCAAAATGTTAGTGTCTTAACCTCTTAAACTGTTCCTTTTAACTTCAAAATGAGAAATATGCAAAAATGTTGACAAAAAAAAAAGATATTTAGAGGTAGCTCAATCATGTGGAAGATTGCCTATGTTAAGCTGTGCGGCGTTATTGTGATATGCAAGTAATATTAAAAGTTGCTGCAAATGAACTACATTTTATTGAAATCAGAGCAACACTGACAACAATCTCAAAAAAAGCACAAAGTTTTCAACAATCCCTCATTTCTGATGCTCAGCAGCCAGTGTTGACTTTTTGCAGTCTGGATAGATCCGTCGGTGATCTTCTGCCACATGAAGGAGAAACTGCAATTGTTCTTCAGAGTGTGTGAGATAGCCATTGTATTCTTGAATCAGAGCCACTCCTCTCTCGGCGTGATCATTGACTACTTTCATTGCACGTATGGTTGCCTGTGCCTCCTGATAATCTGCTTGATTCGGCCAAAGTTCCGGGTCAATTTCAAGGAACGTAATGTAATTTTTTAAACCAAAAAATGTGCTCTAAACCCAAACAATAACCAAGGTGATCATCAATAGAAATATGTATTGATTCCACCAGGAAAGGTAAATCTGCTAAACCGGGTCATGGATGGATTCATTAGGATTTGGTTTCTACAATAAGTAAACTGAGATATGCATCTAAAATACATATTTAGGAATATATGGTGCATTAGATGCATTTAAAGCTATTGAGCTACCAGTAATTATGTTACTGCCATAAACGTTGGCATGCTGTATTTTCTTATATAAAGGAACAATTTAAAGGGTTAAGAGCATGACAATTGGAGACTTTAAAAATAAGGACCACCCTACTGCACAGGTAAATGATATCCACGGGGCCAGTTGTTCAAAAGTAATCTGATCAGATTTCGGCTCTCGGATTGGATCAAATCCTCAAAGATGGGTTGTTTAAAAAGAAAAAAGGATTCTGAAATCAGATTAGATCACAAAGTCCAGTCTTGTTCTTGTTTGGTAAAAATTATTATTATTATTAATTTTTTTTTTTTGTCATGTAATATACACACTTTTTTTATTTTGCTCTTGATTAGTTTAACTGTTAAAGTAATGAATTAGAAGTAGACATTAGGCTACATATTAAGCCTTTGGATGCCTACTGTGAAGTAAAAAAGAGAATTTGGCACCGTAATTTATCCCCATAATCCCCAAACAACTGTAAATATCAAACAAAAATATTATATTTAATTCATTTTATCACTTTGTAAACTACATTGGCACAATCATAAGAGATGAACCAGTCAAAAGTTCTTTGTGAGCGAACGCAAAGTCTCTCAGGTGAACTTTTCTGAGAGAACGGCTCATCGTTTCTCCCCATCTCATATTCTTTCTGTCACCATGTCTCTCTTTAAAGGCTCTGTTAGAGCACTAGTAATCCAGATTTGGTAATCTGAGAAGGTGTGTATCTGGATCAGGAGGATCCAATCCAATTTTGCTTTGAAAAACCGGCACACAAGAAGGATTACCTGATCCAGGCTAGCAAAACGTGTGATTTCCTAATCCAGATCATTCTGATCCAGATTAAACTTTTTGAACAACTGGCCCCCGGCAACACTGGTTGGCTGATGGGACCACATGAATACAGACATCTACTATAACACAATGTCAGCCCGCCCCCTGAACACGACTTATAGATTATCAAGACAGAATATGCTAATCATTGACTAGAAGATAACTACACATAAGCTGCATAAATTCACCAACTAACCATTCAGAAATGTCCTGTTGCTTCTACATGTCGTCACTTCTTCTTGAGTCTCTCCATCTTTATCTGACTCCGGTTTGAAACATAAAAGGCTAAAAGTTTTTGAAATTTTCAGTGCGTGTGTGTGTGACGTAAAAGCTGTTGAAGCTCCGCCCCCTGTGCCGGGAGCAGCAGCTCATTTGCATTTAAAGGGACCAAGTGACAATTTTAACATGCTATATAAAAATATCTGTGGGGTGTTTTGAGCTAAAACTTCACACACACACACTCTGGGGACATTAGAGACTTATTTTACATCTTGTGAAAAGGGCATTACACCACCCCTTTAAAAAATGTGTTAGTGTTACTAGATTTGAGAGCAAAATTGTTTAAAATCAGAAAATGCTTCGACGATAATGTCATCGGAGCATGTGTGACAGAAGAGCTTTTTTTAGCAGATATCTTGTAAGCATTCAGTCTCCTCCACCACTTGTCTCTTCCACCGCTTGTTAGACGTAAATAAACATGAATGTAGAATGTACAGTATGTACACATACTTATCATAGCACTGTGCAAGGTCAATTTGATTGAGAAAATAGTTGGATTCATGCTTTTTTCAAAAATGTATTTAATTAATATACAAATTAAATTTTTTTTACTGTTGATTATTCCAGATCTTCGCTCCTTTCAGTCCGATTGACATTCAGTTAGGATTGAGCACAATCAGATTACTCACGATTTTTTGGTTGCATGTAAACGTAGCTATCCACCTTGTTTTCAAAGTCGGCATGAAACAGAAGTTGCGACAGTCTTTTCTTCCCTGTTGTGTCGTATATATTGTATATAGGGGTGGGCGGATCGATACTTTCGATACTGACGTGGTATCGAAAAAGGATCGATCTTCACATAAAAATATCGATCCGAATGTATGTTTTTTGTGTGTTTTTTTACCAGTAATTTTTAGTAATTTAGCACGCAATTTAGTGCAGAAAATAAGCTTCTAAGTGGAAAAATAAGCGAATAGTTGTGTAGGATAGAACTATTTCTCCTAGTCATCTGGATACAAGACGAAACCAATCAATCACAGAGTGTTCGATTTCCGTTTGGGAAACGAAGCCATGCTTGGATGACAGAGAAACAATCGTGAGTTATTTCGCAATAAACTTAAAGTCAGTAAGTTTTTTTTTTTTTTTTTTTTTTAACGAAATTAATATTTTGCATTAAATAGGGGTTATGCGGAACGCCCAACGTTCGAACCGGAAAACAGGTATAAACATTTCCGGTTTGCATTACCGTACGCATCTGCAGCGGTAGGTTATCTCTGAGGTAACTTATTTTGTGCTTTTTTCAGAATACAATTCTTATTTCTGTTTTAATTAAAATGTCACGAATGCTTAAGTATCAGAAAAAAATTTTTTTATAAAAAAAATAAAATGCAGTCTTCATTTGATTGTTTTAATCGTCTGCAAGCAAATGTAAAAGGTTAAACTACTATGATAGCATACAAGTCTAAACTAACTTACTGATAGTTAGCTAACTCTACATCGGGTGCCATTAGCAAAAGCTACATATACAAACTTACATACCTTCATAATCATGAATAAATGAGGAGGCGTAAAAACTTAAATCCTTTATCTAACGGAGTACTCGAGGCTCTGGAAGTCCGTTTGGCAATACGATGTACATCTGAAATGGATAGAATGGGTAGCTCCTGTAAACACCGGCTATAAAAGGTTGCCATTCCTACGCTGTGTTTACCTCAGTAGCTGACGACCGGAAGTAGTTATATCTGTTTTGTAGAACCCGGAAGTATGTTGCGCATAACCCCTATTGATCAAAAGTGACAGTCAAATAATTCTGCATAAAAGAATGGTTATGGTGGTTTCCACAAAAATATGAAACTGTTTTCAACATTGATCATAATAATAAGACTGATAATCATGAAGACTGGAGTAATGATGCTGAAAATTCAGCTTTGATCACAGGAATAAATTACAGTTTACTATGAAATTGTAATAATATTACAGTTTTTACTGTATTTTTGCTCACATGAATGCAGAAGCTAATTAAAAATCTTACAGACCCCAAACCTTTGAACAGTATAGGCTAGTGAACAATAGTGCATTTACTATAATTAGGGTAGTTTGGTAAAAGTCACTGACTAATTACAGGCGAGTTGAGAGCACGAATCACAAAATATTGAAAACGTCTTCAGATTTAGCATATTAATGATGCATTCACCTCATAAATCACGACACACTGCTCTAGCGTGCACATGTACGGTCAAGTGCATGCTTTTAAAATTAAAAAGTATATTTATCGGTGTCGATATTGGCCCTGTATTTACTTGGTATCGGATCGATACCGAATTTTGCAGCATCGCCCACCTCTAGTCGTATATCCGAGTGAAACGCTTCTGGAACAGGAACTAATGTGGGCGGGGCTTGATTTTGTCTGTGGGGATTTGATTGGCTGGTTGTGGTTTGCTATTGGCTGATCTCATGTGAGTGACAGGTTGCCCCGCAGGTTGGGAAGTTATTCTGATTCAGGATTATTTACGAGGCACATTAAATCATTTATAATGATGATTTATGGTGACTTTCTTGTCCTCCACTTCCAGTTAATTTTAGCTCTACAAAAAAAGTGTTATGTTACTTGATTTATTACAGAACTGGTATTTGTATCATATTATATCATTTAATTTTAAATCTGTTATCATAATCATAGCACAAATGGTTTTACCGTTTAACCGCACTGTTATTCTTCTATTTATTAACCTAAATGAAGTCTTGAACGTTCACAGATAATAGCTTCTGTGTTGCAAAATAAGCTGATTTAAGTCTTTCCCTATTCATGTTCTGGCATGTTCTTGCATGACTAGGGAGAAAAGCTGGCTGGAGGCGTTTTAAGATTGTCCACAGACTCCACAGATGTTCCTACAAGGGAGTTTAATCTTGGAATTGGGAATTATGAGGCACAGACGTATGGACTTCTTTTTTTATGGCTCTTTTTTGGCAGACTGAAGATCTGCATTCATTCAACTCCATTGAGAGAAATCTGGCATGAGGGTGAGTTATTGATCACTCTAAAAATGGCTGGGGTAAAAACAACCCAATTGGCAACCCAGCGCTGGATATATATTGGACAGAACACATACTGGGTTAAACTAACCCAGTGACATTTTAACCCAGCAGGCTGGGTTGTTGAGAAACCCAAGATGTAGTAATTTTTTACCATTAATGGATTTGCCATTCTGGGTTATTTTTGCTGGGTTATTCTTATCATTTCACCTGTGCTTTACTGTAAAACTATGAATTAAGAAATAACGGAGAACATGTCCACACTGTTAAAATAATAATTTTTAATGCTTGTCAACTGACATTCACAAATGTGTTAAAATTGGCAGCAATGACAACAAACTGCACATTAAATTTAAATGCAAAAATCATTTAGTGCTGACATCAAAGTAGTTAAATATTGTCTATTAGATTTTTGCAACATCATATATGTGACCCTGGACCACAAAACCAGTCACATGGCTCAACTTTTTGAAATTGAGATTGATATGTCATATGAAAGCTGAATAAATAAGCCGTCCATTGATGTGTGGTTTGTTAGGATAGGGCAATATTTGGTCGAGATTCGACTGTTTGTAAATCTGGAATCTGAGGGTGCAAAAAAATCGAAACATTGAGAAAATCTCCTTTAAAGTTGTTCATTTATGTTGGCGATTGTGCCGCATTCACTCACACAAATACATGTTTTATATATTTACGGCAGGAAATTTACCAAATATCTTCACGGAACATGATCTTTACTTAATATCCTAATGATTTTTGGCATAAAAGAAAAATCAATCATTTTGACCCGTACAATGTATTGTTGGCTATCGCCACAGATATACCCGTGCGACTCGTGACCCAGGGTCACACACGTACGTTCCTCACGCTGAGCTGATATCGAGCAGGTATTGTCAGTGTTAGCTCAGGCGCTTGAGATCTTGCAGTTGGTTGTAACTCAGATAGTATCAGTTCATGGTTTAAAGGGCTCAACCACATAAACTCTCACATGTGGGCCAATTTATATATTTATTTATTTTCGGTTCCTGTCTTGTTTGCTGCGCTGGCGGGCCGTCCCGTCATCCCACATCCCCCTTTATCCCTGCACATTTCCTGATCAGGAAGGTGGGCGTTAGTCTTGAGCAATCATCGCCTGGGATCAACTTTTAAAGCAGTGAAATAAATGCACAAGCACTGTGGTTTAGTGCTGCTCAGTGTTGTGCGTTTGGTTTTTGGGGTGATTGGGACCCACGCAGGAACCTTATAGAGGTGCCCACACACAACCTGAAAGAGTTTGTTTATGCTGTAAAGTGCAGTTTAATCATTTCCCTTCACACCTTCCAGGAAGGAAGGCAGTGTTTGCCATGTCAAGTATCACTACTTCGTTTGCTCATACTTACAGGATTAGAGATTTCAACACTTACCTAAGTAATAAGCTTTGACACTAAACACGTGCTGCGCCGTTTGTTCTGCGGACATGAGTAATGCCTCAAATCACTAGGCTTGTTAATAAAAGTAATCAAATGTATGGTTTTGTAGACAATTATACACATTGAATGCATCACATAAGACCTCAGTGTTATTTATTCTTTCATTTTATTTTTATTAACTTTAAAAGAAATATAAGAATCTCCCATTTAAATTTTTTTTTGTGCAAACTTTATAAGAAATAAAATTGATCAATTATTTATTCATTCAGTCATTTTTGTAAACTTTATAAGAAATACATATTTCTGCCATTGACCATTTAGTGCTAATTTATTTTTATGCAAATTAAATAAATAAAAATATCCCATTGACCATTTATTTGTTTATTTTTGTTAACTTGATAAAAGACATATTTGTGCCATTGACCATTTATTGTTAATTTATTTTTTATGCAAATTAAATAAATAAAAATCTCCCATTGACCATTTATTGTTAATTAATTTTTTATGCAAATTAAATAAATAAAAATCTCCCATTGACCATTTATTGTTAATTTATTTTTTATGCAAATTAAATAACTAAAAATCTCCCATTGACCATTTATTGTTAATTTATTTTTTATGCAAATTAAATAACTAAAAATCTCCCATTGACCATTTATTGTTAATTTATTTTTTATGCAAATTAAATAAATAAAAATCTCCCATTGACCATTTATTTGTTTATTTTTGTAAACTTGATTTTAAAAAAAAAACATAATTCTGACATTGACCATTGATTAATTTATTTTTTGCACACACACACACACAAAAAAAAATCTCCCATTGACCATTTGTTTATTTTTCTAAACTTTATAAGAAATATTTGAAAAGCTCCCATTGACACTGACATAATTTTCCACGTTTCCAATGTTACCCGCATTGATGACATCATTGGAATATTTATTAAATGGCTTGCATTCCTTGCACGTTCATGCATTCACAGCCAGTGATCGTGTTAACGGTGCCGACAGAAAACAAGACAAGCACTGATGCCCCAAAAACATCCACTTTTGCTGCGTTGCAAGCACTGCTATTTAAAAAAAAAACATATTTAACAACATTTAAAGTTGTTCTGGACAGACGCCCTCTGCTGTCAGGCCAGGAGTGAGTAACGTGTTATAATGTAGAGAGACAAAAGTGCCTGACCGCAACTACATCACATGAAGTGAACCAGAACGCATGCTAAAGGAACGTGCCATAACTGATAACTCTAATTCAGTGTAACGATGAGCATCCCAGTGTGGTTTAGGTGGGCAAGAGTGATGACTTATTAGTAGTAGGTGTAGAAAATATTTTCCAGGCATGTTTCCCATTGCTTGTCATAGAACGTGTGATCGGGGACTTTCCCACTGAGTTCACACACACACACGATGTCCACCTTAGCGATGAAACGGGGTCAAACGCTCAAATAAACGCAGTTTATATGTAGGTCAGGGGGTCAGAATCGAAATCAGCAGTCGTGTTTTTAGCACCTGTGACGGCCGCGTAATAAAACCCACTCGATGACTGAAATCAGTGAAATCTCAAGCTTTTAGAAGAATTCGGTTCACATTTTTTTTTATTGTAAAACAAATAGCAGACGTTCAAATAAATAATCAATTTATAATTCAATAATAATTCAAATAAATATTAATAAAATAATAAATACATAAATAACAAGCAAAGCTTATGTAATACATTCTAGTGCTTTTTTTTTTTTTTAAACAAAATACAACTCAGAGAACTGGCAACATGTCGGTCTTCATGGAAGTTACATAAACATCTATATCAAGGATACATTCATAGCACTGCAATGTATAAAGACATTATTTAAATAGTTGAAGTTTTTTTTTTCTAAACATGGTCTAGAAATAGCTGCAAACCCAAAGCCTGCAGCGATCGAGAGCGGGTTAACTTTCACTTAATCCCCATCGCTCCACCAGAGTTTTGATGTCTTCTAGAGACTCCACAGCATTTTTTGTGGGGTACGCCTCGCAGGCTTTGCATGTGCTTGGGCTCGGTGTAGTCTGGAGAGAGGAGGAGAAGAGAGAACAATATGAGTCTTCACTCTCAAAACATAAGGGTTTCTCAGAGATGCCACAGAAGAGTAATAGGTTCCCCAAAGAAACGTGCAGTTATTACACATCTAAAGAACATATTTCCACTATAAGGTTCAAAAAGGAATTTTTTTTTTTTTAAGCGATTTCACAGAAGAAACATTTTTCACTTTCAGTGAACAGAATAAAAAACTTTTTTTTTTTTGCATTATTAAGAACCTTCTTTGTGGAACCAATGATGACTTTTAACCAACTTTTATTTTTAAGAAAGTATCACCAATCACGGTCATCGCTACTTTTTAGGCCTAATTGATAAAATATATAAAAATTGGGTGTTGACGTTGATTAAATTTCACTTACTTCATTCTTTGCTTTATCCAGTCCGCTGTAGAGGTTTTCGAAGACATTGAAGTCACCTTCGTCATCTTCCAGATCGCATTCTTTTCGAATTACATTTAGCTCACTGATAGTGCAGCTCAGAGCTGAAGACAAACATTTCTTGAAAGAAACAGAGAGAAAGAGTGTGTTAGGCCTGGAGTTTTAGCTTGCAGAGCGCATCTCCTCTTCTGTCTCTCTCAGCTGCTCGTGTGTGTGTGTTGTGTGTGTGTGTGTGTGAGAATTGTTGTGAGAGCTGGCTTGAGGTTTGGCTTTCTCGTAGTAACCTCCTTCCTGTGTGAGTGATCTATCTCTCTTCAGCAAGCAAACTGATGTTTAAAGCTAAAATTAAATAAAAGAGTTCGCTTACCTCATCAATGTCATCAGGAGAGTAGATTTCCGTGTCGTATGGCTGTAAAATAAAAAATAAAAATTAAGCATAAATGCATGAACAGTTTAAAATGGTTTGATATTGCTGGGTGTTTTAAAAGCTGATAATACTTACACAATTGTCTCTAAGAACATTTTTAACTTCTTTAAGTGCATCAAGTATCTCCTCTTTTGTCTGTGCTTTCTCATCGACCTCTCGTTTGACAGGCTGGGCGCTCAGGCAGCAAACCAGCGCCAGTGTCAGGGCACAAATCCAGTGTAGAGCAGACATGGTGTCGTGGAAGTCCTTCGAGGTTCGAGTCACCTGCTGGATGGTTATCCTCAGTGCACAAGTGCAAGTGACTCGTAACCTGCTCGTGTTGGTCTATATATTGACAGCACTTGGAAAAATGAATGGGTGGGCAGAAAGAGATATTAGCGAATACAATCAACTGCTGGAGTTTTTTTTTTTTCCTTTTGATGACTGTTGGGATTTTTCTTATTGCTCTTTCTCCCTCATCTAGCCCCCACCCCCCTGTCCTTCCACCCTGTGTGTGTGTGTGTGTGTGTGTGTGTGTGAACACATAGAGTTTTTTTTACACAGATGCCATATTCTGAATGTGGTAAAGTAGTCACCAATAAACAGTGACAAACTTAAGTTAAAATATTTAGTCAAGTGTCCTGTCCCCTCCGATGTGATGCATGTATTTGGCATTAGATCATACTATTGCACACCCATTACATCATAGATGATATCAGGTCATTGCTTGTGTGGGTTTGCTCTAGTTCATTGCATAGGAAACCCTCAGTAAATGCTACTTTATACATTTAAAAAAAAAAATGTTTATGTTGGGTGAGAAACCGCTAGTACATTTGGCAAAAAATACAAGGAAATGCCGTGAAATTTTTTATCTTTGGAGTGAAAATAATTTTTTACAGTGTAGGTTTCTTGTGTAAAAATGATGGCAGACAGCAGTGTGGGCGCTTTGAGCCATTGCATTGGTGGATATGTGTCTGTGTCTGAAGGTAGTGCATGGTGTCGAACGATACAATGGTGCGCTGGATGAAAGACATCCAGTCATGTTCACAATGGACACAATGGACATGATCCCAGATAATTCCTGGACAAACTGTTTTAAAGTCATGCCAATGTTTTGAAAGCTCCACGGTGTTACAGTTTTTGGGGAATTGACCTACATATGGCTTAATTACACTTTTAGAAGAAAAAGGGTTCTGTCAGGCACTTCATATATATAGAACCTTAAAGAGGTTTCGTTAGACTGGGACGATTGTGGATAAATTGAGAATCATGATTTTTTTTTTTTTTTTTTTTTTAATAGATAGAAATCTCGATTCTGAACCAAGTGAGCCTCGATCGCCCCCCGGTGGCTGGTCCCAGTATAGGTCACAAACCCTGAGTCTCGATCGCCCCCCCCCCGGTGGCTGGTCCCAGTATAGGTCACAAACCCTGAGTCTCGATCGCCCCCCGGTGGCTGGTCCCAGTATAGGTCACAAACCCTGAGTCTCGATCGCCCCCCGGTGGCTGGTCCCAGTATAGGTCATAAACCCTGAGTCTCGATCGCCCCCCGGTGGCTGGTCCCAGTATAGCTCATAAACCCTGAGTCTCGATCGCCCCCCGGTGGCTGGTCCCAGTGTAGCTCATAAACCCTGAGTCTCGATCGCCCCCCGGTGGCTGGTCCCAGTATAGCTCATAAACCCTGAGTCTCGATCGCCCCCCGGTGGCTGGTCCCAGTATAGCTCATAAACCCTGAGTCTCGATCGCCCCCCGGTGGCTGGTCCCAGTATATCTCATAAACCCCGCCCTCTCCATGTAGTCTAATGGGACGCGAGGAAAACTAAACAATCGAATTACACTTTTAAATAATGTTTTCTGTCAATTTAGGTAGTTTAAGTTTAAGTGTTCGTTTTTTTAAATAAGTTTGGTCTTAGTTATTTGATGCTATAAAAACGGGAATGTGACGTCATGATTGACAGCTGTGATTGACAGCTTCTCTAAACGAAGCATTCACTGGGGCACCGAGGATTTTCGGGAGGAGATTGGAGCTTTAGCTTTAATTTATATATTTCCATAACTGTTTATTTCACACCGACATAATCACGGCCCAAATCAGTGCCATTTTTGGGGATTTTGGAGAGTGAAGGTGTGTTACCCATTTTTTTACAGTCTAAACAAAGTAACGTAATTTACTAGAGGTTCTGACTAAATGTTAATTGCTGCAGTCTATCTAAAATGTTTAATTAATCTCAATGAATTATTATTATTTTATTTTTTTTGAGTGAATGATTCAATGACTCATTAATGACTCATTAATAGTCACTTGTCGCCACCTGGTGGTGTAACAAAGTAATCTGAATTTAAACATTGAATTTATGTTTTAAGCGTTAAGTTGCTTTCAACATGTGATTTACTCTATTTCGATCGCTACCGTAGACATCAGTGTTTATATCTAAACTATAAACTTTTATCCCAGTACTTCGGTGATATGAATATTTGTAACACAGAAATAACAATACTGTGTCATTGAAAAGACTGTTTTGTGAAGCTGTTTCATACCTATAACATCTGCTCTCTGTGGATCAGCGATTTAAACACAGATTTGAATGTTTACGGTGTGATTTTGTCAAAGATTTAAAACACAGAGCCGAATCGTTGTCGTTTAGGAATGAGATCACGTGGGAGTTTGAATAGAGATCGCGATCTTTTAAATCTTTTAGATCTAGGTTCTATCACAGTATTAATTTATGGATTTAGGTTTAATTCATTGTCAATTTTAATTAAATGTAATGAATCAAGCAGCTCGTAAACATACTTTATCACTAGAATAAAAAAACTGAAGTAACATGTTAAGCATGAAAGTATTACGCAAACACATTTCTCCTTATATAGAACCTTTTTGGTATAAAGGGTTCTTTAAAATTGAGTCTAGAACCATAGAGTTCTATATAGAACCGCACAGAACCTTTTTTTTTTCTTTTTTTTCTAAGAGTATATAGTTGTTTCTGCATATTAATAATAATAATTCGTTACATTTATATAGCGCTTTTATATAGCGATATTAAACTGAATCAGAAAGCATTTCAATATATAAAAAAAAAAAAAAAAAGTCTGTTTTATTTATTAAATGCTTTGAAACATATTATGAAAAGCTCTATACAAATAAACTTGACATTAGCTATGTGTCCATCCGAAGCTGAGAATTAAATTTATGCGCGCAAAATTGAAACGTTGCATAAAAGGTTTGTAAATAAAGCAGTGTTTCCATCCCATGTGCTCAAGGGAACAGAATTACCACTTGCTTCTGTAATAAAAACAGAAGTTGCTGCAATCGGGGGAAGCCTCTGTGACTCTTCTTTCCTCCTTCATAAATGACTTAACAAAATGCACTAAACGCTGTCATGTTCTCTTGCGTTCGCATGTCTGGAAGAAATTAAAACCAAATCATTCTGAAGACAGACTTTTTATTTATTCAGTAAAAGTTTTTCCATCACAGTTTATGCACATTTCTTCTTACTGGATAAAAAAAAATGTATCCGTCTCAACTATGCTCATATGTGTTTTGGGGGGAAATTTAAGCGCATTTTGACTGGGATGACCACCCATTGACCCGTGTCCTGAAAGAAGTAAGAAGTGTCCCGCATTTTTAAAACAGAAACATGTGGTTGCCATTGAAGATTCATTAGCGCAGCCATCAGGTTCTAGAGCCAGTGTTGATCTCACCAAAAGTCGTTAAATACAGCAACACCTGCCAAAGATTTCGTCTGGACACGCACTTGTTAACCTCCTAATAAAACCTGCCAGATCTAGCAAAAATACCCGTTCAAGATGCACTAAATCTTCCTACAACTACTAGCCTGTTATTGAGTTCATCATATTTAGTAAATCACATCGTATCACTCAAACCTGGTCAAATCCATAGACAGTAAAAGAAATGGACACAGCGGAGACAAGTGAAGTCAATTAGAAGCACTCTCTTCCTGATGGTCGAGCGTACTGCGCAGACTCACGCTGAGCTTGACGACGTAGATGTGACGTGAGCAACCCGTCTGTCTTCTAGTAGCTGTGCCAAGAGAAATCTGAATCATTCCCTTCTGAATCTTGCAGAGACGGAGTGTGACGAGCTGTCCATGAGCTAGGAGCAGGAGCAAATTTATGACTCTCTATGGGCTTCTCCCTTGACTTTATCAGACTTTATACCTCCACGTCCCCCCGATTGCCCGCAAGCTTCTCCTCCTGTCCATACGGTAATCTCTCTACTGTGCGACAGAGAGTCGCGTGGTTATGACGCAATCGTTAGCCTATTTTTACAAAAACTGCTTCTACGGGGCCATAACGTAAGACACAAGGTAATGGAGCCTTTTATACATTGTCGTGTTTCTTTAGAAATAAATAATGGACAAATGGAGTCTTTAAACGCCTCAGATGTAAAGTTATTCGCTGTCAAAGTGACGCCAAAATGAATGGGAGTCAATGGAATGCTAACAGCAGGTGATGGTCCGCTAATCAACGATCATAAAAGCGTATCTGTTTATGACGTTATCATCCAACATGATGGCAAATAGGCTTTCCAGCTAATGTAAAGTAAAAGTTTTTCCTGTATAGCTCAAACAGGAGAGCGTTGGCGCTTGCAACGCCAAGGTCGTGGGTTCGATTCCCAGGGAAAGCAAGAACTGATGAGAATGTAAACGTGTAACTTGAAATGCAACGTAAGTCGCTTCGGATGACAGCGTCTGCCAAATGCATATATGTAAATGTAATCTCACACACGTGTCCCACATCGTCCCGCAAAGGAATCATCCAGGATTTTTTAATTTTTTTAAGCGCGATATCCCAAAATGCGGGAAAAAAAAGGTAACACTTTATTTTACAGTGTTACATATGTTACATGTACTTACCATAGTAATAACAGTAAATGATGTATAATTACATGCAACTAACCCTCAACCAAATCCTAACCCTATAGTAAGAACATGTAGTTGCTTAATATTACCAAAGTCCTTTTAGGCAAGTCGTGCCACTCGGCCGCCATCTTGGCAACGCCTCCGGGCAGCTATTTCGGACTAACAAGACCAGGCTCCTATCTAAATGAATGGGCAGAGAGTCAGAGCTGCACTTTCACTGGTCACCGGGACATAAAAACTGCATGTATAGAAACTATGATAAAAATCGCTGAAAAAGTTTGATGACTTTTTGCCCCAAAATAAGGTTTAAAACGCCTTTTTCCCCACAGGTTATACTTTTACTACGCATGCGCGAGGGTTCGTCTCCGCCGTCGCAAAACCTCAACTGTGCGCATGCGTCAGTGGAACCAGACGATAGGCTTAAATGTTTCCCGGCTTGACTGTTAAAAGCAGATGATTGGCTTTCCAACGGGAGGGGCGGGACATGTGCACACAACCGCCATCTTTGCCGTTACGGGTTTTCCTTATATAGTTGGATTGAGGATTGAGGAAGTGGCATGTCTCATATAAATTGTCTCTGATATTACTCAGTACTTAAATATATAATTACACTGTAACAATGACACCTTAAAATAAAGTGTAACCCCCCAAAAATGTAAGTGAACGGAAACATAGCAAAGGTTAGTGAGTTGAGAAATCAGTTGAACCGTAGTTTAGCCCAATGTTTGTTTATATTTATAAAGTGTTACTGAGAAAAATGTAGCATTTTCATATTACCTTTTTATTGGATGACGTGAGCTGATATCATTTCCCCACATTTTGTAGTGATTT